>NW_027315768.1:27236433-27358933 GCF_026437365.1 Eucyclogobius newberryi
GCACATTCTACTTTATGTTTCGTTTCCCGCCGAGATAAACACATTGTGATTTCCTCGACTCAGCATACATTTAGCCGCGCATGTGATTCAGAAAAGAGCTGTCGTATATGAATTCCAACACCAGTGTGAGAAGAAAATAACGTAATAGCTTTTAGTCCAAGTTCTCTGTATAGTCCGTACAATATAACGTCTTTGTTCTTATAGAGTTATGCCTTTGTCTGATTCGTCTGTTTGACAGTTTTGACTCAAAATCACGGGCTTGATACAAGACCTAAAACCATAGGCATAATGGTGATAGTTTACTACATTATGTGTAAAAATATGTAAAATCATAGCTTGCTTGTTAATCAATTAGACTTTTTTTCCATTCTTATGCAGCTCTGGTAAGACACTGGCTTCTGTGCAGAGGAGCTAACTCTGAAACTAACAGCTGTTTACAGTCTGGACTAGCATTAAGCGTGAAATAAGAGCTGTGTCAGAAAGAAGCTCCTGGAATGACTGACGAAAACTTATTCACTCTGTCAACTTGGACAAAATTCAACCTTCTTACTGTGCGACCGACTTGAAAAACTGAGGCCTTCAACAGAAAACAAATGAAGAGATTGATTTGCAAAGCCAGATGAGCGCCATTTGGTAAAAAATGTCAAATGTATTCTTTGTCTGTCAAGTGTTTTCAAAAGCCAAATCTATTGTAGAGCTGCGCAAATATTGTTCCATCCCCTTTTCGAGCAAATCCTCTCAGATATTACGTTGTAGCAGATGGTATCAGAAGTAAAATCAAAATAACTCTGTGACAAATGTTCAGTTTCTTTCATTTGTTTTTTGCAAATATGGTCAGTAAATTTGAGCTCTTCCTCCTCATTAATGTCTCATCCTTTCTGCTTTTTTTTGCCTGCCAGTGGATATGACTTTTTCTGGCGTGTGATGTGAATTTGAATGTGTCACGGACAAAAGCAAGACATCAGAGGGAGAAACAGAGAGAGGACAAGACGGAGGAGAGAAATTGTTTGAAAAAGAGAGAGAGTTTTAAAGGGAGTGATGGAGAAAGAGAGTTATAAAGGGAGTGATGGAGAAAGAGAGTTATAAAGGGAGTAATGGAGAAAGAGAGTTATAAAGGGAGTGATGGAGAAAGAGAGTTATAAAGGGAGTGATGGAGAAAGAGAGTTACAAAGGGAGTGATGGAGAAAGAGAGTTATAAAGGGAGTGATGGAGAAAGAGAGTTATAAAGGGAGTGATGGAGAAAGAGAGTTACAAAGGGAGTGATGGAGAAAGAGAGTTATAAAGGGAGTGATGGAGAAAGAGAGTTATAAAGGGAGTGATGGAGAAAGAGAGTTATAAAGGGAGTGATGGAGAAAGAGAGTTATAAAGGGAGTGATGGAGAAAGAGAGTTATAAAGGGAGTGATGGAGAAAGAGAGTTATAAAGGGAGTGATGGAGAAAGAGAGTTATAAAGGGAGTGATGGAGAAAGAGAGTTATAAAGGGAGTGATGGAGAAAGAGAGTTACAAAGGGAGTGATGGAGAAAGAGAGTTTTAAAGGGAGTGATGGAGAAAGAGAGTTATAAAGGGAGTGATGGAGAAAGAGAGTTATAAAGGGAGTGATGGAGAAAGAGAGTTATAAAGGGAGTGATGGAGAAAGAGAGTTATAAAGGGAATGATGGAGAAAGAGAGTTATAAAGGGAGTGATGGAGAAAGAGAGTTATAAAGGGAGTGATGGAGAAAGAGAGTTACAAAGGGAGTGATGGAGAAAGAGAGTTATAAAGGGAGTGATGGAGAAAGAGAGTTACAAAGGGAGTGATGGAGAAAGAGAGTTATAAAGGGAGTGATGGAGAAAGAGAGTTACAAAGGGAGTGATGGAGAAAGAGAGTTATAAAGGGAGTGATGGAGAAAGAGAGTTATAAAGGGAGTGATGGAGAAAGAGAGTTATAAAGGGAGTGATGGAGAAAGAGAGTTATAAAGGGAGTGATGGAGAAAGAGAGTTATAAAGGGAGTGATGGAGAAAGAGAGTTACAAAGGGAGTGATGGAGAAAGAGAGTTACAAAGGGAGTGATGGAGAAAGAGAGTTATAAAGGGAGTGATGGAGAAAGAGAGTTACAAAGGGAGAGATGGAGAAAGAGAGTTATAAAGGGAGTGATGGAGAAAGAGAGTTACAAAGGGAGTGATGGAGAAAGAGAGTTACAAAGGGAGTGATGGAGAAAGAGAGTTACAAAGGGAGTGATGGAGAAAGAGAGTTATAAAGGGAGTGATGGAGAAAGAGAGTTATAAAGGGAGTGATGGAGAAAGAGAGTTATAAAGGGAGTGATGGAGAAAGAGAGTTACAAAGGGAGTGATGGAGAAAGAGAGTTATAAAGGGAGTGATGGAGAAAGAGAGTTATAAAGGGAGTGATGGAGAAAGAGAGTTATAAAGGGAGTGATGGAGAAAGAGAGTTATAAAGGGAGTGATGGAGAAAGAGAGTTACAAAGGGAGTGATGGAGAAAGAGAGTTACAAAGGGAGTGATGGAGAAAGAGAGTTATAAAGGGAGTGATGGAGAAAGAGAGTTACAAAGGGAGTGATGGAGAAAGAGAGTTATAAAGGGAGTGATGGAGAAAGAGAGTTATAAAGGGAGTGATGGAGAAAGAGAGTTATAAAGGGAGTGATGGAGAAAGAGAGTTATAAAGGGAGTGATGGAGAAAGAGAGTTACAAAGGGAGTGATGGAGAAAGAGAGTTATAAAGGGAGTGATGGAGAAAGAGAGTTATAAAGGGAGTGATGGAGAAAGAGAGTTATAAAGGGAGTGATGGAGAAAGAGAGTTATAAAGGGAGTGATGGAGAAAGAGAGTTATAAAGGGAGTGATGGAGAGAGAGTTTTAAAGGGAGGGATGGAGGGAGAGAGGAGAAAGAGGTGCAGAAAGTGATGCATGATTAACGCGGGGATGATTCAAGTTTTGAGCCGTGCCTTGTCTTTCAACTCAGCCCTTGACTGGAGCGTCTTCACCTGTTCCTCTGCCTCGAGTGGCACCTCTCACAGACTCTCTGCGCATTCTAATGCATTTGTCTCGGCTTCAGCGGCTGCGGTTCTGATCTGCTTTCTCCCAGTGCGTGCCGCCTCAAAAGGCAATGGAATCTGCCAATCTGCGACAGAGCTGCCACACGTCACCATCGACATAGACTACGCTATGTCGTCAGCGCTTTCAATTGGCTTCATTGTGAGAACTGCTGGTTTAAGAGGTTTAAATGTGGTGTGCCACGTTTCAGAGGCTCAAACGAGGTTACTTTGCTGGATAAAAAGTGTGGACAGATTGTTTGTTGGCTCTCCACATTAGAAATTCTAAATGAGTCAAGGATGGAATAATTACTGTGAGCGTGCAATGTGCATTTTTCAAGGATTTTGTTTTATTGCAAGATATGGATGAATCAGACACAACCACAAGGGGTCAGTAAAGCTACAACATGTGATAAATAGTAGCCGCTCCAGTAAAGCTCCATTAAAACATTTGGAACCATCAAGTGCCCCAAACTTGTTGCAGCGTTTATACTGTTAGTAACACATATTTTAACATTGAATACAATCACGCTCGATGGGGATTGAATTCAGAATTGAGTAAAAAAGAAACTGTTGGACATAATTACCCCTCATCATGTCTGGTATTTTCATTTCTCCACAGTGAATAATCATGTGGGGTAAAAAAATAAAAATCCTTTGTGTGGGAATGACCTGTAAGAGGTTTGAAAGTGCACTCGTAAAAACAGCTTTGGCGATCACAGAAGAACAGGCTTTAATTATCAGATACATGCTGCTATAATTTAAAAGCATCTCTGACTCTTTCAATGTGAGACTAATCTAGCCTTTGTTACACACGAAAACATTTAGGATACATTAAATAACTCCAAGCTTTACGCCGCCTGCATTGAGCACAGCCGAACAAATATCTGGCCTCACTTAAAATCTAATCTCATTTAATCTGGATTTGAGTCGAACAGATCAGATTGAATTGTTTATTTGACGCATTTCACTGGGTTCAAGGCCTTTCTGACTGGTTTAGATATCTAAGCCTACATTTAAAATAGTAAGTTGCCAATGGGGTACGGGACATTTTCTTAACCCATTGGTAAATTGTCTTGAAGTAAAAAGTAATGTACTCAGAAATATTTTGAAACAAGTAAATGAATCCATGTCTATCAAGCATGTCTTAAGGCGCTGGTACAGCTGGCAGCCCGGTGTAAACGCTCTCTCTTCTTTCTCACACTTATTGTGCTTTATCTCCTATATTTTGTAAATATAGTTAGTATATTTTTTCTATTTTACTGTACGATAGGGACACGCGCTGGAATAGTTTTTTAATTCAACTGTTTTTGACTTTTTTCGGCTGGATTTGAGCGTTTTTCGTTGCGTTCGTTGTGTTGTTGTGACGTGAGCTAGCTCCGAGCGAGCCCACCAGCCCCCCCCCCGCGCCCTCCGGCCGCGCTAAAGTACGGCGTGTCGTCGGTACACGTTTATATACACGTTTATATGAAAGAGGAACTTCACGAACGATCGGGACACGCACTGGAATCGCTTTAAATTAACTTGTTTTGACTTTATTCGGCTGGATTGAGTGTTTTCGTCGTGTCGTTGCGATGTGTTTTGGCTCCGAGTCCCCCGGCCCCGCCCCGCCCCCGGCCCCGCCCTCCGGCTCCGGCCCCGCCCTCCGGCTCCGGCCCCGCCCCCCGGCTCCGGCCCCGCCCCCCGGCTCCGGCCCCGCCCCCCGGCCGGCGCCGTACCGCGTTTACACAAAGGAGGAACTCATGAAACTGCAGAGAACAGTCGTCTTACCCGGAGAGCGTCACGTTATCCCGTCGCAATACTGACCTAACCTAATACTGATGTGCAATTCTGTCGTATGTGCAATTGCTGTTGGAATTCATGTGCAATCTATGTGCTGTCGTGACACATATTCATGTGCAATTACTGTCGTGATCACATGCAATGGTATTTATGTATTTATTTGTCTATGGGAGTTTTTATTTATTTATAGGAGATCTTCTACTGAAAGTGTTTTTCAGACTTCCTATAAGTGATCTGTTCTTCTGTATCTGCCTCTGTATCTACCTGCGTTGCACCAATGAAATTTCCCCATGTGGGACAATAAAGGAATATCTTATCTTATCTTATCTTAAATACGTTCTAACTGATTAACACATTGGAAATTAAGATTAACGTTCCGAAATAACTTATTACTCATCTAGAAATGTATTTTTTGCTCTGTGTTGCTTGCATACATACTCATTTATGTAGCAATAGATTGAATGGCAAAGTCAGGTAAGAGAATATCCAATGATTCTATAACATTCAACTAAAATGCAAGATAACAGCAAAAGTAGTGTCAATAAATTAACAAAAGATGATTTATTATGTTCAATAAAACTGCATTATTAGATACAATAGTACTACTTTGTAGGTCGATGGCTGAAGCATTTTGTCCTACATTTTTGTACTGCCCCTCATAAGAAAATGTGCATAATATGAAGTATTAGTTAATGCTGTCCCACATTGCACTTTTACACATGTGAGATAATCCAATCATAACTGTAACATAAATCTGTCAAGTGCTTAATTTATTCTGGTTAGAGTATTCATCCTTTAATATTGTCTCTTTGGCCTCATGTGGGAACACAAGAAAAGGTTCATTATGTTGAAAATCAATGGTATAAATTAGGCCTCTTTAACTCAGCACTAGACAGTTCTGTTTATACCTCGTGCTGTTCGTGCTGTGAGAAATATAACATAACAGTGACTGTTTGTCAGCCTGGATCATGTTGGAAATTAATTACCGGTTACAAATTATTAACAGCATGACAGTGACCTGGGGGGCTGCAGAAGGTAAACAACAAACAGTGTAATGATGCATGCTGCTGTTACTGGACATTTGTTATTTTTCACAGGCTAATAATGAATACATTGTTGTCCTGAACTGTGGCACATGATAAGATCCACAGCGCTTTAAAATAAATATGTGTTTAACAATTTATGAATGTCTTCCTACTTTTCATTTCCATTAAACACTGGATTCAGTAAAATTACACCTTTGTTCTTATTCTTGAACAAAGAAAGAAAGAAAGAAAAGAATAATCTGTTATTTAAAATAATGGGGGGTATGTCCTAATATTCAAATGAACAAGCAAACTTTCAATTAAATATGTACTTAACATTTGTCCATGTTGTTGCAAGTTTGAGACTGTTTGTATTGTAGAGATGTATGACTCGAGTATGTATGAGTCGATAAACATGTCTAACCTTTAATTATATATCTAATTTTACTTTTATTTAACCAGGATCAAAACTGCACACTGTGTGTTATTGTTGTGCTGCTGCCTCTAGGCTAGGACACCAGCATTTCACATACACACAATCAACATAAAGTGACTATGAATAGAACTGACTTTTATAAGTACATGAAAAATAAACAGATTGTGTTTGATTAATTTGAGTTATGGTAATGAACCCCAGAAGAAGGGGATTCACACTAAACACAATAGTCAATACTCAAAAGTGGGAGTTTGGATCCCTGTTATTGTCCTTCCTTCCTTCCTTTAGGTCATAGACACAGAATAGCTGCCATGTTTCTGTCACTCATTTATATTCAACCTTTCAAAGTTGTATTTAGAGTGATTCATGCACGTTGAGTGTTCTTTATTCTCCATGACGTCAGTCCGTCATGACCACATTGCTTTGACAATCCCTGTTTTCACTGACCTCTTTTATACTTTTCATAAGAAAATCCACTACTTGCTGCCATGAACTGTGGCTCTCTATAGACAAATAGACATTTGTATAACTACTACATACTTTTTCCAAGGTTAAATAAATGTAATTGCATTGACTTTAGTTGGAGGTTTTGTAATTGGAGGTTACTGAGCCTGAAGTGAAGGTTATGCTTCTTATTATGCCAGTTTCCATTGTCTGGGAACACAGTGCCCTGGACAAATTGAAATGATAAAGTAATGCGCTCAGTATGTATCAGACAAAGAAATATCACACAAAACATAATAACCTAAAGACTATTTGAGAGAAGGGCAGTCACTGGAGCGAATCTCAAGGTCTTACAGTCCAGTAATTCAATCAGGGTTTATCGCTCAACCTTTGAACAAAAAAAGCCTTTCATGATTTGTTTTCTGAAAGTGACTGTTTCAATCTTTAGTCCTTGTCCTTTGCCTCAGTGTTTTGCATAAATACATACAGATATGTTTTGGTTTCAAACATACAGATTGAATCAAAATAAGTTTGTGGATTTGATTTAGTTATAATAAATAGTATACAATGACTGACTACTTTCTGGTGCACATGGTGACTTTGAGGAGGCAACTTGGATAAATGCATGTTGTATGTTTCTACATGTTGATACGTAGAATATATATTTGACAACTCAAACCCACGTGTGCAATCTGTACATTTAAGGATGGTCATGATGAAGATTTTAATGTTGAAATAATATTTATTGATGAAAAGACACAAAATCTCATGCATTCTCCAATTAGTTAGGTTTGTCCATATAGTGGCTGCTATAAATGTCTATTCTAAACCAACACTGACTTTGCATCAACATTGACTTGTCATACCGATGTTATTTTCAGGCCCATCTTCAGCCGCAAGTGAAAAATAAATCTCAAATTACCAGACAGATTACATAGATTACACAATCACACACGTATTAAATTACATCTCTCTTTTATGTTGATCCAAATTAATGTTGATGATGATGAATGTATGAGAATGTAATAGCTCTACTTAGAATTGAAATAATTTGCTTTGAATCAACCTAAAATAAATACAAGTAAAAAAAGTGACAATGTTTATTTACTATTCAGGCCGCAGTTATTTTATTACTTGGTTTACGGATTTTTAAATGAAATATATTGCACAGGAGGACGGAATATAAATATAATTTCAATTTCAAAAGATGTTTTTTTCCGGGTTTCCCCAAATGCACCACGGGAGGAGAGGGGGGGGAGAACAGGTGAATGTAACAGTGGATTTAGCGTGTTTTAGACAGACAGAACTGTGCACCCTCCCCCACCCACCCAGTCACGGCAAAACGCGCTGAAGAAAATGTGGTAAACGGGTTTAAAATGTGTATTTGCGATATATAAAAATGCGCAGCAGTAGAGAAACGGGTGCACGCTCGGAGTCAGAGAAATTGCTTCACGCGCTCTTATCTTTTGACTTAATACCACTTTTTACATTTAATTTAATGCCATTTTGCGTTGTCGGCGGTCCTTTATAAAAAAAAAAAATGATAATAGTCTATTTTATTTATATTGTATAAATCAATAATCTAAGTGCGGCGGATCCGTAAAAAGGCCTTAGCATCAACATCTCCGTTTTTGAGGGTTGCTGTAGAGTTTTTTTCCCACCCAACTCTGATAAATTGATGACACTGGGAATGTATACATTTCAAGGAGCCACAGCAAACCCCGTCACTCCTCCTTTGTTGTTTCTCACGTACAGTATTCTTTCCACCAGACAAAGCGTTTGGTCCAACTCATGTATAAGTCTGTTGCGGCCCGGTGCACCTGAGATCTGCGGCGTGGTTCAATAGTTCATGTGGCAGGACGCCTCCGGTCGCCACGGTGAGGATAAGAGCACGTTTCTGCCCTGTCGAGTCCTCACTACATTTGTCACATTGAAATGAGATGTGCTCGCTCTGCATACAGACGGTGTGTGGCATTTTGTGATTGAGTTTCTCTGCAATAGTCAACATGCAGTTCGATAAAGGCTGTTTGTGCGCAAAGTTCAATTGGAAAACAAGTTGAATCTGTTAATGTTTTAGTCAGGAAAAATTCAAACAATTACCGTAAAATAGGTCGGCATACATTCTTAATTAAATGAAAGAATGAAAGCAAGAAAGAAATAATACAACAATGCTGTCAAAAACCTATATAATAAGCAATGTGGTTTCACAAATTTAGAATATTGTGCTAGTTAATTAGTTAGTCCTAAATCATCCAATCTACTTGATTTTTACAGACCACAAACAAAAGCCATTTGCACATAGTTTTAGAATTAATTTGTAATTGAATAAATTGTCTGTCAGAAAGCATTTAAAATGATAATAAAATCTGATGCATTTGCTAACTTATGCTGAGCAAGGGGGATTAATTGCTGTAATTGCGAATGGAATATTGAAATAAAATTGTTTCCTATCATTTAAAAATCAATAGTCGTGATCTGGACGAACAGATTCTAAAACACATTCCAAAAGATGTTTCATGCAAAGATAGCAACAATATTAAATCAAATTGTCAGATAAATAAGTTATGATTGCAATCAATAACAGTAAAAACATTATTTTTAAAAATGTCTGTCTAGAAGCATTTAGTTAACATATGTTTTATCTTTTTAGAAATTCAAGTACAATAGAAATAATTGTGTGACTATCCGTCTAATCAGAAAATAATACTGTAGGCTTAATTGTGGACTAGTCGACTACTAAAATAAGTGTTATTTGCTCGCAGTGCTAGTTGTACTGTGTGGAGAACAGCTCAATGTACAGATAAATATATTGCCCATAAATGCTGCATAAACCACAAGATATTTTACCCAAGGGAAATGCAAAACAAAACAACAGAAATCGACTTTATAGCATCCACAGAGCATTACATTATTGAGCTTGCAGTGGTAGAACTGGTAATCTTTTGCTGATTTTCCTAGTATAACAAGGTTTATTTGTTTTTTGTTTGTTTTTTGTATGTGAAACACCAGGTCCAGCTCCAGCGATTGTATCATGCTCCCTAGAATATATGTTTCCGCAGGAGCTGAACAAACTCTTTCCTTTGCCTGTGATTGTTTCTGCATTGTCAGGTTGAAATGCCCATGTTCACCTCGCCCTGAGCCGTGGTGAGGTGAGCAGACAATGATGCAAAGTGAGAAGAGGAGAGTGTGAAGCCCTGGCATAAAATACAGATAAACCACCAACTGTTTTGGACCGACAAACGCAGACAAAACAATGTAGCAGGATTTGGACTGCTGTCAAAATATGTGCAGCATGACATGAAATGAGTGCCAGAAAGTATGTTATATAACAGCATATAGTACTTGCTTTATATACTCATTTATTTGTTTGGTCTTAATGATGCAACAACAATTATCTCTGTCCTCTACTGACAAATGTGTATAAGTGTCTTGACTAGACCTGTAAACAGACATTTGGGGGCCCAGAGCAAGATGCCTCACATAGCCCCCCTATCATAAATGAATAAGAAGAGGATCCAATTCATTCCTCTCAGGGCAGTTGGATCAGTCACCAGAGGAGCTCAGAGTGGAACATGTAGAGTCTATTTTTGGACAGTCAGCTTTCACTGTACAGGGCACCAAACAATGGACCTCTTTACACCAAACAATGGACCTCTTTACACCAAACAATGGACCTCTTTACCTGTGGAACTGCAGGGAGCGACAAAAAGAGAACTCCAAGACTTTAATCAGAGGTCAGATGTGTCTTTGACCTTTTTTTATAAGTCATGATGTGTATTGTGACATTAAGAACTAGCCCAGGCAAAAATGTTGTAGTGTGTGAGTTGGGCTCATGGACGTACTTGTCCCTATCAAATAAACCTAAATAAATAAATACATACATACCTAAGTCACTGTACCCCGGGACACTGTGCCCCCTTCGGTTTACTCTCCTGGTCCTAAATATTTATAGCTTGCTACATCGCTTTTTTTCAAATTTTGGATGAAGTAAGCACAAAGTTAGAAGTGACAAGCAGTTGTAGAAATCTTGTTGTCTTGTAAACTTTTTGGTTGTAAAATTACAAACATTTGCAAGTACACTGTAAAAAGAATCCACAGATGCATTTTTAATCCTATCATTTTAATAAAAGCAATGAAATCAATACAGTAGTATTTGTGGGAAAGTACTGGGAAATGGCATATTTAGAGAGAGAGAGAAATGTGTGGTTTATATTGTATAAATAATCATTCCTGTCCCACTTCCAGTTGGCTCTGTGTTGATGTTGTGTTATGTCCCCCTCCTGCTGTTTTCCACCTGCTTCCAACAAAATGCGAGCGCTTTCTCCTGCCTCCAATTCATCTTTTCACACTAAACCGACGTGCATTGTTAGATCAAAACAACACTGTAATATGAATTGTTTGGCATATTTTTAGATAACAAACCAGCATGCAGTTGGACAAATGCTGAGTAATTAATGCTATGCTTTTGATGTGCCCATACATTGTTCCTATACTTCCTTGACTCTGTAACACCAGACTGGGACGTCCTGGAGTGGATTGTTATTGCCAACACGAGAGCGGAGCGGCCGTGCTTCAACTGCAGTTCCTCATCAATGAAGTAAGTGACTTCATCTGTAATTGCCACTACTTTGGCTATATTTTTTGTGCATTTGTAATTATTTTTATTATGAATACATGTCTCTATGGGGAACCCGCCATTATTCAATCTGTAGATGTTAAGTGTTTTCTAATTTGATTTGGACATTCGGTCGGCAGAACAAATAAAGCTAAAAATGCACTATGTAACTTTTCTGATTTTGTCTGTCACCTGCTCATAGAAAAAGTTACACAGTACACCTTTAAACTACCTATGAATCCAATTTAGGAAGCTTGATCATTTGAGTGAGCGATTATCTGTCATTTCAGTTCACCCAAACTACTCTCATTTAGATTAGTTGAGTTTTTGTGGCGAGTTTATGTTTGATTACGGCAAAGTAGAAGTATAAATGTTTTAACTTCATTGTCAGAAACAGACATATGCAATGCTATCGTGTTCTCGCTACTTTAAATGACTTAGTGCGATGTGTGATTGGCCAATGCTAATCTGTGGAAAAGTAGATTCAAAGTTGTGTTGTTGTGTTGAATAAAGTGATGAAATATCATGTATTCCTCCTTCGTTAGCCGTATAAACTCAAGGCTGCACTAACTTCTTGTCGCTCGTTGAGACACAAACAGGTGCCATGATGAAAAGACAGAATATCTTTGTTGACTCTACCTGTCTGTGGACATTAAATCACGCCAGATCAGTGAATATTTTGTCTCAACTTTTCCCCCTGAAAGTTTAATCACCTTGTTAGAAAAAAACCACCACCCGCCCCTCCATCTTCACTGTGCTTTAATCATGTAGCACTCGTCTCCTCGTCTCCTCGTGCCCACCAGCTTGTGTGCCCCTTAGCCCACCTACTCTGCTCTTGTCGGCCTCGCGCTGATGAGGCAAATGAGGTGGACGGCTCAAGCAGGTGTTCTGTAAGAGATCCAAACACTCCAATGCAGTAGCAATTTATCTTTGTTTGCATGTACAACATTATGGCGCGAACGTTCTGCCTTTCATTCATTCTATGACAGGCATTTTTACTGCCAACGAAAACACTTGGTTTGGTGGAGTCACTTGCTTGTTTCCATGGAGATTGTTAAGTTTTCTGCAATTTTGTGGAACATTCGAAGGCAAAACAACAACATTTCCATTCAGAAAATAAGGTTTTGTACCCTCCACATAAGGGTATACTGCTTTAAAGTAGTGCTAACCTCTGTTGGATCGTTATCGTTTGTTATGTTTATGAGTGGGGGTATTTTAATCCCCTGAGTCTCATAACTGTAGGTCAGATGTCACGTTGAAGAGGTACTGCCCACAAAAGATAGACTAATTACTGGACTAAAGTACCTTCCATACAAAAATGTATGTAAAATGGTTACAGTAAGAGTCAACTAAATATAAATATAATGTTTTATTTGGTAGGGACAGAGCAACTCTTTCATACACCAGTTTACTGCAACATGTGTGAGTGAAGTGTCTTGCCCGAGGACAGTCTGCACTACAGCCACCCGGTATGCACAGTGGGTTCCCATCCAAGTACCAACCAGGCCAAAATCTGCTTATCTTACCATATCAGACAAGACTGGGCATTCTTAAGGTGGTATTGGCAATAAGGACAGTCCAAAACGGTGGTATGTCTCACTAGGATTTTAGACAAAAGCCATTGTCTTATTTTGGCCTACGTTCATCAGTAAATGTGATATACAACATTTTCCGGATTATAAATCGCACCGGAGTGGAAATCACATTTTTTGGGGAAATAATAACAGATGAGAGAACATGGTGAATAGGTGTACGTATGCTAACGCTAACACCTTCAGCTACATGAGGCACAGACAGAACTGTGGTAAGTGTCTGGTATGTTAACGCAACATATGAACAGTTATTCAGATAACTATAGCATAAAGAACATGCTAACAAGTTTACCAAAGCATCAGTTTTACCCCAAATCACTAAATCCATTGAATTCTTCTTCCTCTGTGTCACTTCTAAACAACTCCACAAACTCCAGAGGAAGAGGAAGTGCAGATTCTTCTTCTGTGTCGTTTAGAGCCGAGAGCGCCCTCTTGTGGTTGTCAGTGTGAAAATAATCAACATGTGCAATGTGATTACCTGTGTGACAATAACAAATAATATCACATATAAGTTGAAACCCAGCCAAAACTATGAAAAAATACGCTACTGTATTTACTAAACCCCATAAAACAGTTATTGGAAATACACTGCATATTTGACCAAACATGCTCAAAGCTAACTAAAATAGACCTGTCTCTTCAACTTAAGTCACATTTCTTAACATGAGTAACACAAATTCCGATCCATTTGATGCTACACCGCTCTGTCTCCTTTGTGTTAAATGACCCTGACAAGGGCTGGACCCCTTTGGATTTACATATAGTGACTAATGGCAGTGCGGTAGTCCGTGCCCTCTTTGGGATTCAGCGTGTGGGCTGTCGGACTGCGCTAATGGCTGACTTGCATATGCAGCGCTGCCTCTTGACATTCGCTCAGCTGTAATGACTTAGTCCCATTAGACGTCTAACCCACATCAGCCTTCAACCTGTTAAATATAGGTTCAACTGTCCTCAGAGTCACCTATGTCCTTTATATAATCAGAGGGGGTAGAGTGACCTTTTATTGTTCAAGTAAGACAATCGTTACTTTCAAATAATGATTGCTTAGAGTACGCCATCTGAATTATGATTAATAGTGATGTTTACATGTAATCTAATAGACAAAGTACAATGCACAGTTTCTGGTACCTTCAGGACCAACAGAAATTGCCCCAAAAATGAAGGTAAGATGACAGAAAAACTATGTTCAAGTCATATTCAAGTCATAATATTATCACTGTAAAGGTTTTGTGACTTATAGACTAATTGTGGGTCGAAAAACTAAAACTGTTTCTTCTAAATGGAAAAAGTACATACGTCTCATCATTTGAACTGATTACAGCACCCCTCTATAATTTATACTTTTTAGCACAGTCAGGGCACTTCCTCGTGTCTGTGGAGGATATTAATCAGCTAATTAACATGTTTGTTTGCCTGTTTTTGAACTCATTATTTTGAATAGGTTTTAAAGAGGCAGAGAGGCTGCTGAGTGCCACGATGTCAAATGAGGTTTTATAGAAAGAGCGCAATCAAGAGCAAAGGCGCTGTGCTTTGATAATGGTTGACTGTAAACAATTATTACAGGAAATAATAAAATAATACAAATATAACAGAGAGTTTATATTTTTAGCTATTATAGTCAAATTAAAAAAGCAAGCATTTTGGCACACTGTACATTATATTAAATGTATTTCACACAATTAGTGTTCAAATTGCGCCATGAAACTTGTCCGGTGGAGCGTCCGCCACCTGCTTGTTTCCATGGAGATGTTATTGTTTTGCCCGGTGTGTTTCACAGTATGCCATTAAACATCTCCTTGGAGACGAGACCATTCCAGCAGGGCAAGTTACAGGTCATAGCTGTGATGCTGGCCACTCACAGTATGAATACAGCCTTTCGAGTTATTCTTGAGCATTAAAAACATCTGTATTTGTTTAAATGCAAGATTGTGATGGCATACTGTGCAACATGCATTACAAAACAATAACATCTCCATAGAGACAAGAAAAAAACACCAGAAAAGTAGTATATCGCATCTATAATTCCATACATTTCCATTTCCGTATGTGTTATTTGGTAAAGTGGCATTATGTAACTGTCATTGAGAGATTTTTTCTCTCATTTATTCAATTACAGGTGTTTTATTGCTAAAAAAAACATAAATATTTACTGTCTCCATGGAAATAGATACATTTATTGCCATACTCAAACCTTCCAGGCAAATAAAAGCAATAACATGGAGAGAACAAGGTGACAAATCCGGTGCACGTTTTAAGAAGCCAATACAAAACTGCAGAATATAATTGCCATCGTTTAGACAGAGCAAATTTTACAACCGTGAGGAACCTGCTTGTGATTATGGAGAAAACCCCAGTAGCCAAACGCTGGGGAAATTGGCCTGTGAAAAACCAAACAATAAAATGGGAAGAAATGTAGCTTTCATTATTATTGATGTAGTTTTAATGAATGAGAGTGGGAGACTATGTACCAATCAGTTTAGCTAGAGTGCCAAAGTTTAATATGTGTTCACTGAAACAGGAAGTCATGGTATTGGTGTAGCTGTTTAACGAGAGGTTTAATGGATTTAAATGACTAGATTACCTAATATTTCAATTACAAAGGCAATCGATAACAAAGCAGTTCTGACATACTGTACTAAACAACTTAAAATGGTCCGTTTAATGAGGGGAAGAGCTGGCAGTGGTGAGCAATTTGTTTTTGTCAAATTTAGCTAATCCAATGTAGATAATCTGAATTCCCTTCGTGTTTGTGGAAGTGTATGGATGACCGGGGCTGGGAGCGTTGAATAGGTGCAAAGCCAGATTGAAAGCCAGCCTCAGCTCATTAACCTTTGACCCGACCTGGAAAAAACCCCATCAGAGGGACTTAATTATCTCACTGACGAGGAAAGAGCTGCTCCGGTGCTTCACCTCTGGGACAAATCGGTCGAACATAGACATTGTGAATTTGGGTTTTGCTTCTAGAAACCTGAAGAAAGAGAATCAGATCAGATGTTGGTTTTAAAGGAGATGTACTTTTTTTAACACAAATATAAATAGATGGCAGCTATACATTTTGCTCATTGTAAAACAGCTGAAAAATAGAATTCATCCTGTACAAAAGGGCCCAGCTCTTTATCGTGATATCAGAGCAAGCTGAGGATACTGGGCACGGAATATTCTTACTCTGTCAAATAATTACAACTATAGCAATGTGGAGACACTTTCGCTTAGCCCTGAATATTCCTCAGTTTTGGCATCAAGTGTATATATGTCCTTACCAGGCCTGCCACGACCAACGCTTTGACAATACTTTAAAAACAGCAGGATTAACCAATCATAGAGACGCATGGTCAGTTCTTGTCTGAACCAACACG
Organism: Eucyclogobius newberryi; assembly: GCF_026437365.1. Classification (NCBI taxonomy): domain Eukaryota; kingdom Metazoa; phylum Chordata; class Actinopteri; order Gobiiformes; family Gobiidae; genus Eucyclogobius; species Eucyclogobius newberryi. The sequence continues at coordinate 27,252,704 of NW_027315768.1, forward strand.
GCGACTTACGAGTTAAAAAAGCAGGGGAAAACCTACAGAAAACTGAGAAATGGCAATGATTTTTGCTGCAGCAACAGGCGAAGAACAAAACAATTATGCATAAGTTTTATTTTAATATTGCAGCAATATTTGAGAGGAGATGTCTTCTGCAATTTAAGAGGCACTGACACCCTTTATGATTTGATTCTAGACCCTTCTGCGTTTGAATAAAGTGTGGGCGTGATTGGCTGGTCAGGTAATCTATCGCCATGGAGACAGCAAGATATTTCTGAACAGTAAAAACAACAGAATAAATTCAAGCTATATATATGTGTTTAAGTAATCAATAACTACCTTTAGGATCTTTATTTATTGTTTTCAAACCTATGCATCCTGTATTGAGCGTGAGTGGTCCTCCTGCACGGTGTATACTTCTGTACTTACTGCGCTGCACTCAGCCAGACGTATTCAGATAATTACACCAGACTGAGATTGCATTCCTGGCTCGCACCACTTCTACCTGTCGGCTCCCTGTCTGCGAAGACTTCTTTATTACCAGCAGCTCCTCCCCCACTGCATTTCACTGTGGCTTCACTGTGCGCATTTACATCTGCAGTGGATGTGCCAAAGGGCTGGAATTGGCAGTGAACTACAAACAATATGTGCAAGAAAATGTTTTGTCCAAGGCACAGAAATACAAAGCAGAATATTCCATTTGAATTAGTATGTTAGATCATTTGAATTGGCAGATGTTTTGAAATAAATTTTGTATTCATGTTTAAATTAATTATGTGTATGTAGTTATTTTGTTTTTAAATGTGTTTAATTTTCTTAACTTTTTAAAGTGGAAAAATTAAAGGCCTTCTCATGGTTGTTCTCATAATTAATCTGCCATCTTTGCTTCACGCTCGATGAAATCCAGGGGTCTTCTCATATCCCTGTACAATGATTCTCTTTTGGTGTCGCTCCAATTCAGTCAGATGCAAAACACGTGCGAACATGCAAATGGTGCCAACACATCAGGCTCTGTCAGACAGTTACATCAGTACACCTCAGGATGAGATGAATGCATTTTATATTCTGTCAGATTACACCATCTGTCACACATCATATAAAGCCAGACAGGCCATATTTTTTATTCTTTATTGTGCTTCCCATTAGATTCATTATTACTATTAAAACCTTTATTTATACAAGGAGGGTCCTTGAGAGCAAGCTCTCATTTTTAAGAGCGCTCTGTTGACAACATAAAACAAGTTAAACCGATAAATACAGATACATACTCAGTAAAATTCAATAAAATAATAAATACAATATAAATTATCCATACAAATCTATAAAATTATACAAAGCAAGAGCACTGGCAGTTTCTAACCAGTGCTTTGAATTAATAAAAACACATCAAATAATTTAATTTTAAAAATCCCTGGGTTTTGTTCCACAAATAAGGAGCAAAATAGCTGATAAACTAACACATGTGATAAACTAACACATGTGATAAACTAACACATGTGATAAACTAACACATGTGATAAACTAACACATGTGATAAACTAACACATGTGATAAACTAACACATCAGCTGATTTTCTGCTGTCTCCACAAAGCTTCACTAATTAAAACTATGATAAATATTTACCACAGGTCAGGTACTATCTCACCAAACAACGTAATCATTTTAGAAACATGAAAACCTATTATAAATAGCGAGTATTTATCACAAATAAAATATATTTTCAGTTCGATTCATGTTGTTGCAGCCCTGTAGCCACTTGACAGTTTCCTTCCCAGATAATTGCGTATGCTAATATTCACGTTCCTGTTTTGAAATGATCATTAATTTGCCTTACAATTGGTGTCATTCCTCACAAAGCAAAGTGTGTGGTGTGTTTCTAAGAGAGACACAAAGAGCCTGAGGCATTGTTGGCTTTTCATTGAAATTAATGAAGTCAATTGAAAAACAATTAGTCTTCATCAAGACTTTTAACCAGACATTAGGATTTTTTTTTTTTTTTTTTAAATTCTTTCTACATCGTGTTTCAATATTTTATTTGGATGTGGTAAGTTTGTCTTTTTGCAATGTGCCTTTAACGGGGGAAAAGTAGAATTTAGCAAATCCAAAATCAACGAGCTGCAATGTTTTCATCTTCCTATTCATCGTAGCGTCTTTAATCCCATGATTAAGTTTGTAATCTAAAGCTAATTCTCCCCCGGGCTCCGCTCAGTGCCGCCCGGGTAGAACAGCCGCACAGGGAACGCCACAGTAATTACCTTCTTCCACACTGAGGAGCACTGCCACGGCGCTGAAGCATTGAGAAATGTTTTGTGATGCAATCCTCACAGCCCAGACTTATGTTTTTAGGCAAACCATTTGGTACTTTTGTCATGCCTGATGGTAGATATTTGCTCCCCCTGCCTTTTTTCAAGCTTAGGGTCGCAAGGAATAATCGGAATAATTGTGACTCGTCAACCATTAAGTAATTGTATTTTTATAATCATAATCGTTTACTGATGCATACAGCTAAACATGCTCTAAAACACACACACAGCATCATTAAATCAAAATGATTTTAAAAAATGGCAAAAATAGCAACATAGAATAAACCATTTTAGATTTTCATGCAGTTTACAGTTTAATTGTAAATATTCTTGTTTTAGTTGACGCAAATCACCGTATTTAAACATTTAGTTGGTTAAAAATGTACTTTAAACTGTTCAATGCAAGCCTAAAATTGGAATAACTGTTTAGTCAACTACTAAAATAATCGTTGGTTATATTTGTACAAAAAAAATAATAAAACATTGCTTGAATAAATCTATCAATTCATTTTGTATTTTTTACATAATGTCAATATCTGTGTGTCAAAGTGCAACGTTTCTTCAAACTGTCTCATGACTTATCGCTTCAGACAGTGAGACTTCTACAAAATAGACCTTTTCGTTCTTCCTCCCAATTAGCCATAAATATGTTTCCTTTTTGCTCTGCAGGGGGCGCTGGTTACAGCTTGTGCGGACGACACACTACACTTGTGGAACCTACGCCAGAGGAGGCCTGCAGTGCTGCACTCGCTCAAGTTCAACAGAGAAAGGTGAGAACATGCGACGGAACTTGGCTTTGTTTATTACCAATGCTACATGCGCATTTTCCACACTGTGTCTCATGCATTTTTACGTACGGATTGAATTCTGCAACACACACTGTATCTGAGCTGTTGTGTTACTACGGCGATGACTTACAGGATCAAAACTTGGATCATTTTGTACTGAAGAATGCAGCGTTGTGCATTTCGAGACCTGGTTTATAAAAAGCCCTTCAGGAAACTCTGAATTAAATGTTATAATTAGGTGATGACCTTCTCGCTTTCAGGTGCTTTGTCACAAAAACAAGACAACAACAAAAAAACACATACTAATCCGTACTGCAGTTCAAAAGTCACTTAAGCAGCTCTCATTTCTATTTTATCATCTCGATCTTTTTCAGAAATATATGACCACATGGTAAGATTGAAGAAAGTGTCATTTAAAACAAGTGCCTTTTAAATGCACTTGTTTTACGGACTGATTTTACTGTATATTGTTGTATATGTATTGTTCACTGTAAGTTTTTTGTGTTTTTATTGTTTTATTCTGTGTTTTGTGAAGCACTTTGTGACCTCTGTCTGTGAAAGGTGCTATATAAATAAAATGTACTTACTTACTTACTTACTCATTATTATTCTGCCTTTTTCAATGTGGTACCAACATTGTCCTTCGTTTTGAGGTGTTTCAGTTTTGCAATGGTCTGATACAGAGTGAGCACCAAAAGCTCATGGTTGACTCATTTGGACAAAGGTGTTTCATGGAAATGGTTTGGATTGACCTTTCTGAGCTTCACAGGTTTCATTTTTGCGTGGAGCAGCATTATGTTGAAGCGATGAAAGGATAAACTGTGAAGATGTTTTTCTTCCTGGCATTAGAGTCACAGACAAGGACACTGCAGAAATGACTTTGCTTTTTCTACTGAATATGAGGTTACATAAATAATCTTCTTTTGAAAGCACATGAGAGCAGGCAATTTATTTTTTTAGATATGTTTTTTATCCCGCCCTATGTAAAAAAATGAAATAAAAACAGTTTGATGTCGGATGGGTCTGCAGTTTTAATAGTGACATAGTAGAAAAAAGCTTCAGTTGTAGTCATCTGGACTCAGTTTGAAAAAATAGACGTTTCGACTCTCATCCAAGAGTCATTGTCAATAACAGAATTTAGGTCGAGAACTCCGATATTAATACTGTTCTGTGGTAAGACCCGCCCATTGGGAGGAGCCCTCCTGAAGTAGAAAGAGTTGTTTGTTTCAACAGAAACTCCCCCTTGTATCTACCGAGCTAGCCTATTCAGAATCTTAATGGGCTATTAGAATCCTCTTTGTCTTTGTGAGACCCTGGCTCAACCACCCTGAGTACCTGATTAGCATCTGAATGTCCTTTACCTTTCCAGGGGTTCAGTAACCCATTATAAATAACAGGAAGATGAAACCTAAGCCCTCCATTTCTGTTTAAAGAAGGTCTTTCTTTTTTAACAAAAATAGCTTCCTTGACTCCTCTTTCAAACCATCTTTTCTCCCTGCTTAAAACCTTCACCTCACCGTCTTCAAACGAGTGATTAGAGGCTTCAAGATGGAGATGCACGGCGCTCTGAGGTCCTGAACTTGTATTTCTTCTGTGCTGATAGAGCCTCTTGTGTAGAGGCTGTTTCGTCTCACCTATGTAACGTTCTTTACAACTTTCTTCACTGCATTGGATCGAATAAACTACATTGCTCTGTTTTTGAGTCGGCAACTTGTCCTTAGGGTGAACCAGTTTTTGTCTTAAAGTATTTCCTGGTTTAAAATAAACAGGAACTTCGTGTTGTCTAAAAATTCTCTGCAGTTTTTCCGACAGGCCAGACACATAAGGGATAGAAACACCCTTCCTTCTCTGTTCAGTTTCCCTTTTGTCCTGCTTCTTGGTTCTCTTCACTCTGTTGAGAGCCCAAGCGGGGTAACCACAGGCTGAGAGGGCATTTCGGACATGTTTTTCCTCTTTCTTCTTGCCCTCTGAGCTGGTGGGCACACCTTGAGCTCTGTGTTGTAAGGTTCTGATCACCCCCAGCTTGTGCTGTAGTGGGTGGTTGGAACCAAAGAGCAGATACTGGTCCGTGTGTGTAGGTTTCCTATATTCCCGCTTGTGGGGAACTCGGAACATCATGTGGAAAACACGCACAACTTTGTGGATAAAGTGAAACATCTCCAACTGGACCCAGATGACCTCATGATTTCATATGATGTTGTGTCCCTTTTCACCTGCATCCCGACCTCTGATGCAGTAGCAGCAGTGAGGATCAGACTGCAGGAAGACACCACCCTACAGGAAAGGACCAAACTGACACCTGAACACATATGTAAACTGTTGGACATCTGTCTGAACACCACTTACTTTCAATTCCGGGGACAATTTTACAGACAGATTCATGGCTGTGCCATGGGCTCGCCCGTCTCTCCCATAGTGGCCAACCTGTACATGGAGCACTTTGAGAAGAAGGCACTGTCCTCATTCTCAGGCATAGCTCCAAAACTGTGGCTTCGCTATGTCGATGATACTTTTGTAACAATCAAGAAACAAGAGCTGGAAACCTTCTCTGATCACATCAATGCGGTGGACCCACATATTAGGTTTACAAGAGAAGACGCTAAGGAGAATCGCTTGGCCTTTCTTGATTGTTCCACGATCAGAGGAGAGGACGGGAAACTCCAAATAGAAGTATATAGGAAACCTACACACACGGACCAGTATCTGCTCTTTGGTTCCAACCACCCACTACAGCACAAGCTGGGGGTGATCAGAACCTTACAACACAGAGCTCAAGGTGTGCCCACCAGCTCAGAGGGCAAGAAGAAAGAGGAAAAACATGTCCGAAATGCCCTCTCAGCCTGTGGTTACCCCGCTTGGGCCCTCAACAGAGTGAAGAGAACCAAGAAGCAGGACAAAAGGGAAACTGAACAGAGAAGGAAGGGTGTTTCTATCCCTTATGTGTCTGGCCTCTCGGAAAAACTGCAGAGAATTTTTAGACAACACGAAGTCCCTGTTTATTTTAAACCAGGAAACACTTTAAGACAAAAACTGGTTCACCCTAAGGACAAGTTGCCGACTCAAAAACAGAGCAATGTAGTTTATTCGATCCAATGCAGTGAAGAAAGCTGTAAAGAACGTTACATAGGTGAGACGAAACAGCCTCTACACAAGAGGCTCTATCAGCACAGAAGAAATACAAGTTCAGGACCTCAGAGCGCCGTGCATCTCCATCTTGAAGCCTCTAATCACTCGTTTGAAGACGGTGAGGTGAAGGTTTTAAGCAGGAGAAAAGATGGTTTGAAAGAGGAGTCAAGGAAGCTATTTTTGTTAAAAAAGAAAGACCTTCTTTAAACAGAAATGGAGGGCTTAGGTTTCATCTTCCTGTTATTTATAATGGGATTCTGAACCCCTGGAAAGGTAAAGGACATTCAGATGCTAATCAGGTACTCAGGGTGGGTGAGCCAGGGTCTCACAAAGACAAAGAGGATTCTAATAGCCCATTAAGATTCTGAATAGGCTAGCTCGGTAGATACAAGGGGGAGTTTCTGTTGAAACAAACAACTCTTTCTACTTCAGGAAGGCTCCTCCCAATGGGCGGGTCTTACCACAGAACAGTATTAATATCGGAGTTCTCGACCTAAATTCTTTTATTGACAATGACTCTTGGATGAGAGTCGAAACGTCTATTTTTTCAAACTGAGTCCAGATGACTACAACTGAAGCTTTTTCTACTATGGAACACGCCTGGACGAATGAGGGATTACACCGACTTTTAATAGTGACGTAAAGCGCTGAGTCACGGCTTGATTCTTTTTCCATTTCTGCTTTCTCACTAGAGAACAATAGATTAGGACGGCAGCTATCTATTATTTTAGTAATCGAGTAATCTATTTTTTTTTTTACAGATTTTAGCTGCATAAAACTGAAATGCAGATTCATCATGTTTAGTCCTGACTCTGGGCACCAGCAGGAGGCCGGTCCATGTTTAGTCCTGACTCTGGCACCAGCAGGAGGCCGGTCCCTGTTTAGTCCTGACTCTGGCACCAGCAGGAGGCCGGTCCATGTTTAGTCCTGACTCTGGCACCAGCAGGAGGCCGGTCCATGTTTAGTCCTGACTCTGGCACCAGCAGGAGGCCGGTCCATGTTTAGTCCTGACTCTGGCACCAGCAGGAGGCCGGTCCATGTTTAGTCCTGACTCTGGGCACCAGCAGGAGGCCGGTCCATGTTTAGTCCTGACTCTGGCACCAGCAGGAGGCCGGTCCATGTTTAGTCCTGACTCTGGCACCAGCAGGAGGCCGGTCCATGTTTAGTCCTGACTCTGGCACCAGCAGGAGGCCGGTCCATGTTTAGTCCTGACTCTGGGCACCAGCAGGAGGCCGGTCCATGTTTAGTCCTGACTCTGGCACCAGCAGGAGGCCGGTCCCTGTTTAGTCCTGACTCTGGCACCAGCAGGAGGCCGGTCCATGTTTAGTCCTGACTCTGGCACCAGCAGGAGGCCGGTCCATGTTTAGTCCTGACTCTGGCACCAGCAGGAGGCCGGTCCATGTTTAGTCCTGACTCTGGCACCAGCAGGAGGCCGGTCCATGTTTAGTCCTGACTCTGGCACCAGCAGGAGGCCGGTCCATGTTTAGTCCTGACTCTGGGCACCAGCAGGAGGCCGGTCCATGTTTAGTCCTGACTCTGGCACCAGCAGGAGGCCGGTCCATGTTTAGTCCTGACTCTGGAACCAGCAGGAGGCCGGTCCATGTTTAGTCCTGACTCTGGGCACCAGCAGGAGGCCGGTCCATGTTTAGTCCTGACTCTGGCACCAGCAGGAGGCCGGTCCATGTTTAGTCCTGACTCTGGCACCAGCAGGAGGCCGGTCCATGTTTAGTCCTGACTCTGGCACCAGCAGGAGGCCGGTCCATGTTTAGTCCTGACTCTGGCACCAGCAGGAGGCCGGTCCATGTTTAGTCCTGACTCTGGCACCAGCAGGAGGCCGGTCCATGTTTAGTCCTGACTCTGGCACCAGCAGGAGGCCGGTCCATGTTTAGTCCTGACTCTGGCACCAGCAGGAGGCCGGTCCATGTTTAGTCCTGACTCTGGCACCAGCAGGAGGCCGGCCCATGTTTAGTCCTGACTCTGGCACCAGCAGGAGGCCGGTCCATGTTTAGTCCTGACTCTGGCACCAGCAGGAGGCCGGTCCATGTTTAGTCCTGACTCTGGCACCAGCAGGAGGCCGGTCCATGTTTAGTCCTGACTCTGGGCACCAGCAGGAGGCCGGTCCATGTTTAGTCCTGACTCTGGCACCAGCAGGAGGCCGGTCCATGTTTAGTCCTGACTCTGGCACCAGCAGGAGGCCGGTCCATGTTTAGTCCTGACTCTGAGCACCAGCAGGAGGCCGGTCCATGTTTAGTCCTGACTCTGGCACCAGCAGGAGGCCGGTCCATGTTTAGTCCTGACTCTGGCACCAGCAGGAGGCCGGTCCATGTTTAGTCCTGACTCTGGCACCAGCAGGAGGCCGGTCCATGTTTAGTCCTGACTCTGGCACCAGCAGGAGGCCGGTCCATGTTTAGTCCTGACTCTGGGCACCAGCAGGAGGCCGGTCCATGTTTAGTCCTGACTCTGGCACCAGCAGGAGGCCGGTCCATGTTTAGTCCTGACTCTGGCACCAGCAGGAGGCCGGTCCATGTTTAGTCCTGACTCTGGGCACCAGCAGGAGGCCGGTCCCTGAGGTCCTCAGAGTCCGAGATGGTTCATATGGCACTAACATGTCCAAGATGTACTTTGGTGCTAGGCCATGGAGAGACTTGTACAAGACCACAAGCTCAACAGCAGTAAGTCAAAAGCGAGATAAAACTCACAAAACCCCCACTAACTCACTCCGCGCCTTCTAATTTCTGCTCTGGTCCACATAAACCCAACAATAATTCGTTTGAAGAAGACACCATCAACCGATTAATCGACTAAACAACTAAAGGTGGACGAATGTTACCAAAGTATAACCTATTCATCATACTGCTGTACCAAAACCAAACATTTTATTTACCAACCAAACCCTCTTTTTAAAGTCAAGCTGAAGCATTTGTGGCTGTCATTATTTCTATCTGTCTCCACATCGTGTAACAGGTGAATAGAGACTTAAAGATCCTTCTCTTTCTGCCTCTGTGCCTGTCGTGGGAGTGAAAAACAGTGAATCACACAAAGAAGCAAAAAAAAAAGCCACCCCGTGTCGCGCGTCTAGGGCCGGGCAGCAACTTGTCATTTAGCTCAGTGTCTCTGTGTTGAACCTCGGACAATTAGCACCCTCACACCGCCCGAAATCCCACATGAGAAAGGAATGAATCACAGCAACAGCGAGCCAATTGTTTAGTGATAATTGTGGGCATCTCGCGTGTGTCGCCCCTGACTGTCAGCCGGCTGTCAAAACCCATCAAAGACAATGCGAAATAAAAGAATGGACGGTTTAGTGCCCACTTCCAAAAAAGCAATGACTCAATATGCGTTTCCAAGCTGTAAAACCGGCCACATAATTAGGTACACGTGTTCTCAGGCATAAATGTGAACAATGCCCATGTCAAATGCAAGAATGTGACGTTCTCTAATAGTCAATGTACACATGCAGGGGTCAGCGAGATGTGAAAAGAAAGTGCGTGATGATTTTCTTATCCATTTTATATTTGAAGTTCATCATTAGTATACTCAGAGTTGTATTTTGATTGATTCATGTAAGTAATCCTTGTCCTGCATTCAAGGCTTGAGTGTTCAGATTTTCTTTTAACATGGAGGAGCTGATTCCATAACACAGGAGCTTGGTTGCTCTACCTCCTACTGTGCTTTTAGAGACTCTTGGGACCAAAGTCGTTTATGGCTTTGTAAATCAGGGGGAGAAATAGAAAAAGAAAGAGAGCTGTTGGTCAAATAAGACCCCAAGGTTTTTTACAGTAGAACTTGAGGCTACACTGACATTGTCCAGTGTAACTATCTGCTCAGATAAAGTGCCTAGTACAATTACCTCAGTTTTATCAGGGCTAAGAAATAGATAATTAAGTGTCATCCAGGTTTTTATATCCTTCACTAAACCAGTAAAGGTAGGTTTATGCTTGACGCGTCCGCGCCATATGCGCTGACCTGGTTTTCAGCATTTTTTTTTTTACTGCGTTTTGCACGGAAATTAAAGGGATTTCATAGCAGCTAGCTCAGTTGTCTACTGTTGACACCACATGAAACCAGCGCAGACTATAAATACTGCCAACGTCTTCTGCAGTGGAAGTTAATGCCATGTGACCTGATCATGTTACCTAACGGCAGCATATAGAGTAAACAGAAATGGACAGAATACTGAACCCTGAGGCACGCCGTAAGTTACTTTAGTGCAAGGTGAGGAGCTCTGGTTTACATTAACAAAGTGGTACCTATAAATTCTAACCTCTGCAGTAGAATGTTGTGGTCGATGGTGTCAAACGCTGCGCTGAGGTCCAACAGGACCAGGATTTAGATCAGCCCATTATCAACAGCTAATAACAAATAGTTTGTGACTTAACTAGTGCAGTTTCAGTGCTGTGATGGGCTCTGAACCCTGACTGGAAAACTTCAAATACACGAGTGTCCTGTAGACGGCAACAAACCTACAACTCGAGGACTTTGGAGACGTTAGATTTGGTTAGATTTGAAACAGGTCCATAGTTTACCAACAGGTCAGGATCAAGATTAAGTTTTTTTCAATAGTGGTTTAATGACTGCATGTTTGAAGGACTGTGGAACATAACCGCTTTCCAATGAAGATTCTATAATTAGGGGGGGAATGTTTTGAGGATTCTGCTTGGAATCGAGTCCAGGTTGACGTTCTAGTTTTACAGAGGGATTTATATGGGACACTAGTTTTAGCTTGGGCTTGTTCAGGGCTGATAGTGGGAGTAGGATACATCTGTGTTTACCAAGGAGGGTGCTTGTGTCTCAATGCTAATGCTAACAAACTCAATGCTAATGCTTATTAACATTGGAAGTAGCACCACATTGTGATTTATTTTGAGTTTAACAATCATCTTGTCCTTAATTGTATTTTGATAATTAATTCAATTTCCTATTTATGTTTTAAGTTAGGTTAGCAAAGTTAGTGGTTCAAATTTCGCATCTGTTGATTCAACCTTTGGGCATCACACTATCTGTTTGTGTGATTGTGACAAGTAGTTTATCTTTATGTATCTGGACACTGAAAGAATAAAGTTAAGAAATATTATACTTATTTCATCTTCTTGATTTCACTGCTGCAGATGGTGAAGTCTGCAGAATGACGCCGCTACATCGGTTAATGCCTGCATTTGTTTACTTCATTACTGCCATTAGCTCCTCCGAGAGTCTTGCGTAGGCTGACGGCTGCACACAACACGCACGTATCCTCTGTCTTCTCTGTCTGGAGTCAAATCTCCACTGCCCTCCTGAACTGTACTTACAAAAACGACCTTCCAGTAATACACTAATCCCTCTCAATTGAATTTCCATCCTTGACTTAGTTTGACATTATCTGCGTGTATTTAAGAGCTCTTTTTAGGTTTGTGTTTTCTGAAAGCTTTTTAGTGTCTTGGCCTTTACTTTTCAAACGAGAGCACTACTAGCAAGTATTTAAAACTGATCTAATTTACTAAAACCTTAACACATTCAGAGACGATTTAGAGCTCAATTTGCATGGCCTCAAATTTTGAATGTCTTGTAGTTCTGGGATATGGTCTTTGAATGATTGAACAACATAACAGTGAAATGTGAACATTGTAAAATAAAAGAAATCTGTATTATTTAAAGTTATTTAAAGAGTACTTGATTTTCCAATCGCAAAAGGAGAAAGTATGTATAAATGTATCTAACTAGTTCGTAGCTCTCACAGACCCTTTGGCACGTTGTTAATATGTGCCAAATACAACATTCATAACAGAATAAAGTACCACAGCTTTATCTCCTTTTACAACAAACGAGACGCTAGCCTGAGCCTGTGCCTTTCCCGTAACCCCAAATCATCACTGAGTTGTGTTCTGTATCATCGCCTGATCACCATAGTAACATAGACCTCAGCCACTGCTTATAAACAGGATCGATGGGTTAAGGTTAGATCAGAGAAATGTACTTTTACAATCACCTTCTTTATGCAGTGTGTGAGTGTGGAAGATAAGATGGATGGAGATGTTATTGTGTTGCATTAAATGTTTCATAGTATGGCATTAAACAGTTGGTCTCTATGGAGATAGACGTGCAAACAGCCATACTGTGGAACATTCCTGGCAGAACAATAACAGAAGCAGGTGTCGCACTCTCCGCTGGAAAAGCTACCTTTAATGCTTTAACTGTCATATGTACACGTATATTTTTGATGTGCTGTTTTGGTTTAGTTTACCAAGTTTACCATTTATAATGAATTAGTCACTGTTCCTATCAGTAACCAGCAGGTGAGCCTTTGCTAACCAACCGGACAAAAGGTTACTTTATGGGATGTAGAAATGAACGTTTCTCTAAAAAAAAAGCATCTTGTTAAGATTTCGTAGATATTCATAAATGGGAATGTTATGTACTAAAGGACGATGTGTTCACATAATTGCACCCATTTCACTGTACACATGCTGCTTCAGATGATAAACAACCCTTGAGTGGCTCCAATATAGCTCCATGAAAGAGAGCACCAGTTCAAGTACGGCATGACCTGGCAAATGACTACCTGCAGTTTTGAACATATAACAGCTATAATCTGTAAGACGTAAAAAATGCATGAAACATGAATGTATTATTAAACCTCAGATGTTTACAAGGTGAAGTTCAGGTCATATAGCAGAAGGGGAGCTTGTCAGAATAAGGACTTGACATTAACGTGTTCACTTTGTACCCAGCTGTCGTCTTTCTATTTTGAAGCTTCAATTATTAGCATACATTTTTCATTCCACATTTCAATTTCATTTTCAATTTGCTAGATTCTCTATACCACAATTTTATTTAAAAAGTCTCTTTTTTAAATCAAGGTCAAAGACAATAGACTGACATTTTTGATACAAACTAAGTGCGCTGTATTTTGTTAAACCCTGTGGACGTTTGTTGTAAAACTGTTCAAGAAAGGCCACATTTTGTCATGTTAATGTGTTTTTTTGTTTTTTTTTTGCATCAACTATAATTTAGAACATATAGCAGCTGAGAGCCTAATTTCAAATGTATTTATGGATAAAATACATTTGAGATGGGATCAATTATCTCGCGAGGATGAAAGCGCGAGGTTCATCTAAAGCTAGCCACTGATTACTGGTTGTAATATTTATATATATCATACAAGCCCCATTATAGTGCTAAAATCAACATATTAACTATTACAAATTCCCCCAATCCAGATTAAACCTTCGTGTTGTACAGACGGTTGTTATATCTGAAAGCCGTTAGGACCGTGCTCTGACGCTAAACCCCTTTGTGATACAGTATGATGTTCTAACCTTTTGTCTCTCTCTGTGTTTTTCTGTTCTCCAGGATCACATTTTGCCACCTTCCCTTTCAGAGTAAATGGCTGTACGTGGGGACGGAGCGCGGGAACACTCACATCGTCAACATCGAGTCCTTCATTTTGTCAGGATATGTCATTATGTGGAACAAGGCCATCGAGCTGTAAGTCCCTCCTCCTGTTAAAACTCAGCTGGGCTTTGTGTTTCAGTGCGGCGTCAGGGCCTCTTTCTAAACGCACACCAGCCGAGAGACATTATAGGACAGAGATTGTGGTAATCGGTAAAGCATTAGGTGTCTCTTGTTGTTGTATTGGTAGTTTTCAGATCCTAGAATGTGATGTTATTCTGAACCAAACCATATTTATTGGAACAAGGTCCATTATCCCCAAATAAATCCAGCCACATTAGGTGTGAGAAATGCGGCTGGATTTTTGCCGGCCCCTAAAAAAACAAAAAAACAAAACATAAATATGAGTTGGCAATATTGACAAAAATGTACATCTCAATCATTTTTGGATCTTGATGATGATATTCAGACAATGGACCATAAAGATTACACAAAAGGTCAGGAAGTCACATTATACTTATACTAGACATTTCTGTTCAGTTTATTTTTAATCAGCTTTTTGCTGTCATTTATTTATAGGCAAAATACTCAAAATTTCAAAAACAACATTTTCATTATAATAATAATAATATCTTATATTTTTTTGATATATCTCCCAGCTCTACCTATAAAATAATGCTGTCTCATCTGAAACTAAATAATTGTATCTTAAAAAGAGTTGTTTCCAGCTTTATTAGATATTGGTTTGAACTGTGAAGGAAATTATTAGAATTTTACAAAACAAATACATCATTTATAGCTCATACTTAACCTATACTTTTCCAGTAAAACCAACCAGACTAATAACATCCATTCACTAATCCTTTATGCTAAAATATGACGAAGTTCCGTACAATATTTGCTGCATCACTGACTTCACTCATGAACCACGACCATCACAATTCATTAGCTGTGCACTTTGTGGTGATGCCCTGTGCCTGACACATGCTCTTTAGACGGACAGTTTAATGCATGCTCCACCACAGCAACACGCCACGAGTTTCCCTGTTTGCTTGTTTGTTTGCCCGGCTCTTACCCGCCCACATGCGTTTGCCATAGTGTTACAATGACAAGTGCCTCGCCGCGGTGTCACTCACAGTCACTGTCGAACCGCACCATCTTGTTGCCTCCTGACAACCCCAAACTATGTCCAAGAGTCACAACACCAACTCGGTGTGTGGGCGGACCGTCTGCCAATCACCGCAAAGTGTGGCGGTGACACATCGGCTGCCATTTACACTGGAGAGCTCCACCTTCTTTACATGCACAACTTTCCAATGTAAAGAAAAAACGTGCAGAACTTTCCAACGTAAAGAAAAAACGTGCAAAACCTTCAAACGTAAAGAAAAAACATGCCCAACTTTGAAATGTAAAGAAAAAATGTGCAAAACTTTCAAATGTAAAGAAAAAGGTGCAAAACTTTCAAGCGTAAAGAAAAACTTGCAGAACCTTGAAATGTAAAGAAAAGACGTGCCAAACTTTCAAATGTGCAGAAAAACGTGCAAAATCTTCAAACGTAAAGAAAAAAACGTGCACAACTTTGAAATGTAAAGAAAAATGTGCAAAACTTTCAAATGTGCAGAAAAAAACGTGCAAAACTTTCAAACGTAAAGAAAAAAAAGTGCACAACTTTCAAATGTAAAGAAAAACTTGCACAACTTTCAAACGTAAAGAAAAAAAAGTGCACAACTTTCAAATGTAAAGAAAAACTTGCACAACTTTCAAACGTAAAGAAAAAACATGCAGAACCTTGAAATGTAAATAAAAGACGTGCCGAACTTTCTAACGTGCAGAAAAACGTGCAAAACTTTCATACGTGCATAACTTTCAAACGTGTAGGGTTGCAATGATTTATCAACCATTCATGACTAGTGGACTATAAAAAATGAATCGTATTTTGATCATCATAATTGTCATCTGGACTATACGGACTCAAAAACACATACGAAAAGACCTTTTTTAACCAAGATACTGGAATAATTAGGTTAAAATGTCACAAAAGAATAACACTTTTTAATGTTCTCCATCTAGAAGCCTCTGTCATCATATTTCAAACTTCATGTGGTTGATAATCCTTGTTAAATACCTCACTGTACAATGGAAATAAGCCTTTTTCATTTGTATTATTCCTTTAAGATAAGAAACATCTACACGTGCTTGAAAAACTCTATTACATAAGGCCAGTGTTGGTTTACCTTCTGTTGTTTTGAGCCGTGACTGCCGCTCTGCAGATGATTCTTCTCTGAGATCGGAGCATTTTGCAGCTCCAGGTGCCGTTCACTTGAGCCTCACTTTAGCTCTTCGACTCAGACTTTCTGTTTCATCATCGCGGCCCTCTTTCCTCTTTCACACAGCCAAACTCTGCTCCATGGACAAACACGTGTTTAGTTGCTGCAGGCGCCGCGCGGAAACAAGTTCTGTGCGAAACTAGCGCCCCAAGTAGTTCCCAGCGGCACAGAGTCATGCTGTTTTAATGAAATATGCGAATTCAACGAAGCAGCGAGGCAATAAAATAATAATCAATCAACGCCTTTTTGTAGTCAAGTTACTCTGTTTTCCCGATTAATCGTTTCAACCCTACCCAGAAATAAATCCCTTTTCACGCCACGCACAAGCTGGAGATGGTAATGACCTCGAATTGAACTGCAGAGAACCTTGAGTTTCACCAGAACAAGCTGTGATTAACAGTTCCTCTGCTTAATGTTCGTTCTGTTTTCCTCTGTAAACAAGTTTCTTTTGGTTTCACGTGAGACTAAATTGACTCTTTCAGAACAGCTTTCTCAAACATTATTTTAAGACCCATGTATGCCATATCAAGGGATCGTGTTCCTTAAAATGTTACCAATGTTTTGTGAAAACTTCAAAGTTTTCAAAGTCAATTTCAAAACGATTCATACTCAGCTCCTCACAGAGAAGGAGGAAAGCGCATTGATTGTCACTTGAAAGTCAATCAATCATGCACTACATTAGCTTTGTCCTGATCAATAGCAGCTGCTACGCGGAAACTTGTTTGTATTTTGACATCTGTCCCCGCCGAGTGCATTGACAACTCTTTTCATGCTCGGTAAGTATTTTGAGAGGCGTTCTGTTCACCCCCAAACTCCTTCAGGGATCCAAAGCACCACTCAGAAAGGAAACGGCACACTACGTCATTCACAAGACACTTAAAGAAATGGATGTCTGAGTTTTTCTTTCAGACATTTTTATCGACTTGACAGAGTCCTAGTCGCGCACCGCCTCTGGATCAATCTGGCCTTTTGTCTCCTGCCTTCTCCGTCTTTGCACCTTCTCAGACCAATTTCCTGGGGGAACCCTAGGGTTAGCGGGTACACATCCTGTTCCTGTGGACTGGGGCGCAGCTGGAGACTCAACCTTCCATTAACAGCCCGGTTCATGCATTAAAAGACCAGGCGCAAGGCATTTTTACAGTATTATCACCATTGGGCCCTGTGAATATCATCAAGCAGTGAGCATGAGGTATATTATGAACACTCTTTCCCCTGTGTTTTTGAAAATGCAGAAGCGTCTTACATTACAAATCGTTAGAATTGTATTACAAATCAAGCACAACATAATAATTAAACATATTTCAGTCTTACTCCATCACAAAGCTCTGTCAAACAAACAGACAATGGGACCAGGAAGAAAAACATATCAAAATACAAATTTGTAATTAACTGGCTTTTCAAATAAGAATTAGCATATAAAACTGACTTTAAGTTGAGATTTCTGATGTGCTTCTGGTAAGCAGCTAGTGTCCACTGAGCATCCTTTCCCCCATGTTTCTGGAGAGGAGGGCAGATAAATGGCACGTTTTATTTGATGAAAGTCCGGTTAACATCGACTACTATGTGATCGAGTCTGAGCAACGAGCAGAGATAGGCCCTGTCCCAATACTCTCCCCACACACTACACACCGTGTTGTGTATTTTCTAAAAATCCATGAAGTGTGTGTGCACAAGGATGCAGGGGAGGTAAACATGAGAAATGGGAGAGTCACGTTGTAAAAGGGAAACAGCAGTTAGAAACAGCTGTCGGTGGTGCTGTTAAACTGCAGTTAAATGAATCACAAAGCCACAGTTCATTTGATATCTGATCATTTGATGAATTGGCCTCAAACAAGGGTTCATGTTTTTAACAGCGTTGTTGCTGGACAGTCACATATTTACTTGCAATATAATCTGTTTAACTGTTAAGACATTCCTCTTTATTGTATCCAGGTAGTTCTCACTGCTAAGTTGCTAAGGCAGAAGCGCTGCGCTGATTGAAAACATTACAGTGAAATGCATTGTGGGGAATGTACTTGCCTGAAATTGCCACCGCTCCACACTCGCTGGAAGTGCAGAGAAAACGCTGTGGTGAAGTGCGGATCGTACTATTCTAAAGAAATGGAACCCTGCGCACACTTCAGCGGCTCGTTGTGAAAACCACTTCAGAGTAACTACACCTTAATAAGTCTTACTCAAGCACGAACTAAGACTTAATTCACATAAACAAAAGGAAAAACGATTGTATTATTTGAAGTACAAAGTATGCGTTGTACAACAGTGCAATCCATGCACGTTATACTTTTGCAGCAGAGAAACCTTGGGGAGAAGCTATTGTAACTACAAAGCATTCAAAGTCCTTGTGGCTGAAACAATTTGTATTGTCAGCACTCTTTCTCTTCCAGAAGTGAGGTTCATGAAAAGTTGAAAAGAATAAATTTCCTTTGTCATCACTACACAGCGTCTGAAATGAATAATCGAGTTGTGCAAATGAGAAAGACCCACAGTTCTATGTATATTTGGTGCAATACATATTTGTCATTCACAGATCCTTAATGCAATACAAAACTCGCTTCCCCGAAAGTCTCATATCGGCCATTCCACTGGGACTCCTGTTTCCAAACACAAGGGCATGGTCGCTCATTGAAATTCAAATTACTTTGCCACATATTTAATGCACAATTTCATTTTCATAGATTCATCCCAAAATGAGAGAGGAAATTAAGAGTGTGAACAGACAGCTGCTCGACCTCCTCTGTGCTGAGTGAAGTCACATGACCCTCTGAAATGTGTTTATGCCCATCTTAATTAACTGCGTCTGGAGTTTGAATGTGTTTGTGTCCATAGGGCTGGCAAAATCAAATTCATTTCAGTTGACAGAAGCAACACAGAAGCAACCCGTGCACGCCTGGCTCGTTAAGTTAGAGTGTAATTTCATATACCGGTACATTTTGGATTTTAGATGTTTATGATCAACATTTTATCCTCTTAGAATTATAGGATCAAACGTTTTGTCAAAAATGAGGTATGTATCATTTTCCGAAATGCCTTTTGTACACTTTACCAGTATTTTGTTGGGTTTGCTGAATTTGATTTGGTTTATAAGAGAAACAACCCATTTCCTCATTCCATGTTTTTATCATGTCAACAAACCAAAGACGATGACCGACTGTTAGGGTAAGAAAAAAGATTTGTTTCAGGTTAGACTTAAAACAATGCAAACAAATAGACTAACAAGACATGCTATAATTAGGAGGCTCCGCCCAGTGGGCAGGGCTTACTCAGAATGGGATAAATATCTGAGTTTTCAGACTTGATCCACAGATCGAGAATGACTTTTGGATGATGGTTTTTCCAAAACAGTGTCAAGATGACTACAATCTATTTCTACAATGTCTAGACTATCGACCTTAAAAACAAATATATTATACAAACAGAATAAACACAAACATTAAAGGTTTTGTCCTAATGTATTGTACTGGAATCGTTCTTGAATATGGTACGAGAAAAACCCATATATAAGATGGAGTTAGCTGCTGTAATCTGCCTCCTGTAACCTGCATGTTATTGCCTGTCCCTTCTCATTCCCATGTTGTTCATACATTTATTTTTCCATGTTCCCCAATGGTGCGAGGTTACCATGGCTCCCTGGGCTTCCCAAAGCATGTAATTTCCCTTTGCGTTTCTGTATTCTTACATTTAAGTGTTTGGATGACTGAAAAATCAAATGTACGTAACTGAGTGCAGCCTGAAACAAGTGACCGTGGAGTAAATTTCCAGTCAGTTGCTTTAAATATTTTGCAGAGAGCATGAGGAATGTAAATACACCAAAGAAAAACAAAAACTAACAAAAAAATACTCATTATACAGCAAGGATTTGGTTTATCTTCTGGAGCATTAGTATGATGATATTTTAGGAATGGAAGAGTGGATAAAAGCAATATAATGTTGCTAATAAACTTGACAGTAAACACATGACCATATTATTTGTGAATATCAATGCAAGTGGTAGACTGATTGAAGCCCGACAACCACCATCCCCTGCTCAAAGACCACATATTTATGCAAGCAGGACCAAGGACGCAATGGAATATGCTCTGGTTGGATCGTGATAAAACACACTGAGTTTTGAAGCTTAAAATACAGTGAACACGATGTGTCCCCTGGACAGGGATCACTGTCCACTGACGTCTTGTGTGTCAAATGCTTGCGCGTCCTAATAGATTGCCCCCTGGTGGTCGTAATCTATAAATTAGATGCACCTTTGTTTGAGCCGCAGGGTTCAAGACGTGAGAAAGTAACAGCTTAAAGTCTGAAAAGTACTGTTGTACATTATCAAATCATGCTGAATACTCTTTGTAATGCTGCGGTCCAGTCGTCCTCCGAGGTTGGATTTTCCCAGTTCCGACAGTAAAATCAAACAGGAACACGCTCACATCTCGGAATGTCTACTTTGTGAGCCTGCTACAAGGGAACCAAACCAGTCATGGTCCAGTTGTCCAGGATTTCGTAGATTGGTGTGACACGTCCTTTTTACAGATGAACATCTTCAAAACCAAAGACATGAATATAGATTTTAGGAAACTCCCGAGGACTAAGGAACTTACCTGCATAAAGGGTCAGACAGTGGAGTGTGTAAATCATTATAAATATCTTGGGACTATCATCGAGAACAAATTAAACTTTGAGGCAAACTGTGAAGCCGTGTACAAAAAGGGGAACCAGCGTTTGCACTGCCTGAGGAAACTGTCCTTCCACATGGACAGAACAATGCTCACAATGTTCTACCGCTGCTTCATTGAACCGGTCATCTCCTTCAGCCTGGTGTCTTGGTTCAGCAACCTACCCTTAAAAAATAAGAAGTCCCTTAACCAAATTGTGAGGTGGGCTAGTAGGCTGATTGGAGAGCCACAGCTGAACCCAGAATCCCTCCTCACTAGACAGCTACAGAGGCTCGTTGGGTCCATCTTAGAAGACGGATCCCATCCACTAAATGCTGAATTTCAGCTTCTTCCATCAGGCGCAGATACATAATGCCTCTGTGCAAAACGAAGAGATACAGGGGCAGTTTTGTTCCCTCAGCTATTAAAATACTAAATAGCCAGACTGCACAGCCCTCTTAACCTATTTATTTATTATTTTTTGTATCTATGATGGCTTTTACTCTGTATTTTATCCGCTGTATTCTGACACTATTAACTGTTTGTATACTTGTTATCCATGTCTCTATGTCTGGAGCACTAGTCGTCTCTGTTGTGTCACTGTCCGTTTTCTGTCAATGTCATTCATGTTGTCCATGTGTGTGTGAGCAGCCCACCCTTTTTACCTGACACCAAATCTACCCTCGGCTACAAATAAAGTTACCTTACCTTACCTTACTACTTGGAAACTAGGTTAACATTTCTGAAGCGTGAGTTTATCTGAGCTAGACAATCTAACGTGAACTGCAATTTCTTTGATTGTCCTTGTGTTATTTCCACTGTAGATGCTCTCTTCTGTCCACCCGCTTCTGTGAACCTGCTCCTGCACAGCCTTGGAGCCTCTGTAGTTACAAATTAGCTTTTATGCTTTGTTATGCTAATGTTGCTAATGTTGCTAACATCTAAACGGTAATGCTAATGCTAATGCAGAAAAAAGCAAAAATTCACTTTCAAACGTTGATTTATAAATACATGTCTCAACAATATTCAAGTTAATACTGTAACTTAACTGGATTTGCATTTTGGTTGTTTTGAACACTTTCCTGGTTTGTATTACTTGTATCAATCGTTTCTGTACAATACACTGCTGATTTGACAACTTTAACTCAGAAAACCTCACTCCGAGTTAGACAAATGAAAGCATAATCTGCCTTGCAAAGATGTACCATATACTTTTGACTTTCTTCCCACATGAAATGACAAATGATAAATCTGCTGATCTAAACATGTCTATATTACTGATTGTTTGATATAGCTAATTCTGACGTAATTCAGGGTAAAGTTTATGACTCTGCAAACAAATTGTTCAACCTTCACATACAACGTTGTAATTATCGAGACTTTTACAGATGGCATTTCTTTTAAAAGAAAATATAAAAACTGAAGTTCTTCAAAAGTGTTGAATAGCCGACTGTATTTGCCGTTCAAACACTTTTCATAACGGTATTATTCATGAATGACATCCTTTTTGAAAGTTCACCCTCGCTAAAACATTCACTGAAGTCGTGAGGTTAGTTTCTGTTCAGTTTTGTCAAGAATTCTTCATTCAAGGTCTACATTTTTCAAATTTAATATCAAGAAGCAACACATTTTTCCCTCACCGGAAACTTAATATCTTCCTTTATCCCTATGAATATGAGAAGCACCGCCCGTCACCGGCTGCTCTTTAACGATGTGCAATAAAACGTCTGGGGTCAAAAGTTCAAACACGCATTATATGAGAAATATTTTTTGCTCTGGCCTTGGCGTTCGTTATGGGCGGCTGCGGGGGCGAGATTAGCACTTGGCATTGGCCCATTGTGGCACTCTGCAGATTGGACAGGTGTTGTAGAGCGTCGTGGCTGTCTGATGATCCGTCAACCTATTACGGACTTAAAAACAGAGTGAAAATACACAGGCTCATGTGCGGCTTCCTGTTATTATCGAGGCTCAGCAGCAGGCGTGACTAAATAGACACACATGAAGAACATGGCAGCTACATTTCACCCCTGAGAGTGAGGCCAGGGACTGAGGGAGCATGTTGTGGTTATCACACTCAAACATAAAAGGTGCACATCAGTGAATTGGAATATGTATTAAAAAACAATATTATCTGGACTACACTTTATATAGAATAAAATACATATGAAAAGCCATTTTTATAACAAAAATGGCATCATTATTAGTTTAAAATGTCAAAAAAAGTGATATTCATCAATAATACATTTTATTAGCAAATTTAATTTCAATATTTATTTGATTTTATGTATTTGTGTATAAATGTATAGTAGAAATAATTGACTATTCGACTACTGAAATAATTGTTAGTTGCAGCTCTATTTTCAAAGCTTTTACGGCTTCATTGGATGGTGTGAATTGGGAGTAAGGAGCAGAGAGAGACATTCAGTATAACGGAGCCAATATTCAAATTATACCAAGCACAATAGTTTAAAATATTATCAAACCTACCGAATTGTAAAGCTCAGAGATTGACCTTGTCAAGGATCACTCATTTTGTACCAAATATTCTCTGTCCCGTGCATGAACTGAATACTTCATGAGAATACTTCAGAGTTCACACACCTCCACACTGTATTAAAATGTGGCTATTTTATAAAATGTTCACTTGTCTGCTCTTCTCATCCTCTTTCCTCTTTTGTCTCTTGTCACAGATCGACTAAAACTCACCCAGGGCCCGTGGTGCACTTGAGTGACAGTCCAAAAGATGAAGGGAAGGTGAGTTCTCTCCTCTGTCGCCTCAGCTCAGCTCTGTTCATTCCTCGGGCGTCGAATGATGTCGCGCTGTCAGAAACACATGGTACCCTGGTTTTTACCATTTTCTCTTGAAACCCTCTGCCAAAAGCTGACACTAGGGCCTAGGGCTGGGCAATATGGACACAAATGTATACCTCTATATCATTTCTCAGATCTCCATATACGATATCTCTGTGTGTCTTTGTGAAGTGAAATCCAAGCTGTTTAGACAAAAGAAATGTAAATCTACAAAGAAGAGGCTTGTTCTAGTGATGCCTGTTCCTGAACACTTCTAATACAAACAATACATACTATGCATCACACTGGTGGTTCCCTTCTTATAAACTAATAGGGGATTTCTTTTACATACAACAACAAATTTGTTTAATTCATCAGCTTCTCACGTCTCGTTTTATTGGTACTTTGTCATTTTTCTCTTTAGCTGGAGGTTCTGTTTTATTTGTGTAGCGCTTCTAAACTTGCGTGACAGGGTTTGTTTTAGTGCAGCTGAAAAGTGAAAATAACAGTGAAAATAGCTCCGTGTTAGCACCCATGGTTAGCAGTGTAGCGTGTTTGGAAAACTTAGAAACTACAGCCACAAGCCCCTGTCCTGTATGATGCAATGTGGACGTAGTTTAGGTCAGTTTTGGAGCACATTTAGCATAAAGACAGTGGGGACGCCGGGAAAACGTTTTTTTGAATGAAGCTAACGCAGCACACTATTATCTTACATGTAAAAGCTTTTCCTGTAAACTCAAACCTGAGCAAAATAAAGCCTGAGATACATCCTGGATAGATATTCCTTTGGGTGCAGACATGAAGTGCTGCTCTGAGCAGAGAGAGGAAACAGAGAAGCAGCTCCAACAAAGATCTGGACTCAACACAGAATTATACAATGTTATCGATGCATCTGAAATATTGATACAGTACTGAACCTGCAAGACAAAACATGCCCCTGGTTTTCTGCCCAAAGGACTTGTTGTAGACAGTATCGCCGTAAAAAGGAAATTGTTCCTTTACTGGATGTTAAATCAAATTGGTTAAAAGCGCGTATGGCTTCTGTGAGGCTTGTGCATATCAATATTGCAAGAGGTAGTTTCATATAAGGACAAATTGCAATTCATAACCAAGCCAACAGCATAGCTTGTAAAATGTGATTATATGGAGCAGAATAATGGCATGTGTAATAATGGAAGAGGCGGGTGCAGATAAAGGGACGTGCTCAGACCATTTTATTTCCCACAAATGGTATCGAGATGATGGTTTATCTATTTCCCCACAGGGCCGATGCTTTACTTGTATAGATGTGTGTTGTGTGTTGTTTGGTACAATTTAAACCGTTTCATCATAACAAAAACAATGGAAATGTTGCAATTCATATCAGTTATGTATTTGTGAAACTCAAATTAACTACCAAATCTGAAAGGAACTGACAAAGGCAAAAATGTACCATGACGCATGTAAAACACCTTGACTTGTGTTTAATTTTACTGTTACTTTTAAGAAGATTTCTATACATTTGTTTCCCGTTTTATTCAAATAATTACAACAAATGCTCAGTTCAAAGTCAATTTATACTAGCAGAAGTTGTTCAATGAGTTAACGATTATTCACGATTAATGAGACTGTGACCAAAGAAAAGTCTTTAGTTTTCTTTTATTCCCGTGGTATAATATGTTACTTTCAAGTTTGTGACCAGCTTTACAAAACATAACTTTCAGAAAGACAAAATAAAGTTAAATTTCCCCCAAAAAAGTCAGATTAAAAATAAAGTTCTTTACATTTAGGTATATTTTTGGGCTCTATATTGAACAAAACATACTTTCTAAGTTTAAAGGTGGCATACCTGATTTTCCAATCGTAAAAGGAGGAAGTAGGTATTTTCTAACAGCTTTCTCAGATGGAAAAGTGAAACATCTGATCAGTTGTCATCCCCAAGCATCATACAGTGACTCACCTGGCTCTTTATTACAAGTGTCAATAGATCATGTTTTCTTAGATCAAGCCATTTTGTAGTGGTCTGATTTTTGTCACAAAGCTGCTTTTACTCTTTGTTCAATTGCTAAAACGTGCGTTCATTCTGTCGTTAAAAACCTGGAGCAAAGCCACGTTTCTAATCATCAGAGGCTTTTAACAAAACGTCACAATCCAATACTATATGAAAATGTATTAAGTCTCTCTACACGGGAATTTTGACAGAATACTAGTAATGCATCTGAAATAATCGTTATTTGAGCCAAATAAATGTGATTATATTTGTTTACTTGACTGATTATGTCAAAAATGTGTTATCTTGATTTGTTTGCAGCCTTTGGATGATTCATATTTTAATACATTTCACCAGTGACTGCTGTCGTGAGTTTGAATCCGGGTTCCGACAATTCTCTGCATGTCCTCCCTTCTTCTCTCAGCCCTATATCATGCTGAGCTGTCCTGTCTAATACACGGGCCAAAACATCTTTAAAAAATATATGTCCACTTTGAATCCTGAACTATCACCAATGCCAAACTTAAAGAACCAGAGGAGCCAACATTATTTGCCACAATATATGCCACATTTACTAAGATGTTTGATTTATAAATGTTTTAGTAGGTGGTGTGCCATGGTGTCTCATCAACGCAAAAAGGCTTTAAACATTTTACTTTGCCATCTATTCAATCTAACACTTGTTTGTGTTGATTTCACCTCAATTAATTTTTTTTTCCATCTTTCTGATAATCCTCTGTTGTTCTCTCAATCTACTTCATGCTAAAGTCACTCCCCTTCAGCTCTGCTCGGAAGTAAACTCGTTTCATATTTTAACCTTTTTTCAGTTTGCGTGTGTCCACCTCACACACACACAAACTAGAGCTGGGTTGAAAAAAATCGATTTTCCGATTTTTAATCGATTCGCATATTAATGACCGATTATCGATTCGTAGGTCCAAAGATCGATTTTTTTTAAATTAAAATAATTTTCTACATTTTCCTCAGTGAACTTTTACCCCCGCCGCGTCACTAAATTCACGCAGGCGCGCTCGGTCTGAAAATAACTCGAAAACAATCATGGCGTCGGACAGAGATGGTAACGTTAGCGTAACACTTAAGACGCCTGAGACACTGAAGGCGCCGATTTGGAGGAATTTCGGGTTCCGGGAAATAGAAGGGACCAACGAGCTGGACAAAAGTCAAGCAGTCTGCAAAAAGTGCGGAACTCAGGTAAAGCACTTTGGTAATACCACCAACTTAAAGAATCATCTGCGGCGGCATCACCCTAACCTGTCCTTGGGACCGCAGCAGACGAAGCTGGACATGCTGTCACTACCAATCAATTCGGCACGTTCCCAGAAAATAACTGAGGCGATTGCGGGCTTCATTTGTAAAGATATACGGCCGTATTCCGTCATTGAAAACGATGGCTTCAGGCAGTTGATGAAAGTCGCGGAACCTCATTACAAAATGGTGTCTCGCAAGCGAATCTCAGAAGATGTGATACCAAACATGTACCAGTCTGTGATTTGCTGTTTAATATTGATATAATACTAGTTTGAATATGTTGCTTCTTTACACAGTCATGAAGTGAAGGAAACGGTTCAAATACATTTTTCATTTTTAATAACATTAACCCTCGGATCAAATCGAAATCGGATCGAAATCGGATCGAATCGGATGGAATCTGAGAACATCGGAAAAAAACGATTTTGAAACGTAAAAATCGGAATCGAATCGATTCTTGAAATTTGAATCGAAACCCAGCTCTAACACAAACACACACTGCATCACCATGGATACTCGCACCAAAGGGAAAAGGGGCGGGGCTGAGCGAGGCTGCTGTTTTTCTCTCTCAAAAGAGACCAAATGCAAACTGCGATCACAGTCACAGTGTTCACTCACAAATCACACGCTGCGGCTCCTGAAACGTAGTAAAGGCTTGTCAAAAATAATGTCGATTATTTGCCGAACTCGTCAAGATAATATTGTGAGGAACTGGAGGCGGCTGTAATGTCCTGCAGCTTTGCGTCTCCGTGGTCCTCAGAACAACTCGCAACTATTACAGATTAAACTACATTAAGGCTCCTCCAAGATGCAACTCGTGGCTCTAATTAAGTGATAAAGGCTCACTAAATCCGCTCTAGGCTTTAGTTGGTCCTTTCTTTGGAAATAGTCAGGAGAGAAAGGTGAACACGGCGCAGGTGTCCTCGAATTCACAATTTAGCCATTTTTCACATCGTCGATAATTAAACACCCAAATTAGTCGAATTAATTAGATGTATCACCCAGCCCTAATTTTGACGTCATCGAGCAGCCCTCATTAAACTCCTTCTCTATCACACGTTGGATATCGCCTCATTATATTCACTCAAAGCGAGGCACTGTACCTGCCACATACAGAATGTGTTTGCTTCTCACACATGCAGACATGAGAGCAGAGCTGTCACCAGGCTGCAGGTGAAACATCCCCATGGACTCCTGCTTCTGACTTCAGGGTCCAGCGACAGGCATATTGTGAGAAAAAGCCTCACACGTATAAAGAGACGTCTCATATTGATTTCCACAATAGATTTGGCTGCTCTTGGGTGAAATCAAGGTCGATGACTTGCAAAGACATAAAAAGGACATAAAAAAAACTGCTTTTTATGTTTCTGTCAGTCAATGGTATAATTTTTACATTAACTCGGGGTTGTAAGTTGGTGAAGTACAGTCTTGTATCATCACTACAAAGTACTATTGTAGCCATCAAAATAATGTACGACAATGTGTAGTAAATAAAAAAAACATTGTCACAAAAAGTCCTATTAACTTGAAGAATATACAACAATCAACTTATATATTCCCATGGAGACAAGCAGGCAATTTTTTTCATTTTTTTTTTTGCATAAATAAATTATTGTAACATTTAATGGTATACATATATTTAATGTCAAACAAATTCTAAAGGAACAGTATTTTCTTCTGCCCAGTCTGTTTGTATTGTAATCTTTTAAATTGAATTGGATGCAGAGTGGAATAAAGTGGAATAAATAAAATGGATTGAATTATGGGTCAAAAACAGTGGACAATTATCATCATGGAGATGTCAAAATGAGTGGAAAAAGTTGTCTTAACTGCAATACTTCTTCAGCTTACTCTGATGACGATAGAAGTAAGAAATATTGTGCTGCAAAACTCAATAAAGTTAATGTAAGTAAAGTAAATGTCTTGACGGTGACAGCTAATGCGTAGGACAGACAGACAGGTTATACTTACAGTTATTTCTGTCTATGGAAAACATCTCCCACTGTTGTTTCTTCCTGTGAGTCAGAGCGCACATTAGTGACGTGGTAATGAGTCACCTGCAGTCAAACCCAGCCTCACTTTGTCGCAGGTGCTTATTATTAAGCTTTGTTCTAACCGCAGTGCTCGCGGCTCTCAGCGTTAATTCATTGTCAGAGCTAAAGTATGACACTTAAATGAATGTAAAAGCAGTGGTATTAATAAAGACATGGATGACGAGGGTTTTTGAGTTCATAAGTGTGTTCATTTTAATTCATTTATTGTGTGTTTTGTTTCAAACTTGCTTTGTGCCTTTTCAGAATCAGGCTCCTTCACAAGCTTGACTCCATGGAGAAGTTATTCCTTGCTTGGAATATTCCACAGTATGGCATTTCCTTTGTCTATAGCGTGAAGCACTTACAGGTCAGATATCTGGAGAGGCCATTATGTAGGTATTTATGAGCAATTATAAAAAGGTAGGTATTTATGAGCAATTAAAAACAAAGAAATGCAAGATAGATATGTTTAATGCCATACTGTGGGACATTCTTATCATCTCTATGGAAACTAGCTGGTGATGGTTATATTGTGGACCTGTATGCCTCAAAAGTAGGTGATAATAAGTGCTATACCATTAATAATAAACAAATATCCTACGCTCTAAATTTAACTGTACATTTTGTGTACATGGTAAGCCTATTTTTATTTTTATCCTATAATAAATTTGAATTGTTTTTCTTTAATGCATGCCCTTCTTGATTTTATGTATGCTGTTTTATCATTGCTCATCGTTTTATGTTGCACCAAAGCAAGTTCCTATGTTTGTGAATCTTTTTCATTGGCAATAGCAATAAACCTTTTCTGATTCTGATTTTCCATTCATCTTTAACAGTGCTTAAGCTTTCCACACCAAGTACCACCTAAGAGAATATGTGGTCTTCTGAGTGCCACCAAACCTAAACTAGGGCTAATCTAGGGCTAAACTGCTCTATAATAGAACTCCACCACAACTACAAAAGTTATGACCAAAGACCAACCCAAAAGAGGAGAGAAATGTCTTC
Source organism: Eucyclogobius newberryi (assembly GCF_026437365.1). Taxonomy (NCBI): domain Eukaryota; kingdom Metazoa; phylum Chordata; class Actinopteri; order Gobiiformes; family Gobiidae; genus Eucyclogobius; species Eucyclogobius newberryi. Next base: position 27,282,317 of record NW_027315768.1, read on the forward strand.
AAAACTTGACTTCAAATTAAGCAAACGCTAGAACTGTGCAAAGGTCCATGCACCACAGTTTGAGAACCAGTGATAAACATGTGACGTGTTTATCTTATTAGAAGTAAGAGATCATTGTTTCACGTGATGTTTGTTCGGGTTTTTGTCACTGCCTTCACCGGGAGAGGCAGGACAGTATCTCAGGTGTGGCAGAGTGAAAAGGCCCCTTCGTCCCAGTCTAAGGTCCCATATGTTTCTGTCTCACGGGAAACTTTTGTTATTCTGCAGACAGGACACTTCACAGCAGAGATTTACCACTGTCAAGAAGACTGTCCACTGAAGAGCCGTGTTTAATAAATAATAAATGATCTGAAGACCATATGAGCCTCATTAGTTATTAGTTATTATCTGTGGAGGAGGTAAAGCTGAGAAACTTTCTTCTGAAAAATCAGACATTCCGACATGTGAATATTAGCCGTGTGCCAACCTCCTCCTTTCACAGTTTGAAAATCAGACACTCAAAATGAAATTGATATTCCGCTTGAAATTCAGCTGGAAAATAACTCTTAATTTGAATCGGCACTTTCAGTAATGACATATTTTTTGGGCAAAATAAATAGCGTGTTCAGCCATGTGCTATCAAAACACAGAACGTGCCATGTCTGTGCCGAATCAAGAGTTGAAATTATGAGTTAAATTACCAGACAGTCAGTAGATTTTAGAATGATATGAATGAATGTAATATCTAATATTTACGGCAACAAATCCTGTTAAAACGAGAGCTATTTTGTATTACTTTTGGCTAAATGATTACTGTGGTTTTACCTGGAAAAAAAGTAATATTAAGATTATTTTGGTTATAATGCACCAAAATAAAGACCCAATAGTCATACAATTTGTCTTGAATGAATTGCACATACAAACAGTCACATTTTTCCATTATATCTTTTCCTTTTCTTCCTCTCCTCCACATCGCTCGTCTCCTCAGATCTCACTTCAGATTGTGTCAACACTCTTTCCATCAGGGTTTTCTATCAGTCTGTTTGTTGGCTGTGTTCAAAATCTATTTATGCATAAAAGGTGCAATAATACTCTGTACTTTGGTGTATTTCACTCCTCCTCCTCCAATGAGTAACCAGATTGTGAAAATACAGACATTACGTTATTTGTGCGACTGTTAAATTGTAAAAGAAACTTGAATTCTGACTAGAATTTGTAAGAGTGAATATGTTTCGCTACTCATTCAAGTCGCTTCTTCAGTGCTCTGGTAAATAAATGACTTACCCTTTACACTGTAAAACAGCTGCAGTACATCCAGAACGCTGCTGCTCGGGTCCTGACTAGAACCAGGAAGTACGATCACATTAGTCCTGTTCTCAGGTCTCTGCACTGGCTCCTGTGGCTCAGAGAAGAGACTTTAAAGCAGCTCTGCTTGTGTACAAGTCTCTCCATGGCCTAGCACCAAAGTACATCTTGGATATGTTAGTGCCATATGAACCATCTCGGACTCTGAGGACCTCAGGGACCGGCCTCCTGCTGGTGCCAGAGTCAGGACTAAACATGGACCGGCCTCCTGCTGGTGCCAGAGTCAGGGCTAAACAGGGACCGGCCTCCTGCTGGTGCCAGAGTCAGGACTAAACATGGACCGGCCTCCTGCTGGTGCCAGAGTCAGGACTAAACATGGACCGGCCTCCTGCTGGTGCCAGAGTCAGGACTAAACATGGACCGGCCTCCTGCTGGTGCCAGAGTCAGGACTAAACATGGACCGGCCTCCTGCTGGTGCCAGAGTCAGGACTAAACATGGACCGGCCTCCTGCTGGTGCCAGAGTCAGGACTAAACATGGACCGGCCTCCTGCTGGTGCCAGAGTCAGGACTAAACATGGACCGGCCTCCTGCTGGTGCCAGAGTCAGGACTAAACATGGACCGGCCTCCTGCTGGTGCCAGAGTCAGGACTAAACATGGACCGGCCTCCTGCTGGAGGATTTGTTTCTTTGCACTCTTCTCTTTTGTTTGTGATTTTATTAGTTTAGACAATCAGTTGGATTGATTTATAAAGGGAGTTGGACTCCGAAACACGTCAGACGTGTAAAAGTATTTTTTTATTTTTTATTCAATTAATTTTATTGTATTTCTGTTTCTTTAATTTCTTTGTGATTTGAATGCATTTTCCCTGTTGTGTGAAGCACTTTGAGTTGCCTTGTGTATGAAATGTGCTCTACAAATAAACTTGCCTTGTCTTGCTTTGAAACAAACGCACTATAGTTGGGGGCAATAATATTCAAGTTTCTTTTATGACAACCGAGGGATTAACTGTTAAATTGAGCTTGAAAATATCACGTTGTTGGTATGTTTGTATAGCTGTACATTGCAGAACTCGATCAGGCAAGTTCGGCTTTAAACAACATGGTATTAGTGAAGGAAAAAACTAGAAAAGTAGCGATCAATAAAAACAGGCGGTTTAACAACCATAACGTTTAAGACATCACATAATGCAACTTAAAGTATTGTACATATATTAAAAGTATTCTTCCCAACACTGGCTACGGAAAAAGTGAATATTCTCAAGTGATGAATGAGTAATGCCCCAAGTAAGTCTGTTGTTTAAAACTGCCAAATGAAGCCGTTAAGTTACTAGTAAAAGATATGTGCTGGAAGAGAGAACTTATTACACTCCCAAAACCACTACTGATTTTGACAACACAACAAAATGGCTCCGTGGATTACATTTCCGTGTCCTTACTTCTCTCTCCCGCTGGCTCTCTAAAGTGAAATGTGCTCGTACAATGGGCGAGCGGAGCCACGCTGGCGCAATCTGGCTGTGGGAATTCAGAAACACAAAGACGACGTTTAAAAGTGGGACACGGAAAGTAGCTCCAGGTAGAAGAAGTGGGTTTTTTGGGCCGAGAATAATTGGATTTTGTCATTTGAGTAAAAACAGTCCCAGAATACTAGTTAATTAAGATGTTCATTCATAACATCTTGACTTATTCTCTTCTTTTTCAGTTGCTGGTTGGGTTTGAGAGCGGAACAGTCGTACAGTGGGACCTGCGAGCCAAGAAGGTAGACTTCAGGATCTATTACGACGAGGTGAGTTTTAACATATAATGAGGTAAAAAGATCAGCTTAATGGGAGATTCTTTTACTTAAGTTGCTCCGTGTAACCGCTCTGGAGTTGTGCTGTACAATCATTAAAACACAATTAAATCACAATATAAATGCATGAAATAAAAGAACAATACAAAAGCACAAACAGAAATAATCAGTTTAAATTGTTTTGTTTATCTGAGTCATTAAAAGACAGAAAGTTACACTGTACATAGTTCTCAAAATGATTTGTCAGGTACTTAATATTTCATAGTTAAAGCTTGTACTGATGACTTACTCATGTGGTAGAGCAGTAGGTGGGCTCATATCTCGCTCAAGCCAGTGCACACGTTTGTTCTGTCTTTGGGCCCATCGACCGTAAACTGACCGTGAACGCTTTAGCCGCTGCGTTTCAGATAGCATTTTCCTTGGGTTCTGGAAAACAGTGCTTCTTTCTTTGTAACTGTAACTTGTGAGTCTTGTCAAGGCCTTAAAATATTTGTATTAAACAGCTCTACATGGTTTATTTTGTTTGTAAATCAAGTTATGAACAATAATAACCGACCAATCAGGTGCTGCGTTTTCCATGAGTCAACTTAGCTAGCGTTAGCGACAGGTTTGATTGACAGTTGGGATTTGCGTGAGGAAGGGGAAACCTTCCTTATGCAAATCCCATTTGATAAGAATACATTTTTGTAATATAGGGTGTAATATATGTCTCTGTGTTATGAATGATTCAAATCTAATAAAGAAGAGTTGGCATAATGCCAAACCGTCATTATGACAGACAGGGTCCCAAAAGATCATAAGCTATTTTATCATCATCCGTCCTTCTATTGTAACTGCATGTGTGCGACAGGTTGTACTCACTGTGTCATGCAGAGTTCACACACACATGCATGAACCCGCTCATCCATCTCCTTTTCCACTCGCCTCTTCTATACTCCATCCACAAACTAGTGCGTAAGTAACACCGCAGTCAAGCGGACAATATTATGTATCTACATTTGTGTATCTGCAGCGCACACCAACACATGTGCGCTCCCACTCGTGTCCTTCTCACCAGCTGCAGCCACTCTCACTTTGTGTTTTATGATCTAAACATGATTTCTGCTGGTTATGCTGCACATTTATATTGTCAGTACAACCGTGCCACTAAATCCCTGAATTTTGGAGGGAGAAAAGTGAAGCCGCGCTGTGCTAGGGCTGTGGAAGCAAGTCCTGAGGAAAGTCGGGTTTTAGGTCAGTCTCTTGACACAAAACGTCCACAAAAGCAGCGGTAGAAGCTAAAATTCAGCAAGGTATGTTGATATCCCATGTAAAACAAAGAGCAAAAGTTACATTTGCTTTACCTTTTTGACATTTTCTTTGAGGATTTTTTGTGCATGAAATGGGGATGAGAGAGAAGGGAGGACATGGCATAAATTGTCAGAAATTCAAACTCACTCATGACACTGCACTTGGAGCCTAACATGGGTGCTGCCACCTTAACGGCTTCACCACCAGGCTGCACATGGCAATAGTTGGATTTTCAGCTCGTCAAAGAGATGGACTCTCTTCCAAATTTTCCGTCACAGCTGGAAAAAATGTGCCAATGACGGAGCTTCCTCGGTTGATGTAACCACTGGTGCTAATGCTAATTCATAGATGACCCTGGATGTCCCTCAAACACTGCTCACACCTGATCGGTTCTTTTAGTTGCATGTAGACTGGGGCAAGAGTGGTCCGATAAGTTTGGGGTCAATATTGAGTTTGGTGGCAGGGCAGGAATGTCTACAGGGATAATGAAAATTAGGGATGTGCAAATCTCGCAGTATGAGCTTATCACAATATTCATCGGCACAATATGTATTGTGATATTGTGGAGAAGCACTGAAATAAAGCAAAGGATCATGGTCTATGCAGTTCCCTTTGTATTTTTTGATGTTGCTGAAACAAAACGGTGACTGTAAACGTAAAGGAGGTTATTATTCAAAAAATGGTGACAGTCCATGATATTGTGAAACGTTTGACAAAGTTATATCACAATCTTTCAGTTATTGTTACATCCTTAATGTAAAGACAATCATTACCCAACTTTGGGTAATAAAAAAACTGCATTACTATTACAAAGTATTAAGCTATTGCCCTCAAACTGTTGTTCACATGTTGTTGCTAAACAGACCAGTAAGTGAACAATAGAAGAATATTTTTCAAAATGTGATAAATTGAGGAGGAAATTGCACCAGGAGCACTTATTCATGTTTGCTCAGAGCGAGGGGCATGATTGAGGCATTAAAAAGCATCATAGCGACACCACAGCGGCTCGAGACGAGACCTGGTACGATTTATTATAACCTTTTGCACACTTTCAGAAATAAAAACAATGCCAAAATAACACTTGCTGGACCCGCAAAGAGCGCTGATTAGCATTTAGCTTTCAGTGTTTGTTTACCCGTATTTTTAACATGGCTTTGAACTGCAGCGGCGTCGACACGAGGAGCTGGTTTCGGCTTGACTTTTGAAACCAATTACTGCACCTGAACAGGGGGATTGGAAAGGTTGAGGCAGACCGGGCTTTTGACAGAGCGTAGCAAACACCCAGGTACAACTGGAGATGTGTCACCGCGCTGGATCATTAGCAAAGTTTGTGTTTAGCCACGTTTGAAGTGCCAGCGATTGAACAATACCCAGATCGTACAGCACTGTGTTATTACCAGACATGGATTCAATACAGAGACATAAAACTGTAAGGAAGTGACCTGAAAATGAATGTCACACGTGCTTTTTTTGGAAATCATTATTGATGCTGTTTTTAGAATCAGTTATTTTTAATTTTTGTTATAGCATAATAATAATAATAATGTTACGGTAACCAACAGAAACATTGGATTCAACAAGAACATTTATCTGCTGTTCAAGCCTAAAATATCTATGATGATGTCAAGGTTGGTGGTTTTAGGGTTCATATAGTCAATTGAACCATGGAGAGTTCAAATTATCTGACTCTGAAGGTATATTTCATGTCATTCATCAAGTGTTTACTACTAGTGTCCCCCCAAGGCTTTTATGTAATTACATTTTGCAATACACAAAATAACAGAGTTTAAAAAGTACAATTGTGCCTGGAACCAAACCCCACAGGCACATATTTCTTTTAAGGTTATCAAAACATCAGTATCTTATCTCCCCGCTCTTCTGACTTCTGCCTGACACATAAAACCACATTGCATCTTATTTAATCAGCTTTTGTTTGAACTCCCGCTGCCCTCAAACCAATTTAGGCTTCGGACGTTTCCCCTCCGTGGCGCTGATCCTCTGAACGCTCCGCCATCGCTCATCACGTCTCACTCACCGCTCACATCCTGCACACATTCATTATAGGACCCTCGAGGCTGCACCTTCAGCGAAGCAACACCACGACAAAATGTTTTCCTGTTCAGAGCGCCGAGGAATATAATGGATTGCACCTATATAAAGATCGAGCGGAACATTATGACCTGCATGATTTGGAGAAGTCGTGTATTGTGTCGTAGTATTGTCCATGTTTATGTTTTGGCTGATGAAATTTAGGGCTGCGCAACTAATCAGATTTTAATCCAACATCAGATATTATTATTATGCTTTAATTGAGATGTCCAGAGCTATTTCTCGCTCAGCAAAAAAACATGGTTTGTAGAAGAGTTTTTATTTTCAGAAAATGTATATTGAGAGCCATGTTATTTGTTTTGTGACATAATACATTCAAAATAAATTGCAGTACCTTTTTTCATGCCATCCAGCCCTACAAAAAAATGATAAAAAGCTATTTAATTTAATAAAACTATTGCACATTTAATGTGCACATGTTTTCACCAACTGGTACAAATAAAATAAACAAATTAATAGAAGTAAAATGTCCTGCTTAAAGATGCAGATTATTGCTGTACTTGGGAATGGAGTTTCCTAATACAGTGGTTTTCCAAATTTACTGATAATAATAATAATTCGTAGACTTTTGGATGAGTTTGGATGTTAATTTTGTTGTAAGTAAAGTTACTGCACAATACTTTGTCATAAATGTGTCAAAACTGGATCTGAATATCTCTACTTCAAGCCGTTAAAAATATTTGCCCCAAACATGTCAAAAGTAATATAGTTTGAAAACAAATACAGTGTCTCTGTTTCAAGGAATGCATTACGTGGATCAGGTTAAATCAGAATCAGAAACATTTTATTGACATTGTCAGCAAGCAAAAACTCAAACTATGATTATGAGGTTAGTTTGGAAAATATATAAATGCAAAATGTCTATCTCCTCAACATTTTAAGGGACAAGAAAGTCGAAGATGAGACCGACGGAGAATCACTGCTCTTAAAACTTTGCACATATATAAGTTATTCTCGTTGCAGAGTTGATGCATCATCCTGTTCAGTTGATTTCCAGTTTACTTGTGGGTGAATATATTCCTGCTCGTGGTCTGCGTACGACACCTGAAGCTAAAATCGTGGAGGCTCTGTCTGCTCCATGACACATCTCCCAGAGCCCTCTCCTGCGGCTGCGCTCTAATCAGGGCCCTTGTTAACGCAGCATGACAGAGGTGCTGGAAAAACACCGAAATAGCAACAAAGAAAAGGTCACTTGGGGAGAAGGACGATGGAATACAGAAGAAGTATGGCCATGTGTTGTATGCTTGCAAAGGATTAATACAGAGGTAAAGGGGATGTGTAAATCGTAGCCTCTTCTTAAATTGTGCTAAACTAGTTCATAATATCTGCGCCAGTAAAAATCTATCAAAGAATTGGTCTTCATTGTACAATATAATCATAACGTATCTTCTCAGTGTCACTAGCTTTGTCAATCAGAACCATTCACTTTATTAGATCAATTGAATAAGTCTCTCGAATTCCTCTCATTCAATTTGTCCCTTATTTATTCATTTATTCATTTATTTGGCAGGGACAATGCTGTCACATATTGTTAAAAAACAAACCAAAGCAAGTGCTAATTTTATACTCCTGTCCCTGGTTGGCCTTTTCTACATTTACACAACTAAAAAAGGCATCTTACACATCTACACAGCTCATACACTTTGGGGATTTGAATATGTTTTTAGTTTTGCGAAGCACTTTGATTGATTGACTTTCACACCACTTACACGCTGGTACATTTCATTTCATCAGCACTTAAGAGGTGAACATTTTTACGTCAGAATTGCATTTGATTTCAGTGGTTTCGGTGAGTTCCACAGTTTACAGCTCTTATAGGAAAAGTTTGACTGCCTAAAAGACGTGGTGCACTCTGGGATTTTAGAGTTTTGCTTTAAGGAGGCTCTTGTCACTCTGCAGCTGTTTAGTCTCTGTGTAAATGTACCGAGGGGCTCAGGGGCCAGGTTCTTCATACATTTGAAACATAATTTGAGACAACATAAATTACTGAAGCCTTCAAAATTGTATAAATTATAAGGATGTGGCAGTGATGAAAGTGGATTAGTTTTCTATCCATAGTTTTGAGTTCTTGATTGTAGAATGATCCAATTTGCTTTTTGGCTAAGAGAGCTGCCCGGGCCCATGCAGTATGAAATATGAAATATGTGAGAAGATCATAGCGTGCATGTAGAGCAGATCTATTTAAATTATTTTGTGTTGTTATAGATATTTTCTTAATTAAATTTTAGCTGGGGGTTTATCAGTTTGCAGATTTATTTGAAATTATTGGTCTAAATATCTTTTAATTGAAAAACTCATAGTAACTGTCTTTCTAAGATTTAAAGTCTACTTATTTTGAGTGAGTCACTGACTAACCTGAGCCTAAGAGACAGCAGCAGTCCCAGTATGGAACCCTGAGGTATTCCCATTCGCATTTAGAAATGAAGATTTGTTCCCCGCCACCTTAACACGCTGTTACTGAAATGAGGCAAACCACCTCACTGCCTCAGGGGAGATGTTAAAAGATGACATTTTGGATAAAAGAAGGTGGTGATTGACCGTTTCAAAGGCTTTTTTAGGATAGAGAAATACCGCTCCCAACAGCTCACTCCTGTCCTGGGACTTCTTTAGGTTTCAATGAAGCAGCAGTTTGTTATTTTGGTTAAATACTTTGAAGTAAAACCAAATTGCTGTGGGTGAAGGAGCTGGTTGGCCTCCAAGTAATCAGTCAACTGTCTTGCTGTGACTTTCTCAATAACCTTAATTAGTATGGGTAAAATTATATAGGTCAATAGTTGCACATAGAACCTTGATTTTCAGATTTTAATATTGGCACAATCTCATATTGTTTCAGGCCTATTGGAAATTTACAATTTCTTACAGACAAATTGACAAGGTTTTAGCTTGTAGACTTCTGTAACATTCTTAACATATCCAGAAATTGTTGGTCTTGAGTGATTTAATCTGTCCAGAACAGGCTGAACACAATTTGTTTCATATAATAACGTAACATTTTGTAAAAATGTCTCTTGAAAAATGAGACCGTTGTGTGCTGTCTGGACCAACTTATAAAACATTTTCATCCTCCGCAAAGAAGGAAGTTGTAACATGCATTTTAATAAGTGAGGAGTAACTTTGGAATAATGCAAACCGTTTAAATCATTTAACTAGTTTTGTTTGTCACATTTAAGACATAAACAATCAGGGACAATGCCATTAAGTATTCAGGCATTAATTATGGTAGAAAATAAAAGAATGTTGAGTTAAAGGCGGTATGGACGATTTTTCGGCGTTTTGAGAACTCAGGTGGAAGTGCACATGCCACTCCCCCGTGTGGACTGGTACAACACACACATGCGTTTGTTTATTAGCGCGACGGATCGCATCGCATCTCTCGTCTCCCGTAGATTTCTGTCCACTTCTGCGTCAGCTCGAACTGTCTTTCTCCGTCTTCATTTTGCCCCGTACACTGAGGGAACTATATTATGATAGATCCATGCGCTTAGGCACGCGGAAACGTGGGACGAGCCTGACCCGGCTGCAGGTGAGAGATAGGTGTGTTTTATGATTGATATGTGGCAGGACAAATAATTTATCCACGCCACGAGGAAATGTGATAAAAAATTTGCTGAAAAAAAAATCGTCCATTCCACCTTTAACTACAGAAAAATGTAACTATTGATTTGGTTTGGCCAAATTGCTTCTGAAATCGACTCCCAAAAACAAGAAACAAAGCATCACTGGATAGCGATTTCAGTCAGTCCCTAAAAAACGCTTTTAGCCGATCTTCTCAGTATGTTTCAAATAGCATGGGGATTTTGTATGACAACAGCGTGGCTGCTGCTGCATTCTCACCTCCACAATGCAGAGCACGGTGCACACGTTGTGCATCGGCCGTCTGTAATGTGAACTGATATGTCCTCTCTCCTCTCTCTGTCTCTGTGGTACCAGGCCATCCACTCTGTCAGCTGGCATCACGAAGGAAAGCAGTTCATGTGCAGTCACTCGGACGGCAGCCTGACTCTGTGGAGTCTGAGGAACACCACAAGGCCAGTCCAGGTCACCTTCCCACACGGTGAGAGCCCCAAGAACTGGAGCTGCTTTGTTAATGGTTTGTGTTTGAATGGGGCACGACGTATCTTCATCGTTTTGACCTCTTATAAGTTCTTCAAAACGGTTCTTTTGGTCTGTCAATATCATCATCTGATACATTTTCATTTAAACAGACCAGTGCAGTGTTTGCTCATACCTTTGCATGATTCGGATGCTTCTGCGCCACGGTCTGATAATACCCCTTACACCTTACCCCTAAGTGTAAGAAGTTATTTTATCTTCCTCGTCTTTTGCATTATTTTGTCGTGTGTCTCCTAAAATGTGGTGTCTTCAAATTGTATGTTTTTTGGCACAGCAAAACTTAACACATTGTAATCTATTATTTTACATTGTTCTGAACAGTGTTTTTAATTTTAAATGTTTCTACTCTTAAAAGGTATCTTATTCTGATATTAATATTGCAAACCAGGTTGAAACAAATGCCTTATTTAAAGAGGAAATATGACGCATGTTCTGGCATGTAGATCTAAAAGTTGATCTAAAATGACTTGATAACTGAGAAGACTCCAGTGACTTCCTGATCAAAACTGCAGAACTGACTGTGGCATTTCCCCGTACCAAGCAGGAGATTTGAATAGATTTTACAAAATACTATTTGTAAAAACTCTGGAAATGGCATCTTTCTTATTTACATCAGCATGGAATAAAGACAATTGACAAATAGAATGAAAAGAGCAACAAGCCAATACAAAGGGCCACATCACGGCTGCAACTCTGTCAGACGAGATTGCAATTAAAATGTTATGATTAAAGCACATGTGGCAACTACTCGTCAGATCTTTCCTTCATGTTCAAGTCTTCGTAAGGATCCGACTCGGAGCAGGGACAGATGGATGTGAAGTGGCAGGCGCTCGGTGCTGGTTTGTGATTGGTCCCTGAGCAGAGCAGCATATGTCACTGCGCTGTCGGTAATGGATCATGTCATCACATATTTCAGCCCTGTTTAACCTCAGACTCATGGTGCATTTAACAACTAATTATTAGGATTTATCAGATGCATTTGAAATGTCTAATAAAGCATTTTCTTCTGTTATATATATTCACATTTTATCATCTATTGGTAATATAGATTATCGGTGCTCCTAAACTCAATAAATAAATACATTTCTTGTTTGGACAGTGGTAGAAAGCCTTAGAATGTCCACAAAAATATAAAAAGTAAATTGGTTAAAAGGTTTCATAGTGTGCATTTTTTAACAACCGCATTACTACTTGGTATTTCCTGTTATATTCAAATATATATTCATAAAACACAACAACACAAAGATGCTTTATGAACTACAAAACAAAATGAGTCTTAAGTGCTCATACTAATACATACTAAAATGTCAAACTCTATTTCAATACACAGAAAAAGGCTCTACACTTGATACTTGGTTTGATTCCACAAAAATAATAAAACAAACCACTCTTGGTGATGTCATTTTCCACACATAAAAGAAGTTCATTCATTATTATTAGCAAGTGGTCCTATGCTCTTTTAATATAGATTCAGACCATTCCTTTTTTCTGTTTCCCCCCAGTATCAATGCATCGATTTTTATTGTTATTTATTTTATTCTCAATTTTTCTATATGCTTTACGAGGCCACATTAGCATATTGTAATCTTTCTTTGTGGTAGATTGATACGGACTCCACAACAACAACAACTAAAAACGCTCGCTGTCCTTGAGGAGACGGGCCGGTGGTGTGAAAGCATGTAGGGTGTGATTTAGGAGCAATAAACCAAACCTTAGGACACGCTCAAGCTCACGCTGTGTCTCCGAACCGCTTATTTATGTGCTGTTTTGCATCGCACACACAAAGGAAACACGGGGCGCCGTTATAAAAGCGAATGATCAGTGAACATAGCCTCTTCTCACCTCTGCGTGGCGCTTAGAGCTAGAGGCAAAAAAGAAGGATTTCCAGCTGGTTTCACCTCAAATCACTCACGTCAGGTGTCTAGGTTTTCCCGTTTTTGGCTGTCGCTGGTGCGGACAGTGTTTACGACTCCGTTTTCGCTCTGCGCTTTTGCCCTGATGAGCTTTTATTGTAACTGTAAATGTACATCATCGTTGCTTTACTGCATCACGCGTCTCCTTTAAAGACAGAGGCTCTTCCTGCCCGCTGCACTCAAGTGGAGCAAAGGATCGTGATTTACAATTTGATCCTCTATTACTGTGTTGCTCAAACTGTGGTACCTGCACTGTTGGTGGTACGCACGATTCTTCTGGTGGTACAAAGACACCACTGCAGTTCTTGTATTTGCTTCATTCAGAGTGCATTTTATCAAATTTTTGCGCTTTCTTGAGTCATTTCTTGTGTCAGTGGTGTGTTTCTACTCACGGCCAGGTTTAGCAGTAATTTAGACCTGGAATAGTCCTGGTTTAGATCTGATGCACAGAAGGTCAAATCTTTTCTTTGATGGTACTTGGTGTTAAAAAGCTTGACCATGACCCCTGCTCTATAATATAATTTACTGTGTCAAGTTGTGGTGACAGTTTGTAGTTTTAGATTTAGTTTGCGTCAGCTCTCTGTGGCCTGGATAAAAGGTTGTATATGCAAGTTAATTTTAAATGATATAAAGTAGATGTAAATTGTGTTAATTCTGTTCTAAAAAATCAAAATACAACTCTTCAAATACAAAAAAGTAGCTACTGGTAATCATGACTATCCTATTTTGATAGTCGTAATCATTATCTGGACTCTACTGGCTCTAAACCCCCGAAACAATTGTAATAGTAATGTCATTTGTACTGTCACGATGGGTTTTTGTTCATCGTTTTACAGCTTCAGGATAAAACAGCCACGCTCGTCCTCCGACTGTGTAACTTTCTTTTCAAATCAGAGACATTTTTATTTCACTGCTTCAAATGGGGCTTTCTTTAATATGACAACTTTGATAATTGCCTGCCCTTTCTTCCCTGAAATTTCAACATAACTTCTAATCAAAAAGTAAAGGAAAGTGCTCCATTCACGTCCTATATTGTTAGTTTTATTAAGTGTCTGCCTCTGTTATTAAGCGACGGTTGGGAATGAAAAGTTTTCTTATTTTTCATTCAAAACCGACGTGTTTGAAAGTGGAGATAAAACTGAATGTGACTAAACATTCAATCAAAGCTTGTGAAATTGCACATTTAGAAAAGAAATGTCTTTTGCCAAAGCCATGGGTTATTTCTCATGTTATTTGTACATGTCATTTAACTTTAACCACCACGACTTAAAGATAAATGTGTGGTGGTAAATAAGGTAGTTTATTGTTGTCATAGGTTGTTCTGCAATTATTTACTATGTATATATTTTTTTTTTTAGGAAAGATACTGAAGGATGGGAAGAAGGAGTCGTGTAAACCAATTCTCAAAGTGGAGTACAAAACCACAAGAAGCAGGTATGTTTTCATCATTTTGAGGCTATTTCCATGCCGTAAAGAAACTAAAAAGAAATGGAAAAAGGCATAAATTGTACAATACTTGAATTAAGTCATAATATTTTATGACCAGGTATTAAATTATGTTCATGAATATACCTTTAAACTAACATTATGACATCCTTTCTGTCCTAGTTTTTAATGTTTGGTGGTGATAGAAAGAATTTATGTCACAAACTGAACAGATGTGTCTCACGTAGGCTTAAAGGTGCACGATGTAACTGTTCTGCTGGAAGTTCTGACATCTCCTTGGCACAAGCACCAGAAAATATAACTTTGTAGACCACATGTATTATTTTGTTTATTGTAATTAAAGGCCATATAAAGGAGCTTTTAACCGTGTTATAATACTGTTCCCTCATCAAAAACATACCTGGAACTGTATTTAGTTTCATTCTCACTTGTTTGATGAATCCTGTTCAGTAAGACTCCTTCTGATCCTGTTATGTGATGACAAAGGTAGAGATCTGAAGGTTTACTGCGCTGTTTTAAGTCCATACATCATCGCCAGACTCGTTCTGAGGGCTGCTGGCGTCATACCAGGTTCATAACAACTATGTGCTTGCATTAGCATGTCAGGGCAAAGCTACGTTGCTTTATCTCCCTTTGTAATTCCCTCTGTGGCCAGTAGACGGAGTTCTGACTCAATTCCTGATGATGTAACAGTAATTTATACATTATCTTAAATTCTATAATGCTACCAAAGGACTTATGGTACTTAAAAGCATGTTTTGAAGCCAATAACAACACAAATACTGCATAATGTGTCCTTTGAATAAAAAAACAGATCTGTTACTCCCCTTAATTTTTTAGGGTCATTGCTCTAGACGGCTTTATCTGCTTTGCTCACTCATCCACTGTCTGTAGTAAAGCGTCATGGCCACATATCTGCTGAATAATCTCCCCTGAATGCCTGCCCGCACAGCGAACCTTTCATCATCTTCTCTGGAGGGCTTTCGTACGACAAAGCCGGACGACGACCCACATTAACCATCATGCACGGAAAGGCCATTACTGTGCTGGAGATGGATCATCCCATTGTGGAGTTTATGGTGCTCTGCGAGACCCCCTACAACAATGGTGAGCTTGTGCAACACTATACTCCTATACTCCACTATATTACATTTCAAACAGGGACTCTTTATTATCCAGCTATTCAAATCCATTCATCCCCTGTGTTATTGTGGCGTTAAATATGCTGCCAAGAACTTCACGCGTATTTATTTAGTCGAAAAGGTATAATTAAAAGCCTTTTCCTTGTTGCGTCTGGAAGATGAGGTGCAAAAAGGCGTAATTGATACGTCTTTCTTTGTTTGGCACGTTCGGTTTGGTTCAGCGCACCCGTCAGTCCCATGTCTGCTGTAATCTGAATATGAAAGAGACACAAAAGAATTATAATGTCTTGCTTCATTCTTTGGCGAGTTAGCTTTGAATTTCTACTTGCTGCTTCGTCATGTCCAGTGATGGCAACGTTACAAGACTAGATTTATATGTGAGAAATCCAAATTACTGAAAGAAACTGAATATGCCATGGAACTGCGTAGCTTTAACTATTATTGTGAGGCATTTTGCAATTACAATTATTCACACTACCATTCACATGTCTAATACATTTATGAACTGTAGTATATGAGCAGCTTTATGACATCAAACTTTATGCATTTTAAAGTGAATCAAAGTTAATCAAACAAGAAAGCATTTACATTTAAGATGACCTTTTTGGTGGAATAATCAGGATTATTGATTAACCAATTCATCTTGACATAGTTTATGAAATGATTTTAAAATATATATATATATATATATATATATGTTGTATGTGGCTGTTTATGAACTTAGCACTTTTCACTGCTACTTTTCATTCATTCTTTGTATACATGTATGTCACTGATAATGTATGTAATGTTATGAATGAAAATACATAAGAAATCAGCGCAGTAGGTGTTGCCCGGATACTGCACTGTGGCTGCACACTGCTCCTGACAGGTTCCTCCACCGTGATTGGAATTGGTCTAATGCAGAGGACTCACTTTCCTGTGGGGATAATAAAGTTACAATCACCTTCAGCCATTTGTTCCAACCGTTAAAAACTTACAGCCAGTAGTTTGAGATGCAAGTCTTTGGCTTTTTATTTTCAACCCACGCTCTCTAACCCTTTAGTTCTGTCAAGGTCATGCATACAAACCCATGCGCTTGCCCTTGTGTGTTGCAGAGGTCCAGGATCCTTACGCGGTCGTGGTGCTTTTGGAGAAGGACCTGATTGTAGTGGACCTCACACAGAGCAAGTATGTGTCATCACGGAAACTAATATGTGGCTATTCAACCGTACAATTTGACAAATGATCTGCCCCAAGAAATGATACGCAGCTTCTAAAGGGCTAAATTGGGCTCTGTGATACCGTCCATTGTGGCCAACCCATAAACCCAAAATTATAACAGATTCTCAAATTGTGTACAGACAATTTAGTTCGGCCGAATTTAATGTTGTATTGATATTTGGTTGATGGCTAAGATTTATAGCCCAGCTGTGATGACATGAGAGAATGATTTGTTATAGAAAATGTGCATCTTCTTATCAAAGAGTGCCAGGCTGACGGATTTTAGGAACAAAGTATGAAAAAAGTTGAATTTGGGCTTCATTTTATCTGAAAATGGTTGACGGCACAAGATAGAGATGTCAACGGTGTGATGAACGAAAGGTTTGACAGATTTGTTATGAAAAGCCCCATCAGTTAAGCAAAGGACTGAACAGAAAGTATGAAAGTGTCTTCTTTTGCCAAGTCGAGTTTTGTGCCGTAAAGTGGATAATACAAACGGGTGCACACATACCGTATCAAAACTCTGACTAAACTGAGACTAAACCTGGACTAGACCTGGACTAAACCAGAACTCGAAAAGGACCAAACCAACCAACCAACATCAGGACTAAACGGAGCTCAAACCAGGACCAGGACAAGTTTAAACTCACCCTTGCAGGACGATAATCAGTATAGATGGATAAATAGATAAATAGATAAAACTAAACTATTGTCTAGTCGTGTCTGATTGTTGTTTCACTGGTAAGATCTTGTATAGTTTGAAAACCAGCTCACTACAGCTGTTTATCACTCCCTGACATTAAATCCCTGATCTAGTTCTCGTTAGATTAGATGATGAGATCTGGCATGTCCTCTAGATCATTTCACATGAACATTCCGTCCCTCTGTTGTCTCTGGATGAAGGGCTGGCGTGCTGCAGTTGACAGATTTCTGCTTAAGGCGACAACGTATAAATGAGTGGGAGAGCATTAATTGCCTTTGCGTCTTAATTAGGTCATTTAATTAGAACAATTAAAATTAAGTTTCTCGTTTGAGATACTCATTCAATTAAAAATGGCATTTGGTCACTACTGACCACACATACCTAGGGATGTCACGATTTCAAATTATAGTGTAATGATGATTGTGAGAGTAAACATAGCAATTTAGCGTTTATTCACAATTATTAACGTCATGACCAAAACAACAATAAAATCCTACATTTTATTTCCTTCAATATGTGACCAGCTTTATGAAGCCAAACCTTCTGAATGATTATTTTGACGTAAAGATAACTTAGCACGTGACATTTAGGTTTACTGTACACAAAGGAATTCATTTTGCTTCTAAAATCATCAATTTTTTTTTCATTGAACTAAAAAATAGCTAATTTAGTTCAAAAATTTTCACTTTTCTATAAATTCAATATTATTCTAAAAATGTCACAATTATAATTTTTTAGTCTTTCTAATTATATCGTGACCGAAATCATCATCGAATCATTATCGATTAACCTAATAACCTTGACATCCCTGCACATAACATAAAGATCAACATTAATTTACTACTATTTGCTACAAACAAGAGGCTTAAAAGCCAAAGGTCAAGTCATTACAGTTTGACCATTTTAAAACACTTATGTTTAAATATTATTGTATGTTCTGACATTCAGACTCAAGGAGGTCCATATAATATATTTCAAAACACAGACAAAGCCAGACAACACATAATATCAGCAAACCGCCAATCCTCTGCCATGGACAACATGAATGGATATCTTTTGAACATACTTCTGGCGTCTGGGAAAAAGCCAGTCAAAAAAAAAATGACACAAACTGCATCGAGGCATAAGGACTAGACCGACGCCATAACTGACATACGGACCATGGGGGGGAAATCACACACAGACTCAAAAACTGGAAAAAATCTAGACTAAATGGGACTTTTATTTTGGAACTCTTTTTTTCTTAGGATGTATTTTTCTTAAACCTTATTTTTAAATGTATCCCTTTTTTTCTTACCCTGTTTTTTTCTTGTTTCTTCTGTGTGCTTTTTTGTTGTTGGGCCTTTAATAAAAGGTCCAACAAAGGACCTTTAATAAAATCTCGAGTGCATCTGTTTACATAACCTGTAGCTTCCTGTGCCAGATCCAGAAATAATGAGAAAACGGAATGGCAAACGGACAAACAAATTAAGCCCTGATAGGTTGCTCGATAAAAAAATACATGTACTAAAAACTGGAACACACACGCAGCATTTGTGTTGTGTCGGTGCTCGGGGATAATAAACTCCACCTGCGTCATTATTATGTGCCTCAGCTTCCCCGTCTTCGAGAACCCGTACCCCATGGACGTCCACGAGTCCCCGGTCACCTGCACAGCCTACTTCGCAGACTGCCCGCCCGACATCATCCCCATCCTCTACTCGATAGGAGCCAAGCATAAAAAGACCGGCTACAGTCAGAAGGTGAGTGAGTCCATCTGCGGGGACTACGGCTTTGTCCATTAAGGCTTTTTAAATAGTAAGAGAAATGTGCTTTCATTACCCCAGGAGTGGCCCGTCAGCGGAGGCACGTGGACATTAGGCTCACACACATATCCGGAGATAATCGTCACGGGGTGAGTTCAAATTGTTGAGAAAATGACAAAAGTTCAGAGTAAGTCATTAAAATTAAGCATTACAAACATTGCACTTATGCAGTACTCATGTTATAAGACAAAGTACATTGTTAAAGCTGGATACCTGATGTTAGACCGTGAGAGGAGGAAGTAGTAACATTTTTTGGATGGTACTTAGGAACTGATTCTTTTCCCCGCCGTCTTTCCAAAAATGTACTTCAGTGACGTATCATGCTCTTTATTACGAGTTTGTGATGGATAAAATGTATCACAATTACCGGTAGTTGTGGGCAGCGTGCAGGGGTCACAGAGTTCTGCTTTTGCAAAATACTCCATGAGGGGACAATGTTTCGGTGCACCAGCTTTTTAACAACAAACTACGTCTTATTGTCTTTGTTACATGAATGGATTTACAGACCTAACAATTCTCAAAGCACTTGTTTATATATTATTTGTAGAGCATCTAGGAGCGGGACAAGTTGTTCTTAATCTATAGGGAAATGAAAAAACAAGGGAACCTACTTAAAACTACTACCAAAGTATCACTAAACATATACGCCTTTGTGTTGTATAATATTGTGCTTATCTGTATTGAAACAGACCTTGTTAACATGGTTCCGCTCCACACACGGTGAATATTCTCCGCTTCGGTTCGCAGTAGGATCCCAGACAAAAACAGCACTAAGCATTATTTCTGAAAGCAGTAGAAAAAGTTTTTTTGTGCATCCCGCTGTCATCACATATAGTGCAATGGCATATGCTATTGTCACGCTCGCACGGCAGAGAGGCTTTTAACGGGCTCCAAAATCAAGTTCAACGTTTAGCTGACACCATGCTATTCCTGTTGTCTTTTATGGTAGTGATTTTCACAGCAAGCAACGGCCTCAACTGTGCCGCATTTTCTTCTACTTTCCTCTCTGCTGCATTAGTAATTTTGGCCTGACATAAAATCATTTCTCTTTGCGCAGGCATGCTGATGGATCGATCAAGTTTTGGGACGCGTCTGCAAGTGAGTGCACTAAAAGCAGTTGTGTGTTTCTAATTATACAACAGAAGAAAGGTATGATGTTGTGCTTATGTCTGAAGTAAATGTTATTAGGAAAACATTGTTAACAAGTAAATGCACATGAGGTTTTTAGTTTTTTTTACTTTGCATTTGTTTAACCAGAAACATGTCCAAGAGGCAGCAGCACATGAGCACAACAATAACACAGCAACAATTCACATTTACACTCACAGTAAATCAGCATAAAGTGGCATCATTTGCAGACTGATAGCCGCTTCATGTTCATTTAAAAGTACTTCTAATTTAAACTCCCGCTTGAATTAATTCCAAGAAAAAAAAGCAAATCCAAAAGCCTTTTTCCCCAGCTCTGCTCGTGTCCGGTGACGCACCAACCCAAGAATAGATTTGTAGATTCAAAGGCACCAGTGTCTCAATCTGTTGTGGGCCAAAAAGGGCCAGTCCACCCGGGCAAACAGAACAGTGATGGATCTGCGACCTGTGCACCACGAGAAACAGTGTCAAACGCATGGAAAGCATCAGTAGAATAATTCACCCTGGAGAGACAAAGAGACCACGAGAATGGACTGTTGAGCAAGCTTTATTCGAGAGCTATTTGGCGCTCAGACCCCGGCGGAAGACGTTGCAATCATGGGCACTCCATGATCTATTTGTTTTAGATGTCTCCCCCCGGAGCCTGGAGACTGGTGGTGGTAGATGTGAAGAGGAGGTAGAGGATGAGGAGAATGTAGAGGAGGAGCTGGGGAGGTGGTGGGTCGCAGTACGGTTTGAGCGGCCGAGCCATCTGCCTGAGCGCTTAAATGTGACCGCCTGGTGCTGATTGGGAGCAGGGAGGAGTCACTGGGAGCGTTGATTGGGGATGAGGAGCAGGTGCGAGGGCCATGGTGCAGACGCCCCCTGACCTTTCACCCTACTTCTTTGGCCAGGAAAAACTGCATAACCTCTTTGGGATAAGCGCAGAAACCTGGGAGAGTCCATGGTGAAGTGAGGGATCTGACTCTCACAGACGGACAGGCCACGCCCGCTTGAGTGCGATGATGGCGCTGGGGAGAGGGGTCCTTCCATGGTGGCCTTGATGTAAAAGGATGGAGTTAGGTCTTCCAGGCTGAATTTACGCAGGCTTCATTAATGCACAGATTTGAGTATTTCCAAGCAATAGACGGAAATATTTGACAAAGTAAAAAGTATCTGAAGCACTGCTGAAATAAACACAAATATTCAAAACAGTTAATAGTGTGAGAAGTACATTTTCCATAAAAGGTGGCTCAATTAAATGGACAGCAACAAATGTGGCCCCAAGTAATATTGACAATAAATACAGCGCATTATGTGGGTTGGAGATGTTTGCACTAAATCAATAGAATGTAATACTAACTATCCATTCTCATAGTTCAAGCACCAAAACAAGATTTTGTCACATCTTATTATGACGTAAATGTAATTGGATGAACTCGACATGAATTGGTTGTGTATCATGTACGTGCCCGGCCTCTTGGGCTTACATGACACTAACATTAATGCACAGATGTTTACAGACTGCTTCCATTAATGAAAAAATAATCATTATAAATAAATTGCTGAATTCTCTGATACATAAAACACAAACTGGGTACAACAATGTACATATCTGTGTATTTGAAAAGAGTATTGTGTATCGTCTACAGTCACACATCATACAAACAAAAAGGCATGATATACATACAGTACATACCACATATCACATAAATAGTATGTAAGTGATTCTGCTTATCCTTTTTATCTTCTACATTCTACGAAAACGTCTTCCAACACAGTAAGATAAGTTATACATCTGGCCATCAAGTTGCACATTTGTTTTACTGTCCATTTTGAAGCAACGGTGTTCGTAATAGTATGGTTTCCCGAAGTGCTCAAAGCTAAATCTCCTTCTCACCTTTTCAGTCACACTGCAGATGCTGTACAAGATGAAGACGTCTAAAGTGTTTGAGAAGCCGAAGGGCGGAGACAGCGGGGAGGACGACCCGTTTGTCGTTCAGATGGTCAGCTGGTGCCCTCAAAGCCGGATCTTCTGTGTTGTGGGCATCTCAGCGCACATCATCCTGTACCGATTCAGCAAGTACGACGCCAACGCGCAGATAGTGGTGAGTGAAAGTCTGCCATTGGTCGTTTACGGATTCCACAAGGCAATGATGTCATGGTCTCAAAACATACAGGGAGTAGTTCTGCTTTCATTCAGTACAGTGTTCGCTCATTTAAATGTCCCCCGACCCTGCCTCTGTGGAGGTCGGACACGTTTCAGATCGTCCATAGACTGAGAATAAGCTTGTGTGTAGCATTAAACATTATAGCACGTATTTGGTGGTATTTGTATTCGTTTGTTAGCGTTTTCTTTCAAGGTCTCGTGTGTTGCTGCTGTCGCTCTCTCCGCTGCAGCAAAAGAGCGAGGAGAAGCGGAAGGGCCGTCGTCAAGCGCGCACACACACACGCACACAGAGAGACACACACACACGCATGCACGACACACACACACACACACACACACACAGAGACACACACACACGCATGCACGACACACACACACACACACTCACACACACACACGCACGCACTCAGGCATGCACGACACACATACACACACACACTCAGGCATGCACGACACACATACACACACACACACTCAGGCATGCACGACACACACACGCACGACACACACACACACGCATGCACGACACACACACACACACACGCATGCACGACACACACACTCAGGCATGCACAACACACACACACTTACGCATGCATGACACACACACACGCACTCAGGCATGCACGACACACACACACACGCATGCACGACACACACACACACACTCAGGCATGCACGACACACACACTCACACACACACACGCACTCAGGCATGCACGACACACACACTCACACACACACACACGCACTCAGGCATGCACGACACACACTTACGCATGCACGACACACACACACACACTCACGCATGCACGACACACACACACGCACTCAGGCATGCACGACACACACACTCACACACACACACGCACTCAGGCATGCACAACACACACACTCACGCACACACGCACTCAGGCATGCACAACACACACTTACGCATGCACGACACACACACACTCACGCATGCACGACACACACACACGCACTCAGGCATGCACGACACACACACTCACACACACACACACGCACTCAGGCATGCACGACACACACACTCACACACACACACGCACTCAGGCATGCACGACACACACACTCACGCACACACACACTCAGGCATGCACAACACACACTTACGCATGCACGACACACACACACACACACTCACGCATGCACGACACACACACACGCACTCAGGCATGCACGACACACACACTCACACATATACACGCACTCAGGCATGCACGACACACACACTCACACACACACACGCACTCAGGCATGCACGACACACACACACACACTCAGGCATGCACGACACACACACACTCAGGCATGCACGACACACACACACTCACGCATGCACGACACACACACACACACTCACGCATGCACGACACACACACTCACGCATGCACGACACACACACTCACGCATGCACGGCACACACACACACACACACTTACGCATGCACGACACACACACACACTCACGCATGCACCACACACACACTCACGCATGCAAGACACACACACACGCGCGTGCACGACACACACAAACACACACGCATACACGACACACACTCACGCATGCACGACACACACACACACACACTCACTTATGCACGACACACACACACACACTCACTTATGCACGACACACACACACACACACACACTCAAGCATGCACAACACACACACGCACTCAGGCATGCACGACACACACACACACACTCACGCATGCACGACACACACTCACGCATGCACGACACACACACACTCACGCACGACACACACACTCACGCATGCACGACACACACCCACACACGTCCACGACACACACAAACACACACGCATACATGACACACACACTCACGCATGCACGACACACACACACTCACGCATGCACGACACACACACACACTCACTCTCATGCATGCACAACACACACACACACACACACACAAACACACACACAAACACACACACTCACGCATGCACAACACACACACACACACACACACTCACGCATGCACGACACACACACACTCACGCACGCACGACACACACACTCACGCATGCACAACACACACACACACACTCACGCACAACACACACTCACGCATGCACGACACACACTCACGCATGCACGACACACACACACACACACTCACGCACGACACACACACTCTCGCATGCACGACACACACACTCACGCATGCAAGACACACACACTCACGCATGCACGACACACACCCACACACGTGCACGACACACACAAACACACACGCATACATGACACACACACACAGACTCACGCATGCACGACACACACACACACACACTCTCATGCATGCACAACACACACACACACACACAAACACACACACACAAACACACACACACTCACGCATGCACAACACACACAAACAAACACACACACAAACACACACACAAACACACGCACACACACACACAAACACACAAACACACACAAACACACACACACACACACAAACACACACAGAAGGAGTCGTACGTGAGGCCGCAAATACAGGAGAAATGAATGGGATATTAGCGCTCTTTTTAGTGAATCATTTCTTGTGGTTTACATGGTTTGCTGTTGTTGCTGTTGTTGTGAGCAGCAAAGGGAAGCTAATGCGCTGGTTAGTGGTGTTAATGGATCGGAACCCCATTCAAGGCAAAAATACTATTATATTTTTAAGTTCAATGTGTAATCATTGCAAAAAGGGATAATAATGAGTATGCCTATTATTTTAATATAATTATATACACATTTAATAATGTTTTTTGCAGTCACGGGACATTCAACTCTGGGTCCAGAGGAAACACTGCAGTATCTTCAATACTTTTGGTATAGAGGCTTAAAAAAAATGGATTAGAACAGGACCAAACAATGGCCATATCAAGGGTGTGTTCAGACTTTTCCTTGTATGGTCCTAGTCCAGTTTAGTCCTGATGTACACATAAGCCCTTTACAAGCATACACATCCCGACAGGCTTCAGCCGGCTCAAATGCAGAGCGAGCGGTTGTTTTTACACAGTCACGCCCATTTTTCCCACCTGGAGCTTATATTTCCAAGGCCCGAGTGCTAAGTGCGGGTCGGTTGGTTGTTTGTCCTGAGGAGAAGATAATCCTTGTGCTGCTGCCTCTGGTGCCGATGGAGAACGCCCTGCGTAACTCTCCGTGTGCTCAACCACAGGCTTTTGCTTCACATTTCTTTATTTATTTAAGGTGCGCGTTAAATCTTGGACACACCCCACAAGAGAAGAGCTTAGGGCAGCACCCAAAGATCACCTATATGTGCTGCTTGTGAAAGGCTTGGTCCTGTTCTAGTCCTGGTTGAGTACTGGTTTAGCCCATTTTTTCCCCCTGGTTCAGTTCCAGTTTAGATGTGGTGTATGTGCAAGCGTTAAGTGGGCTCAAACTAGGACTAATATAAAAGCACCCAAATCAATGCAATATTTTCTACCATTTACTGAATAGACCAGTAGTTTCCAAACTTTTCTTTTCCCAAGGGTGATATTTGAAGCGGAGGACCCTAGACTGGTGAGACTGGTGGTCAATACAGTGAGTCATACAGATGGATAGATAGACATGGCTTCGAACGTTTGATTTTATGAAGGTTATAGTTGTAGAAAGTTTCTGGGTTGAGGGACGTCTGGAAGTCCCTGCTTAGACTGCTGCCCCAGCGACCCGGCCACGGAGAAGCGGAAGAAGATGGATGGATAAAGTGGTAGAATTAGATTGATTTTTTTTTTTTTAAACTACTGCCCATGATCATTTGGGCCAATTCAGCAGGAATAAGTGTTACTAATGTCTGGTTTTCCAATTATTTGTCCTATTCATTTTTAGACACAGATGTATGTTTATGCTGTGATATGAACCACATATTCTTTGTTAGGTTTGTATTGAATTCTGTAACACAGTTTTAGCTTCGTGATTATGTTCTCACTACAAAACTCTGCGCTTTCAACTCCCAAGAAAAGTAGATCCAAGAAACTCTAATGTGGATCGATGCGCAAACGTCAATACCAATCTGTATTAATCCTAATAACTTCACACTGCTTTGTTTGTGTTGCCAGGCGCTGGAGGTAAGTCTCCAGTGTGAGGCCGAGGACGTCATCTCCCCCTCAGAGACGGAGAACAACCCGTGTTTCTCTGAACCGGGGTCCCACTCCCCTCAGCCGCACCACCCACACGCCACCAGCCCCCGAGGAGGGACTCCAGAGGGCATGAAGGACAGCTGCCTCAAGTAAGACCAAGACTACTTCTGTTCCTGCAAGATATATCACCATCAAATCAAAATCACAATTTGAGTCAAATTTGAATAGGCAAATAGCAATAACTGCAATTTTTTAACTTAACGTAATTTTCTGTCTGCTTAACCCTGTAGTTAAAGCTTCTACAAACATTTTCTGAAATACAGTGATCCCTCGTTTATCGCGGGGGTTACGGTCCAAAAAGAACCCGCGATAGGCGAAATCTGTGAAGTAGAAACCTTTATTTTTTTACAGTTATTATACAATGAAATACTCCATAAAACATTGAAAGCATGGAACAAAACCTTTTTACAGGCCCAAGCATTTGTTTAACAAATAAAAGTACTGTATAAACGTTTGTTGCTGTTTTAAGTTTAACTTTTTCTACGATAGTTTCATCTTCCTCTGCCTTTTGGGCCCGACCGCAAGTGCCTTTTGTTAGTTTCACTTCTCTAAGTTTCACTTCTCATGCCTGACAGCTAGGGGGCGATATTGTTCTGTTTACCTGTATTACGTGTCTGGGTGGGACCGAGGGAGACGTTGTTGAGTTGGCTAACGTGAACGTGGTGTTCGCTAAATAAATGAACCAAACCTAAAGTGGAGTTATCATTTGGAATAACACCTTTGTCAGTGCAGAACGTTTTGTCGACGTTGTGGGTGTCAATAACGGTGTAACGTTATTGACACACAGGTAGAGAAGACGCGGAGAGACTGTTTAGCCAATCAGAATGCAGAACACAATGCATGATGCAAATCCGTGTAGCAGCGAGACCGTGAAAAGTGAACCGCGTGTATACTTTGTTCTTAACCTTGCCAGTAATAAAAGTGCATATCTAAACACAGTCGCAAAGGTTGTCATAAATTGTTCAATAACGTTAACTTGACGATTAACCAAACTAAACATGTTCCTTGGTAATTTACAGTTTACTTTCAGGGTAAATCATTGCACCGAAGTACAATGTCTGTTGTTTCTTTTAATTATCATAAGTACTCTCTTATTACCATGTTATTACTCAGCTGTAAAGTAATGTTACTTTCATATTCATACTACTATTTACAAGACAAAAAATGAAGAATACAAACATTACCAAGAACTATCTATCCTATTGTATCCTCTTAAAGGTTGA
Source organism: Eucyclogobius newberryi (assembly GCF_026437365.1). Taxonomy (NCBI): domain Eukaryota; kingdom Metazoa; phylum Chordata; class Actinopteri; order Gobiiformes; family Gobiidae; genus Eucyclogobius; species Eucyclogobius newberryi. Next base: position 27,309,818 of record NW_027315768.1, read on the forward strand.
ATGGACGATTTTTTTGGCCCAAATCTGAGTCTTATTTCCTCGTGGCATGGACTGCCCATTAGTCCTGCCACGTATCAATCATAAAACGCACCTACTGCTCACCTGCAGCCTCGTGTGGCTCGTCCCCCGAGAGCAACACGGTTCTGCGTGACTAAGCGCATTGATCTATCATAATATAGTTCCCTCAGTGTACGGGACAAAATAAAGACGGAGAAAGACTGTTCGAGTTGACTCATAAAAGACGGAAATCTACAGGAGACGAGCGATGCGATGCGCTCGGTCGCGCTCATAAACAAACGCACGTGTGTGTTGTTTCAGTCCGCACGGGGGAGTGGCATGTGCACTTCCACCTGCGTTCTCAAATCGCCGAAAAATCGTCCATTGCGCCTTTAAGTAGTTTTTGAAAGTGGAAGTACAGTTTTGTGAGTGTGTGAAATGAAAATGTTATGGACCTTTGGAATTCTACAGACTTTTTTACACCAAATATTGGCTGTGATGCTGATGAACTTGGAGGAGTCTTTTGTCCGGAGTGTTTTTACTCTCCTCAAACTGCCCTGATACACAATCTACTGATACTACCTCACACCTCCTTAAGCTCCTATAAAAAAAAGGCCGCAGCAGAACCTGAATTTACTATCTGTTAAGTATCTGTTTGTCTATCTATCTAATGATGCAGAGGTCAGATGTCAATGTTTATACAAAGAAATGATTTAAAACTTTACTGCATGATATAGGTTTTACGCTCAGCACCTTTCTGTTGCAGACGCATCCATTTTATCGGGGTTCAGAGCTCATAAACTCATAATATAATAAATAATTAAAACATCTTTTTCATTCCTGTATCGTTCTCAGGGTGAAGGAGCGCTCCGTACGGGTGCCCCCTGGATACCAAGCCGAGCTGGTCGTCCAGCTGCAGTGGGTGGACGGAGAGCCTCCTCAGCAGATCACCAGTGTGGACATCAACTCTGCCTACGGCCTGTGAGTCCACATGTTTACCACATGTTTACCATGTTTACTACATGTTTACCACATGTTTACTACATGTTTACCACATGTTTACCACATGTTTACCACATGTTTACTACATGTTTACCACATGTTTACCACATGTTTACTACATGTTTACCACAAGTTTACCACATGTTTACCATGTTTACTACATGTTTACCACATGTTTACCATGTTTACTACATGTTTACCACATGTTTACTACATGTTTACCACATGTTTACCACATGTTTACCACATGTTTACCATGTTTACTACATGTTTACCACATGTTTACCACATGTTTACCACATGTTTACTACATGTTTACTACATGTTTACCACATGTTTACCACATGTTTACCACATGTTTACCATGTTTACTACATGTTTACTACATGTTTACCACATGTTTACTACATGTTTACCACATGTTTACCACATGTTTACCATGTTTACTACATGTTTACCACATGTTTACTACATGTTTACCACATGTTTACCACATGTTTACCATGTTTACTACATGTTTACCACATGTTTACCACATGTTTACCACATGTTTACTACATGTTTACCACATGTTTACTACATGTTTACTACATGTTTACCACATGTTTACTACATGTTTACCACATGTTTACCACATGTTTACCATGTTTACTACATGTTTACCACATGTTTACCACATGTTTACCACATGTTTACTACATGTTTACCACATGTTTACTACATGTTTACTACATGTTTACCACATGTTTACTACATGTTTCCCACATGTTTACTACATGTTTACTACATGTTTACCACATGTTTACTACATGTTTACCACATGTTTACCACATGTTTACCACATGTTTACCACTGCCACACGGAAGGATGGGTCAAATGCAGAGGACAAATTTACCTTCCGGGTCAATGATGTGTACCTTCACCTTTATACTCCAGCAGGGGTGGGCAAACTACGGCCCGCGGGCCACATGTGGCCCTTTTATCTTTATAATCCGGCCCGCCAAACATGCCAAGTAATATAAAAAAAAAAAAAAAAAGTTGTTTTTTTCCCTTCTTTTTTTGCCCTTAGGTATCTGTCTGTACTTGTATCCTTAATAAATATGACATGAAAGAAATTAAATAATAGATTCAAATAGCCTGTATTTGACAGAATATAGGTGCGTCACATATTTTATTTGACATTTAATTTTTTAGATTGTTTATTTTTCACACCAATGATCGCGGGCCTGCCCTCCGCTACTTGCCTGGATTTGAATATGGCCCTCGGAGGAAAATAATTGCCCACCCCTGTACTACAGCTTTCCTAGTGCAGGGTTTCCCATCTACTTGAATATTCCACACTGTATAGAGACAAGCAGGTGGCCCCGCCATATTAAGTTACAGTTACAACAAAAAACCCTGTAATTGAATAAATGCAAGATATACAAGTTCATTGCTATAGTGGAACATTTTGCGGCCAGTCTAATATGCTGGTCAGGAGATTTAATATGTGCTCTGTAAATGTCATTCTGCTCTACTTTGAAAATAGCCCAGCTGTGGCGGCATCTACTGAGACTAACAGTTGCACATAATGACTCTGAGGCTCTGCTGAAGTCAGATGTTTGCTGAACATGGAGTTTGCTCGAATGTAGTTGTACAGACTTTGATTTGTCTCGAGATAAGTTCAGTGAGGTTCACCTAAAATAATAATAATAATAATGATGAAGACTTCCTGTACTTTTCTGTCCTTTTAATATACTATAAATGTTGTTGTATCTTTACTTATTTACAGTATTCTAAACATTTTATTTCTATTTTCTTAGCAATGAACTGCACATGTGTCCTTAATAAAGATGGAATAAACAAATAACAGCTCTCTGGCACATCATGAGTAAAGTTACATAGTGCACCTTTAATCAGGAACACTGGGTTTGTGTGGGGCTTTTCTTGCTGTAAAATGATTATGTTGCATTGAACTTTTCTGATTGTAGACTACAACGACACAGCAAACATTTCATATTTTGTTGTGCCATTGTAGTGCTTCAGTTTGAACGGTGCAAATTTTCACATTTTTCTGATGAAATTGATAGCTATTAAAAGTTATTTGTCCTAAAGCCTACTGCAGTTTTAGATACAAGTTGGCTTTTGATCATTATAATTACAACAAATTGCAGGTGTTGATTTGCTTTCAGTGTCAACAAGCCTGATTAGAGGTGTGAAGGTCTCTTATTATTAACTCTCCTTTTCTGCGTGCTTGTTTTCACTCTCTTTCACCCGCCTCCAGCCTGGCGTTTGGGAACTGCAATGGCCTGGCCGTGGTGGACTATTTGCAGAAAACCATTTTGTTGTGTATGTCGACGTTGGACCTCTACGGATCCTCAGACCCCTATCAACGCCTTACCCGTTCCCCTCGAAGGAACAGACAGTCCACCTCAGGTATCACTCACACACAAATACTTCAAATACTGATAGTACATGCAGTACATGTACACACACTGATGTCACGTATGCGTTCATTACATATTCTGCTGTCCTTTTTTCTCCTTCACACTGGGGTGGCCTAGTCTGTCAAGAACACTATCCATATTGTTGATTTAATTACAATTATAGCGCATTGATTAAAATCACTGCATTAAGTAGTTAAAGAGGATTAAATCTTAGATCAGATTAGGTCAAGGGCTTTTGCAGAGGTTTAAAATGTTAATAATTAGTTTATTGTAATGACATGCAAATCAGTCTTCAAAGTTATTGATGGTTTGGCTACGAGAGAAGGGATTTAGTTTAAAATGCAGTTGAGCTTACTCTCAGGAATACAAAACATTTTAGACACATTTGACCCTTTTTGTTTTGATTAAGAAGCAAGTATGTAAAAAATCTCAACCCACCTATCTCTGTCCTCTCTCTGACACTCACAGACACAGTCACAATGCTAAACACTGTCTGTTTGTCTGCCTGTCTGCACAATGGTACCAGGTGCATGTAACAGGCTGCATCTCATGTTTGCATTATATGCATGTTGTCTTATATATTTCTATGTCTTTATGTATTCTTGCTTGAGCATAGACATGTAATGAAAGATGTACCAACCCTTGTCCTATGTCCCTTTTGTCTTCTACTTTTGGTGGAGGTCTCTGAAACACACTTTCTCCTATAAGAATATTCATCTCAGCATTAAAAAAGTGAAGTTAATGTGACCCTGACTAACCAAGGTTTAGTCTTTAAATATGTAGCCGATTTATGTAATCCCTTAAAAATGAATCCTTGACAGTTTTTTAAGAAGCACTCTTGGCTTTTGGAAACCAGCACTTCCTTTTTACTGTTGCATAAGTGCTTGTTATTGACTACTCTCGCTCTTAACCTTTTTTGACTCCCCTTTTTTTAAATGACTTTGAGTTTGGCCTCTAAAATCAATAAGATATGCACAGCTAAACAAAACAATTTTCAGTTATATTTTAACATTGTCAGAGTAGAGGCCGGTCTCACATCATCAGGAAGACTGTCCAATGCTATGTATGTTGCAAGTAATTTAGCACATACACATCTACCATGATTGTGTTTTCATAACTGGAATAAAACTCATCCGTGTGCCTCCGACTATTTCAAATGTATTCCTTTTTGTCCACCATCTGATGAAAGGAAACTATCAAGCTGCTGGGCAAGTTAAACATGAAAAGAAAGCTTATTTCCAGTCAAATCAAATTCTGGGATGAATCAAGGGCAGTTTGTTGTGCAAATCGACAAATGAAAAAATAACAACCTTAAAATGCAGAACAATTTAATTGGCTGCCTGCCTGGACTTTTTTTTTTTTTTACTTTTTACTTACCTCAATCAAATTTGAATATAAATTAGCCTCGCTTTTAAAAAGGAATAGTCAAGACCCAACAAATGCTCAATGTAGTGTCACTAAGACCTCCAGACACCTGCTTCACGGGTCAACAAAAGAAAATCCAGGCAGGATTTAGAATCTGATATTCATCTGTGCAGAGTTTGTGACAACTTATAATTAGAGTAAATGTCAAAACTAGTCCAGCTTGACAAAAGTACAGCCCTTTGTTTGTACTCAAAAGGGTTTAGAAACAGCTTCAGTTTAGGGAAAAATAGGACCTTCTGGAAACAGGTTAAATTAGCACCAGTAAAATGTAAATCTAAAAATAATGTATATTGTATGTATTTGATAATTAATAATATTATTAATACTATTTAACATGTGTAGATAGCTGCCATAGCGTCAAAATAAATAATTGGCTTATTTGTGTATATACCGGTACTTTCTTTGAATCTTCTAATCAGACACATAATATAATACGATTGATACAAATGCTGTGGTGTAATAACTGTTTGTGCTGAAGTAGCTGACTCTGGGTTTGTGTTGCAGTAGCGGTCTGTCCCTCCCTAACACTAACTCACTGCTGCTTCTCTCACTTTATTTTGGACTCTAAGCCTGATGTTCTCTCTCTCCTCCCCCACTCCCCTAACCTATTTTCCCTCTGCCTTTTACTACTCATCCCATTTTGATCATGATTTCGCTTTTTATTTCTCATCATCTTTTACTTTTTGCCCCGTCCCCCCGTCCCCCCCGTCCCGTCGCGGTGACTGTGGCTGCTGTGGGCATGCGGGGCCTGCCTGACAGAGTTTTGCATGCGCGGCCTCTCTAACTTTTACTCAGATTCAAAGAAAAGGATCCGTACATCCTACCAGAGTAAGTAGGGCCCTCCCAAACCATGTGGAGGAGCTGTGTGTGTGACGTGAAAAACAAATCCTCTGAAGCAAAAGGACAAAAGGATGGAGATGACTGGATCCAAGCAGCTCGGGTGTTGTTTTTGTCGTAGTAAAAGCTATATTCCAGTCATGTCCAACACTATGTCCTTTGCAGAAAGAGCTGATAAAGTAAGCCCACTTATTAATATTATATGCCTCACTGATGTATATTTGTACAATCAAATTCTGTCCGGTGAATAAAGTATTGCTCATCGATTCGTGCTTAGATGTGTGCTCTTAGCCTTGGATAAATGGATTTTATACAGCACCAAGAGTTTGTAGTTGCTGGAAAGAGGCGAGGAATATGATGTTAGTTTAAAAAAAAAAGCTGAGCTGAGAAAACACATGAAATAATGACGATAAGCTTTATTTATATAACACTGTTCATACATGTTAGTCAAGCAGGTGATCCAGAGCATACCGTGAAAGTCAAACAAATGCAGAATACATTAAACCTTAAAATAGAACAAACATGAAACATTGGAAGAAGAAGAAGAAGACGTAAAATAACAAAGAAAAATATAGGTTTTAAAAATGTGTTTATATATTATTGAATAACAATTTCTGCCTGAGGGTTCAACTGGGATTTCAGGGTCAAAATTACTGGAACTAAATCTAATCTTAACTTGAAATATCCGTATAGTTCATCAGGTTTAGTAAATCTTTAAGGTGCACTGTGAACTTTTCTGGAATACGGTGTATCTCCACGACGTCCCTGCAGTACGACATTAACTTAAATATACCCAGACAAGCAGGGCCACGTTACAGGTCATGTCTGCGGAGAGGCAAGTCTTCTCACATGTTTTTCAAGGTGTTTTCGAGGAATAAAAGCAGTCAACACGTAACATCTCCGTGGAAACGTAGCAGAGCGCCGCCAGAAAGGTTCCACAGTGCCCTAGTAACTCCATTCCTGCTCATATACAGCACGTTCAGATCGAGGTCGAGCCAACACGTCTAATATCGTTATAGAAACCTACACACGAGTACTTGTATGTGGTCCGGCCTGTGCTTGACGCATGCGACTGACCGTTTGATCGATGTGATGTGCGTGTCGTCGTCGTTGCTCAGTCCGTGTCTCGGCCGCCCCGTCATGAGATCTGCACTGCCGCCGACCGTGCTCAGATGATTATGATCGTGGTGACATTTGAACACAATGCAGTTAAACCTCCAAAATAAGCTCCTGACATTTAATGAGCAGATGCCAGTGCAGGTCACATCAAGTTACAGTCACTCTGCCCCGCGCCACCTTTTTTAAATTGTACTTTTTTGTTTTGTTTTTTAGGATAACTAATAAGACGAGGTTGATTGCTCGGGTGATTTCTGCAGGAACATTTTTTGAAAAGCCGTTTTTGTGTCAGTACAATGGTGTCCTCCTGATATAGATGCATAGTTCAATACATAGTTACATAATACTGATCTGCCTGTGTTTTGCTTTGTCTCAAATTAGAAACAAAAATGGTACATGTTAGAACAAAATATAGAATATGTATAGAAGATTAAAAACATCTATAAGTGTTGTTGTTATTGTAGCTGGTTAATGTTATAAAGGTGTAATAAGCAGTCTGTTATGTCTGAGGGGCAGAGTGGCTGATATCAAATCCAACTGGACTCTGTGTGACCGCTACGTTTAACATGAACTGACGGACTGTTTGTATTGTATTTCTTTCTCTGTTCTTCTCCTCCTACGCTCCCCCTTTTCTCCTTATCCTCCACGCTACTCCTTTTCACTCACTCCTACTCATCTCTCTCTTCTCCTCTTCCTCCTCCCTACCTTCTTTTTCCTTCTCCTCTTCTTCCTCCTTTACTTCCTCCCTCCTCCTCTTCCTGCTTTCATCCCCTCTCGCTTTCTCCTTTTCTAACTCGTCCTCTTACTTGTCTTCTCCCTCTTCCTTTTCTCCCTACTCTCCCTACTCCTCTTTCTCCTTTTCTACTTTTGGCTTCTTCTCTTCATCTTCCTCTCCTACCGCCTCCTCTTCTTCATCTTCCTTTCCTACCGCCTCCTCTTCTTCATCGTAATTTCCTTCCTCTTCTTCATCGTACTTTTTACCTCCCCTTTATCATCCTTTTAAACCTCCTCTTCTTCATCTTTTCCAACCTTCTCTTCTTCCTCCTCCTTTCCTACCTCCTCCTCTTCTTCATCTTCCTGTCCTACTTCCTCCTCTTCTACATCTTCCTCTCCTTCTTCCTCTTCTTCTCCATCTTCCCCTCTTACTTACTCCTCTTCTCCATCTTCCTATCCACCTTCCTCTTCTTCTTCTTCATCTTCCTCTCCTACCTTCTCTTCTTCCTCCTCATTTCCTACCTTCTCTTCTTCCTCCTCCTTTCCTACTTCCTCCTCTTCTCCATCTTCCTCTCCTACTTCCTCCTCTTCTCCATCTTCCTATCCACCTTCCTCTTCTTCTTCTTCGTCTTCTTCTTCTTCATCTTCCTCTCCTACCTTCTCTTCTTCCTCCTCATTTCCTACCTTCTCTTCTTCCTCCTCATTTCCTACCTTCTCTTCTTCTCTTCTTCCTCCTCCTTTCCTACCTCCTCCTCTTCTCCATCTTCCTCTCCTACTTCCTCCTCTTCTCCATCTTCCTCTCCTACTTCCTCCTCTTCTAAATCTTCCTCTCCTACTTCCTCCTCTTCTACATCTTCCTCTCCTACTTCCTCCTCTTCTACATCTTCCTCTCCTACTTCCTCCTCTTCTACATCTTCCTCTCCTACTTCCTCCTCTTCTACATCTTCCTCTCCTACTTCCTCCTCTTCTACATCTTCCTCTCCTACATCCTCCTCTTCTACATCTTCCTCTCCTACTTCCTTCTCTTCTCCATCTTCCTCTCTTACTTCCTCCTCTTCTCCATCTTCCTCTCCTACTTCCTCCTCTTCTAAATCTTCCTCTCCTACTTCCTCCTCTTCTACATCTTCCTCTCCTACTTCCTCCTCTTCTACATCTTCCTCTCCTACATCCTCCTCTTCTACATCTTCCTCTCCTACATCCTCCTCTTCTACATCTTCCTCTCCTACTTCCTTCTCTTCTCCATCTTCCTTTCCCTCCTCCTCATCTTCCCTCGTTTTCTTCTTTTATTCCTCCCCTGTTCCCCCCTTCTCTTGATCCAGGCCTTACAGAACTCTCTGACAACCAGCAGTCCATCGACATGGAGAGGAGCCGCTCGCCCACCTCAGGTAAACCCACTGCGCTCGCACAGTCGCACACGGATACTTCGCCCAGCGTTTGCACCACTGCAGGGACCGGACCTCGCTGTGAGCCGCTGGAATACTTTCATCTCAATTGTATCTGCGTCGCGAATACATTCAACAGAAATCCCACCATTCACAAGAGCATAGAGGTTACTGAATGTTGACTTTCTTTCTTTTTGAAGTCCTTCTGTAGTTGCTCAGCTTCCTCAAATGTGTGAGGTGGGATTGTGACCTTTTGATTTAAAGAAGATACAGAAACGTCACGATTCATGGGTGTTTATCAGCGCCATTTTGAGTGCTTTTCAGCATTCAAAATACCGAATATTTAAACTTGTTAATTGCTGTGACGATTTTTCAACTCTTTTGCTCTGAAACCCGACCAACAAGAGCATCTTATTTCTTCTTCCAAACATCCCTTTTTGTTTTTAGAATGAGTCGTTGGATGCAAGTTGTAGAAGCATTTTTGTCAGCATGATTTACTTTTTCTGCATCTCAGAGGAAACATTTTAGGGCCTGTCAAATACGCTTGGAGTTGAATTGTGTACGTGATGATCAGGCATAACATTCTAAACAACTCATTGTCCTTGTATTTATGTTAGAACCAGGAAAAAAAAGGCAAACAGTTTGGCAAGTTTGACGTCGGCCAAAACTGCACTTTCGGCAGAAGAACTTGTACATACGCTTCCATATTAGCCAGATGTTTGATGTCTAAATTTAGCTGTTTTGTCGATGTAGAAGGTAGATATCATATGAAAAAAACGCATAGATTTTCTGTTTCTTTTTATCGATCATGTGCATAGAATATAATAGCTAGATTTGTATTCTTCCCATTGTTTCTTGCCTGTCAGAATCTCCTATTCAGCCGCTATCCGATCGTGTAATACATCGTGCAGAATGAATCGCTGGTTGCTTGAAGCTAATGACATTTAAATGGTGCTGTGTATTTTTTTTTTTATAATAATAACTTCACAACTTTGGGTCTCATGATTCGGGCAGCTCTCGGTGGTGTTTAAATATTGATTCGTATCACCTACGATTAATAATTGAGGGGCTTTGAGCCGCGCTGTCAGTTAAATATTTGTTAGACGGAGAGCGGAGCTTGACTTTGGTTTGAGGGTTCGTCTCGGAGGAGAGTTGAAAGTGTGAGGAGGAACATAAAGCCACCGTCCCCTGTGTTTGTACTCTATCACATATTTATTAAGACCTGGTTTGCGGCGCCAGAAATGAGTTACACGATTCCTCAATCTGAAAAACGAGCAAAGGGCACAGCACCTCTCACGGTTTAGTGTAAAGAGTTTCAACAAATGTGAAGGGAAAGGACAAATTGTGAAAAGTGCTGGAGCAGAGCTGTGAATGACCAAAATGTTCTGCCCCCGTGTCATCTGAGGTATTGACCCATTGAATGAAATGACACTGTCCCGTGATCTGAATTTGTTTGTCAGTGTAACCCACCACGTCTCATAGTTGATCAAGGGCGTTTCTTACTATATGATGTGAATGTTAGAATTGCGTTTTTGTTTTACTTGTCGGATCAGAAGTTGCTGTTGTCTTGATGAAAGGATTCAACACATGCACAGTTTTGACAACATTTATCATTGCAGTGTTCAATCTTGCTTGTAGTTAGGCTAAACAAGGTTAATTTGATATTGAATTAATTGCTAACCTACTTGAATGAAGCGTCTACTACATGGGCAGCTCGACACAGGAATTTGTCCTTGAGGGAGCTGAGCCAGAAGTTTTTCTAATATTTACAGAAGAAGGTCCATATAAAGGGAGCCTCCAGTGAGCTGCAGTATAAAGAAAATGGCTTGTTGATACCAGAGGCCAAAGAGAACAGCCACACTGGTTCACAAAAACATTCTGCTACAGCTAAAATACATGAGAACGAAAACTGACTTAAGAATCTAGTGTTATCAATTAAATGTGCCACTTCTATGAGATGTTAATAGCAGACAACATTTGAACGAATGAACCACCTGCTTTTCAGCAGCCACAAAAGAGGAACTGAGGTTATTTACTCATATTTCTTTCCCAAATGGTGAAAAAGGAACAGTATATTTTGTTCAGGGAGAAAGGGAGCTTCTCTAACATCTGCAACTGCTTAAAATTTTATAGTTTGGGACTTTCCTGTAAAATATGTGCCAAATGAGTTTAGAAAACCTGGACAAGAATGTTCAAGTGAAAGAAATACTGTGAATCATCATTAAATTCTAAATTCAAGCATACATGTTTAAAATAGAAAGTCTCAACCTGATTAACTGCAAAATTGTAACTGCCGAAACCCAAAATCAAAGCGATACATGTAACTTTCCTTAAAACTACTTGCCAATAATATGATTTGCACATCTATTAGAATATCTTTAACAGCAAACATTGTAAAATAATTCTGTTGGTTCTGAGCTTTATAATGAGGTATGACATATTTACTGGGTGATAGTTGGTAAAGATGTGTTTGTGTTCTCAAAAAGTTGCAGTATCAGATCAGTATCGGAAGATAGGTAATCGATACCTGATCTAATATATTTCATCGGCACAGATATCAAAACTGGTATATCAAAACTGCATCCCTATGTTGTTGTCCTTTCTCTATTAGTTATATCTCAATAATACAAATACGATTTGATGAGATAAGATTCAATTCTCAATTAGATTTCACAAAAGTTTATATCATTTGCCTTTATTTAACCAGCAATGTCTCGTGAGATTAATAATCTCTTTTTCAAAGGGCGTCCTGCCCAAGGCGCAGCTCAGATGAATCATAACTTCAATTACACAAGAAATTGTTACCTAAAAGACATACTACTCCAGGTTGAGGGTGTAGAATGTTGAAATTCAGTTTGACCAGTTTCTGTGTGACCACTTGGTACAGAAAGCAACAGCCAGTCTTGAGATCAGAGAGAATACTGTCCATCTGTCTGTGGTGAATATGCACAGAGATATGCAGGGAGCAGACACACAAAACCCTTGTAAATAAACATGAACCAGTGATTTAGCCTGCGAGTGTCCAGTGCTGCACAAACACAGCTCCCAGTGGTGTGTCCAAGTCCTCGGGCGGTCCTGGTTTTAGTTGTTTTGGACAAATATGAAAAGTTTGAGAGCAAATAATTGTTATTGTAAGTTGTTATTTTGGTAGACCTGGTCCCATAATCCAACAAGGGACAAATATCTCATTAGCATACTCTGTAATTAGTGTCGTTTGGTCAAGTGCTGAAGCTATTTGTTTGGTGCTTAACAGGTCTTTCCTTTTCTACAGGATTTGTGCTAACCTTTATATTATCTTCAATAGCTCCATAGCTACATCGACATTAGCTGCAATCCTTTTGTTGATTAATAGTTGGTAATAAAGTCAAGGATTTAGAGTGTAAAGACCCACATCTCTTTCTTGGCATTATATGTACAAAGACCTGTCTAGACCAGAGGTTTTCAAACCGTAGTGTGTGTCGGCCGCTCGAGAAACACAAGCTTTCAAAGCTGTAGATTCCCTTTAGAGTCAAGGCAAGTTTATTTGTAATTCAAACAAGGGAGAATGCATAATATAACACCGTTTCCTTCCAGTCGTAAGCACAGCTCAACAGAACTGTTTTACGCTAGATTTGAACATTCCCTGAGTCCCTGAGGTCCTCAGATGTACTTTGGTGCTAGGCCATGGAGAGACTTGTACACAAGCAGAGCTGCTTTAAAGTCTATTCTCTGAGCCACAGGGAGCCAGTGCAGAGACCTGAGAACAGGACTAATGTGATCATACTTCCTGGTTCTAGTCAGGACCCGAGCAGCAGCGTTCTGGATGTACTGCAGCTGTTTTACAGCTCGTTTGGAGAGGCCAGTGAGCAGGCCGTTACAGTCTAATCTACTGGAGACAAACGCATGGATAAGTCTTTTGCTGATAATGTTTAAATCTGAGTAGATTTTTACCCCTAGATTTCAAACTACTTTCTGGGTCTAGTCCGGGTCTAGAGCTGGTTTAGTCCTTTAATATCGATTTTGGTCTAGGTGTAGTCCAGATGTCTTGATTTTGACATTTTTTGTTCTGGTTTAGTTCCTACTTAGTTGTAGTTCATTTATGCTTGATTGGTCCTGTTTTTATCTAAGTACAGTAAGCTAGTTATATTTTTGTGAAGATCTAGACATGGAGTAAAGTCATGTATGATAGATAATCAAAGATGCTCAACTGTTTGCAGAATGTCTCACCACTCTCTTTCCCCATGTCACACTTCAGCTGTCCAGTTCAATAAATACAAGCCACAAAATCTTGAAGAAGAAACAAGGATAGTAGTGCGTCTGAAATGTGTGAGAGAGCCCTCCCTTTAGACCAAAGCACAATTAAATAGTGTTTTTTCATCATGCTCCTTCTCATTGTCCTCCTTGTGTTATTGTCAAGTGATGGAGAGTTATTCTTCTTGAACATTTGCCGTTGCTGGAGCAGAAAGACTTGGTGATAAAAGCAGGACGACGTGTTCTTTGCTGTCGCTGCAGAAAGCTTTGTTATACGGCTGGGTCATGGTCATTTTGTCCCATTACCCTCCTGTCATTTGCTAATTGGAGACGCAGAGGCAGAAGACCGAAATGTAGAGGCTGAATGACCGAGATGAATAAAAGCCACAGCGACAGATCCGGCTCGACATGTCGTAATAAAAACTCTGGGTCACTTTAAGAGATTGGGAGGGTTGTCAAATATAATATAAAAGAATATGTTTTAGATGGACAAAGGCGGAGTCACATTGGGCATTTGGACAATAGAATTTCTACATTAGGTTCTGAGTATATTGAAATATGTTCGTCATGTAACTTTGCAGGGAACGGGCCCGCAAACTGCTTATCTCCATGGAGATGTTATTAAATCACAAAAATATATAGAATTTTAGATGATATTGTGAATATATCATTTATAGTTTAAAACAAATGTTGCTAAAAACATGAATAAGGTGATATTTGTGCACTTTTGTGGGTTATTTTACAGACATTTCACTTATGTCTGACATAATTTATGTCAGACATAAATTTATATTTACGTATTTATGTATTTATTTGTCTATGGGAGTTTTTATTTATAGGAGATCTTCTACTGAAAGTGTTTTTCAGACTTCCTATAAGTGATCTGTTCTTCTGTATCTACCTCTGTATCTACCTGCGTTGCACCAATGAAATTTCCCCATGTGGGACAATAAAGGAATATCTTATCTTGTCTCTTATCTTAATTAAATCTCAGCTAATACATTTGAAGACATGTTTTAAAGGACCCTATACCGCAAATTTAACTTTTAGGAGCTTTTAACCATATTTTAATTGTTTCCCATCCTCAATTACCCCCTAAAGCAGTATTTAGGCTGATTCATGCATGTTTACGTCATCTTTACTCACTTTTGCTTTGACAGACTGTGCTTCACCGATGCCCAGATCCCCCACCGATACACGCCCACTGCTCTTTACTTACTTAGTTCTGCAATTGTATTTTCCCAAACTGTGACATAGTACGTAGATTTGTGGATTTTTTTAATCCACTGCTCGCCTTTGTAAACTGCCGGGATACTATAAAATATCGAGATTCAAAAGAGTATTGCATTCAAATTGTATCTATCTTCATGGAAAGACAAGGTATTTGTGAGCAATAAAAACACCTGTGCTTAAATAAATGCAATACTGTGGAACATTCCAGCAAAAGCCATCATAACAGCAAAGGAAAACATATACAGTAGGAAAACTATATGGCTGGTAAAAATAAGACACACTGACCTGCCCATGTACATGTATTATCCAGTTTGTTGGGAAATATATACATGTAAATCATAAAAAGATAGTCAAGAACATGCAACAAACATGACTGACTAGAGAAGGTTTTATCTACGCTTTAACGATTAAATTAGTTTGCTCTGGGATTAAAGGCACTGTACCTGGTTTTAATTCCTTCTGGTTTAGATAAATGCCTTTTTAGATTGTTGTAAATGTAGATAATTGAGAACGTTTTCTTCCTTTTTTTTTTTACTGATAAACATAATCTCGCCATTTTGCAAAGCATTTTGATGACTGACAGGCACATTGTTTGCTGAGAATCATGGAGAGACAACACTGCCTGACAGTTCACTTGATTTTGTGTCAATAGTGAGTGACAAAAAGGACTAAGTGGGCTGCGCTAACAGTTTAAACTCAACCGTGTTCCCACTTCATAGTTCAAAAATCAAGTTCAGGCTTAATTAAAAATAAGATCAATCCAAAATCCTCCTCCTGCGTGGACACCTCTATTAACACCAAATGGGCAAAGTCTATATTTTGTCGCTTGTCTCGTAGCTGACCAACAAGTGCAGAGTTCACGTGTCCTTCTCTGTTGCCATTAAGCGTGTTGTTTGCTCGTTGCTATGTGCCACGCTGGTTATCTCGTTCCTTTTCTGAGCCGTACACACGTAGTCGACAGCTTATTAAGCGAACCGGCCTTCCCAACTCACTCTATGCGTCAATAACTACAGCTTTATCCCCCTCACCTTTCCCTCAAACACATCTTCCCAGATTGTCTCGGTCATTAAGGGTCCAGTAGATGGTCTTGTCGCCGTCTCGCTGCTTGGCTTGGTCTGTTCAGTGCCCATAGGTCTGTTTTGAAGGTTGGGGGGCAGTGGGGGTGTTGCACTGTGCCATGTGCGTGACTTCAGATTGACTCACGCACAGAGATGCCGGGGAGCTCTACCTGTCTGACCCAGTGGGATAAATTTAGCTCAGGGCATGTCACCGAAGCAGGGATGGGTGCTGGTTTACAAAGGGGCCTCGAACTGCCACCTGCCAACGCTGCTGCCACCAAGAAGGATCTAATTAGTTAGTTAGAGAGTGAATGTTTTGGAGGAAATACTGTTGCAATTTTGGCAGTCAGGGGTCGTGCCAAGTTTTCTGTGATGATATTGTAGCCACTGCTGATGGCAATGAGATTATGGGACTGGATTCTTCAAATGAATATTGAAGAGAACTTGCCTATAGTGAAAGACTTTTATACTTTAGGGTACGTTGTGGTTGTTTTGTGCTGGTTCAAAGCTGGTTTAGGTGTGATTTAGACTTGTTTTGGTCCTGTTCTAGTCCTGGTTTAGTCCTGGTGTGTGCATGTGGGCCTGTCACATTAAAACCTTTCTACTATACTATAACTACTTTATGCCACAATAAACCTTAACGCAAAACAAGCCTTAAAGATTTTTGATTAAAAGCCACAAACACACCATCATATGTTGAGTCTTGAAAATGTCAGACTATTTTCTAATCTGTGCCTGGTGTTCAAAATTCAAAATGGCTTGACTCTTGGCTGTTTAAGTGACTTTGTAGGTTTTCGGGCTGCACATTTTTTACGATCCACAAGATTATCATCTCCTTATGACTGCGTCGTACCTCTTGGACACTTTCTCAGTGAAGGCCACGACGCAGTGGAATATTCTGTGCAACAGTCCAGAGCTTTAAAACGGAACTAAGAAGCATCTCAAAAGCACCCAGAGATTAGACTCTTCAGGTCCCACGCTCTAATGGCACGGGCTCTGTATGTGTCTGTCTCTGTGTGTGAAAGAGGGTAGATTTTATTGAGCGTGTAAATAGTGAATGTGCTTGAGTGTAATTCCTATATTTCTGTAACAAATGTTTGTGGGTCTTTCTATTCCCTGCCTGGGGGACTGCTCATTGAACATTACAACAAGCTGCAACAAATAAATAGCACAATGAAACACCTTTGTAGTTAGTTGATGTTGATAATTAGTCGTACATTTTATTTATTTCACTCCCTACAGCTCAGAACATAAAGAAAGAGTTTTTTTTTTTTTTTTTTTTTTATCTGCAATCAATACAACAGCTGGGTTATTTGTGCCATCACAAGACCAACGTGTTTACAGGGAATTTTATGTTTGCGCTTTAATGTAAAACATTGATCATTTTCCACATGGATACTTTATGATTCTCTATTTGACACATGTAGCAACTGAAGTCAGATAATGTCCGTATCCAAGACGAGCTTCTGCATTTGTTAGATCAGCGTGATGACACTGATTCAACGCTGAGCCACAGATTTAACTGAGAAGAAATAGTTGAGAAGAAAAGATATTGCAGACCAATTTCACTGAAGAGTATGACTAAATTTGTGGGAAGTGGATTATTTGAGCAAACATCGCAGGCTCTAAATCAGTATGAGATCATATTGCAGTGGCCAGGCGTTCTCCCTGTCCGATTTCATTACGCGACACCATTGGTATTTCAGCTTCACTTTCACAGAGTTTGAAGTGTGGTGTAATGGGTCGCACGTACTAAGCCTCTCTTAAGTGGCAAAACTGCAGAAAGAAAGTGTCTATTTTTAAGTGTTATAGTAGAGCGGGCTCCTGCCAAGCTGAGGCACCTCGGGTCACTGCTGGTGGTGTCGTTCTGTGATATGAAAATGTGTTGTTGTATTATATTGTATTGTATTGGTGTCGCTGTGATGCTAGAATTAACCAGGGTCAGGGTCAATAAATTGGAGCTGGAACAATATTTTTTAGGGCTCAGATGCAAGTAGATGAGTGGAAGAAGGTTTACTAATTAGAGACCAATACCAATAATTAAATGTTTTATTTTATTGTATTATTATTATTTTCTTTTGAGGTCTAAATGTGTTCAAATCAGGCTATATGAGCCCAGATATACCATTTAAAGCTTAACAAATGATGACACGTTATGAGTCAGCAACATCTGCCTGTTTCTAATTGAATAATCTAGTATCTGTGTTCTATCAGATAGATTAACGTTTCATATACTGTAGGCTGGACCTGCGTTCATTTCGCGTGCTACATGGGTATGTTAATGTTGTTATTTTGTGATAGTCCTTATTATTATGTTTGTCCTTGGGTTTCCTGCTATATGCAGGCGGAGCCGGGCTCAGAGTCAGCGGCGCTGTGAGGAAGAAAGCTTGGCTGAATCTATTTATTTTGCTCTTATAATGATTGGATAAAATTATCAGTGGAAAATGTAATCAGTGACCGATATTACCGTGCATCTCTGAATCTGGTATGTTTGCTGTGAAAGCAGACTTCTTATAGCTCAAGGGACATTGAAGTTCAACAGAAAGTACCGGTAGATAAACTTATAAATAGCATATAATACACAATTAAATCACTTTTGATAAAATCATGCAATCACATTTTCCTTGCAACACTTCGACTCTGGAGGGTCAAGTATCTGGAGCGTTAAATAAATATCACTATTTAAGTGTCTCATTTGACTGTTGTAGTAGCTCATGATTTTTGAGGATTCTCTACATCTAAAACAATCAATGATCATTTCTGGGGATATTTTCTGTAGCAATGTAGTCTGAACAATCATCACAAAGCTTTAAATAAAGATGCAAAGACGTATAGTACTTCACGTAAGTATTGCTGTTGTCTGGTGGTAGAAGTAGTAGTCATAATTGTCATAGTTGTAGTAGTTTTTGTAGTAGTAGTAGTCACAATTTCAAAAAGTTGGCACATATATACGTATACCATCAATTGACTCTTTACAGAAGTACATTGGATCTATATCTTACTGTATGTGTCCTAACTTTTTCTGGTGTTGTAAATGTAGTCGTAGTTCTCAAAGTAGTTGTTGTAGTCTGTGTCATGGTCACAGTATTCACATAGAAATACTTCTCTTCCTATACTTATAACCCTGTTTTTTCTTCCCAGTTCCATGCCAATCACGCCAGTCCAGCTCGTTATACGTGTGTCCTCACTCAGCCTGAACAGTTTGTCTGTGTTTTGTTGGATTCCAGTTCATTACCTCCACAATGACCCCCGTGTCCTGCCCGAGCCTGTGGCCAGTCTGAGAGCCAGCCACCACAGTCCAGTCTTTTACTTACTGGACAATGGTAAGAAGAGGGGAGGACTTGGACCCCTGAGATAGAGACACCTGCTTGTTGGTTTTGAGACTTAAAAAGAGGAGGGAGAGGGAAGTCTCATTCATGCACTGTGCATGCTAGTATGCTAAAACACTGTGAGCAACACTTTCTAAATCAATAAAGAACAATGACATGATGCTACAGAAGAATATACAGTAGGAGGTGTGTTTGCTCTAGTTGAGAAATGCATTTCCTGTCACTCTTGGTTTCCAGTCACATGACATTATTTCCCTTTTTGTTTTAAACTTTTGCCCATTCAAAAAGGAATCATTTTCTAATTTGGATGGTTATTTTCTATTAAGCTGGATTTTCGCAAGGTCTTTTGACAGGAATCCATCTGGAACGGCTCCCGGCTGATCCGTTCAAGTCCACGCAACTTTTGATGCCGAGCAGAAAGCAAAAACAAAACATTTACTATTTACACGTGCAAAAAATGGTAGACATGATGCTACACATTCATTTAGCCAAAAACTACTGTATATTGTTTGAATATCATGTATGTCAATTGGCTGCTGTGATTGGCTAAAACTCCAGATTGATTATTTATTGAACTCAATTCACAGTCTATCAATCTGGCATTAGCCAAGTTAAATTTCTATAGTAATGGTCACAATTTTTATCACTAAATCATTTGCTATTCATACTGCCAATGTTAGCTTTTCCTTTACTTCTGGTGCACAGTGAGTTCAAAGCTTGCGAGCTAACGCACTATAACTATAAGACACATCATCAATTTTAAATCAATTCTCTCGATGGGAAATAATATATAACCATGGCTCACACGAAACACATCCGTCGGTCTATCATACTGTACATTTAAAAGTTCACCCTTTAGTGGCACAAACGTTGACACTAGACTCACATCTTTGTTGCTTGCAGTGTACAGAGCTGGCAGAGGGTTAGCTGTGGTGTCAGTCCAATGTGCTTGTGTTTAGTGGGCTGCTGGCGTTGCTTTGTCTCCGTGTCCCGCTGCAGAGGTCAGATCAGTCCTGGACCTCGGATCATCCATCATTTAGCTTCACTGAAGGGGGGGCTTTGGGCGAAGGGAAGAGAGCTTGTCCTTCTCCTCCTGCTGTCTCCAGTGTGTGTAGTAGAGTTTTGAATATGCAGGGTTTCATTGTTGCCAGCATTAAAGTCAACATGCTTCTGACACTAAGAGGCTTCGCTGTGTCTCTGGCTGCGTCTTCCTGTTTGTCGGTAACTACACAGCGTCATCGTGTTGTCCTCTTGGCTAACATTCATCACTGTCTTGTCTAATAACCGCATGGTGCCCACTGTGTAGCCAGCTGTTGCGCTGATGAATACGACTTTGGCTTGCTTTGTGCCATCCCTGTGGTAACTTCTAGCCTGTAGTAAAATTACATCTGAAATAAAAGAGTCAAGTGTTTCTTCCACAGACTGGAGATTTCTTTTAAATCCATAAGCTACTATAATTATAACAATCATTCAAGAATCACAAAAACACCTTTGGAACCAAAAGCACGGCTCGCTGTAATCAAAATTTAGAGCCAATAATCCATGTGTAGGAAACACTGAGGGACTAAGGCAAACGAGGATTCTGAGATAATAAACAAAAGCAGATATTGGTTAAATTGTATGGCTTGTAATTGAAGTTGTAATAACTATATTGCAAACTGCTTAACAATAAATGTACTGGCCTAATATATGGAGGTACCTGCACTACATGGTTGTATTTGCAGAAAATATCCCACTTTACACTCACTATGACTTCATCAAAATGCAACTCGTCGTGAACCAGGAGGAACCATCGACATCAATTGGATCTAAAACAGCATGCGATGTGTACTTGTTATTTGGTTTAATATCTGCATTTTTAAATGAAAAACGTAAAAGAAGAATTAAAGTATTCACACATTTACAGATGAACACAGAAGAATCATGTTTATTGATCATTAAGAAGATCAAGTCCATCCTCGTTCATTATGTGAACCTCAGATACAACACAAATCAATGATTTGACCTTCTCAGAAGGGACACTGATTCATCTCAAGTTTAACCTTTGCAGATCTCTGCAAAATGCTTGCAAAATGTGTTAAGCTGTTCTTTTGTTGCCCTCTAACTTTATTGACACCCAGTGGTGTCCTGTTTGTTTGTGCTTCATGTGGGACAGCCCAGGCCTGCAGTCCCAGTAGTTTCCCTCAGTCTGCCCTTTATGACCACAGGTGCTGCTTTAGGCTGCTTTGGAGCGCAGGCCTGGGACAGTATGGAGCATGTGTGGAGCTGTGCCTGTCAAGTGCATGTCTTGGTTCTGTTCAGTTCAGTGATTTGCTTTGGTTTGCTTTATCCCTTCTTATGTTCGCATAGTTTTCCATTATTTCCTCCTTTTGTTTTGAAAGGATTAACTGGTGCTTTGTTTCCTATGCTTTTGTTTCAGTAAAGGGACCCGGCAGAAAGTTAAGTCTGCCCACAGATCTTAAGACTGATCTTGGTACGGTAGGCGAAAGCCAGCAGTTTTCCTTTGATTTATTATTTTTTGTCAGGCTTTACCTTTCTTTTCATTTTTGTTTTCCCTTCAAACTCCCTCTGTTCCGTTGTGGTCACTCTCTTCTACAGCACATGACTCCACTGGCCTGAAGTGTGTTTTGATTTCACTGTTGTCTTTCTATTCTTCTACATTTTGCAAGTGTTTCTAAAGGTGATTTTTACTCATGGTCATTCTCTAAATCTGAGACTGTCTGCTTTATCATGATTGGGCCCCACAACCTTTCCGTCATAACAGCTTTGCTCTCTAAAGTGATCGGGTTGTACGCTACTTTCCATCATTACTGGACCATCTTTGACTGCCCATCCACATCAGACAGAGCCCCTCATGCCTCTTTACATAACCACATCAACTTTGAATCACAGGTTTTCCTTTGCTTTTCAACATGCTGCCTGTTTTCTAACACACAATGCTGGGCTTTAATGCATTTTGGTGTGAAATTTAAATGATGCTTTTTGTCTATGAATGACCTACGACTGTTTGGTGAGGGAATAGAAAACACAGTCAGGAATGTACCGTGTGAAATGAAAGTATTGGTTCAATTTGTTACTAAAGAGGTAACTGAACAGGACACATATGGGTGGAATTAATGTGTGTGTCTAGGTGGTGTTTTTTCTAAGGTAGTGGACAAAACCACTCTGTCTGAAGCACTAAACATTTATGGAGTCACCTAGGCCTTCTCTTTGTATTTCCTGCTCCAGCGCAGCCCACACATGTACAGAAGCCAAGTGTTGCTCTCTCAGGCTTTCCATCGTTTGGCATTAATTTGTGTTTTTATTCAAACAAACAATAGCTCTTGATATGACACTGGATCAGACCAGGCATGTTTACGGTCCTCACACTCAGTTGAAGCAGTTAATTACAGCTGTGTACACTGTGGTGCATCTGCTCTGCACACAGCTTTGTTTCTGTCTCATTTAGAGGAAAGAAAGATCAGAACCAAACTAATTATTTTGCACTCGCGCCATTCCTTATATTTAGCTGTCACATAAGAAAGGATGTATGTGAAACAAGCCGACCATAAACAAAGAAAAGGAAAATATGATATATAGAAAAAAATCACAATAACATGACATCACCCTAGTTTATTTTTTAACTTTAATTTAAGTGTAAATTGTCTGCCCTGACAATGAAACTGCATCTGCAACAAACATCCCCGTTTCCAGCATCTCTTTCTCCTTATTCCATAATTAACTTCTGCTGATGCACCAAACCTGTCACTCTGCCCCTTCTTTTTACCACCATCAAACTGTTAATGATAAACCTCATGGATTTTCTCCTTATGCTGCCACTATATCCAGCCTCAAAACTAAATTACTCAAATACAGTTTATTTGACAAACTAAAACGGCCTCTGCTGAACTGCAGATCTTTCTTTTAACCTACAGATGCTGAGGTTGGATATCGCAGCATCAGGATGAACTCTGTATGAATAAGTTTCATTTCTCCTCTCTTCTCCTTTTTCCTAATGCTTTGCCGTTGTTGCAGATCATGTGAATGGACATTGCACTAGCCCCACCTCCCAGCCCTGCTCAGCGGGGAAGCCCCGTGTCCCAGTGGCTCCGGAGGGGAGGCTTGCCCGCAGAGGCCCCGGCCGACCGCCCTTCCGAAAGGCCCAGTCTGCTGCTTGCATGGAGATCTCTTTGCCTGTGTCCCACACTGAAGGTGTGTGCTTGTCCCCTCCCTCTAACATCCCCACCCTTCTAACAAGTGCATGCATCCTCTCCCCACGGGGTAAGTGGATTAAGACTTGTTACCGACAAAACACAGGCAAGCGCATGCTAATGCATGTTAGCAGCCCAACCCTTGAAAGAAGACATATTTAAACAACATAGAAAAAAAGAACTGTATGAAATATACTCAAATACATAGACATACATACATTTAAGAAAATGTCTAAGAATCTCTTTTAATCCATTTTATTGTGTTTGCATTACATTATTGTAGGACAGAATTAAAGTTAATTGTTTTAGTATATTACTACACTTGATTTAAACCTCTCATGAGCATTATTGATTATTATAAACAAAAACACTGTAACCTGCATTAGCATCCCCCTTATCATAAATGACTAATCTTTTGCCTGACTGAAGAATGCAAGACATGCTCCTTGCATTGTGTTTTTGCTTGTCTCCAACATGTCACGGGCCTTAAGGTTGGTGCGATGAGTTTCTTATGTGAATCTTTCTTTAGTATGTTTATTTAACATGGTTTTCTTTCAGCACACACACATAGTTTCATATGTTATCTTTTTCACAGTGGCTTTCTTTTCAGGATCTTCAGGTCACCGGGCCTTTAAATAGAAGCACAAAGGATTATCTTTATTTGCATACAAACCATCAGAAAGGTTTTCACAGTAATCATCTGAACAATGTTTTTAAAAAGAAACATTTCAATTGTCATCCAGACGTCATTTTCAATCTGAAGGTACTGTTCTGAAGAGCTGAAACGTATACTGCCCTGAGCTGGATTAGTCCTGTCCTAAAGGCGGAGTCTTAACCGTTAATGGCGCTGACTCCGCTTACCTGCTTGCCTTGTTACGGGTCGTTCTGTATCAACACAGAAGGCACTCAAATGTGGGTTTACAATGGGCTGTTCATCTTCATCTTACAGCCACAAACCATTAATTAGACCCGATACTGCTGGTAAACAAGATTAAAGCAGTTAAAAGGGTTAGAACGAATCAGGTTAAAATCCCACCCTTAGTTCTGCTCAGTACTTTCAGATTAAAAATTACTTCTGCATGGCGGTCAAAACTTCTTGATTTCAAAAACATTGTCCTGATGACTACCTTTGAATCCTTTTCTATCGTGGACCACTCCTGGACGAGCGAGGGGAGAATGCCGATTTCTCTTCTTTTGAATTTCATTTTTCCAACAGGTGCTTTCAGTTTGTACAAAGCGCCTCTTTAAGCCTGATTTGCTCTCTGGCACCTGACATTTCTCATTGACAGTTTCAACATTTTTGTTCTTCCATTTGAATTGCATTTGTCACAATCTGAACCCTGTCATCCAAAATTAGATCAGTGTCACATCCATGATTTGTGTGAGAGTGTGTGTCTTATGTGATGTATGGATTTTGTCCTCTGTGTTTTATAGATGGCAGCTTATTTATGAAAGTAAAAACCAAACAATAGATACAGTAGATGGACAGACCTCTACCAAGGCAGTTGTTCGACCTCAGAGAGAGACCCAGACACTCTAAACTTTACATGCCAGTTAATGGTGCATCAGCTTTCCTGTGGAGTGTGTCATGGAGATGTTTATACTCTCCTTGGATTGTTCCACACTATGGCATTAAACTTGTCTTTATCCATGGAGACAAGTAGGCAACGCCACCAGGCCAAATTACGTACTGGATCTGTGGAGTGGTGATCACAGTAAGAATGGATGTTTTACAAAATATGTGTCAGTAATACACCTGTAATGGTATTGGCATTGTAGACACGTTTAATGCCATGCTGTGGAACATTCCAGGCAAAGCAAGAACACCTCCATAGAGAAAAGCAGGTGGTGAACCCTCCACTAGAAATGTTACTTAGTGCACCTTTAAGGGGGAGACTATGGTGGCCCCCCACAGTCTAAAAGCCACAGTTTGTTTGTCTTTGCATATTGTCACAAACTTTAAAGAGTAACTGTATTGTTAAAAATATATTTCAATATGAAATACAGGCAATTGTGAAGTGATATTTGTGTTCCACAAATTGTTAAAACATAAAACATGTGTGTGCCACCATAGTCTGAAGGAGATTCATGGTAAATCCAACAACAAAACCTTCAAATCATTGTAGTCCAAAACTATTACTTTTTCCTTGCCCCTTTACTGATTAGCTCTAAATATTTATCCATAAATGTTTGTTTGAATTGAGACATTCAGTTGAAAAAGTTTTAAACTTAGTCATATTTTGGACTTTGGTTTTCCTGGATGAATGAGGGATTACAGTTTGTATTTCTTTTTTTGATAAAGCCCCTTGATATAAAATCCAATAGTGTCTGTCTAGAGGCAAAACGGCAGCAATTTAAAACGGCTATAGAAAGGCCTATTTCATATTGACATTTAACACTGAAGTGGCAGGAAATTGCCTTTCTATGGGTGCAGCGTTTATCAAATGTTTGAGGGACGGCAATTAGCCTGTCCCTGCCATTTTCCTGTCATGTTCTATCTCTCCGCTCCATAGCTACATATGCATAAAGTGAGGACTGCCGCGGTGAAATACCACTGAAACTAAACCGATTTTCTCTTGAAGGTTTTAAAGGGCCACTCAAGTCAAGGCCATTTTGCGAGTCGACGAAATGAAGGACATCGTGACATAGGGATGTACCGCTACGACGGACCGGATCTGGACTTGTAAAAACGTTTCGGTTCAGGTCCAAAAAAAACGAAACCCCGATGATTCGGTTCTGGACTCATTAAAAATCTACCACTCACATTCTATATCCTTTACGTTCTAGAATCTAAACCATCCTAAACCTTCCATAGATCGCGAAATTCGCGCTAGAAAAGACGTAAACACTGACATCGCTGTCAATGGCGCGCCCGGAGCCATCAGCGACGCACGCGTCTTCCCCGCGGCAGAAGTTGAAGCCGGCGCAATGAGTTTAAAGACGCGAGAGGCCGAACATTCGGGAAGATCACTGGCTTAATTGAATCATTTGAAGCCGCCGCTTGTGCCGCTCCATGAGTTAGTTTAAGACGTTAAAGGAGCCGGTTGTGCTTTGGTTTGGTTGTAAATATTGTAACTTCTCGCTCAGGTCAGTAATGCTGGTTTAGTGCTCGCTCACAAGTTGTCACTTTATTTCTTGAACAGAGTTGGTTACTGTTGGCCGTAACCATGGTGATGGAACAGGAACATCAAAAACTACCTCGTCTCCTGAGCCGCTCTTAGCTCCGCCCCAGAGACCGCGCACGCGCACTAGAGACGAGGGTCGCTACAATATGAATAAAATAACTTATGTTGTGGTGTAGCATTTATTTAGGTGGGTTAATGTGCAATATACATATTTATACATCTAAGTAAATACTAAGTCAAAGTAATATTGTTTAATTGCTGAATTCATTAATTGGAGCTTATATTTAGTAATAGTATTTGTATTCTACAGTTGTTAAATATGGTCTTGTGTTTAATGCTGTTAATATGATGTATTGTGTGTAGTGTAAAATATTTTCATATTCTATTTTTGATACTGCTAAGTTGATTGATTTATAGTGGTTCTAGTTGACTGTTATTCTAGTTTTTGAAGGTTTTTACATGACTTTGATGCCAATGGATCTGCAAAATTAAAGAGTGTAAATGTATCTAAAGCATTAAACTTTAAGTGTGGGGAACAGTCCAGTCAAACCAGTAACACACTTACAAACACAGTATCAGCAGAAACAGCTGCTCCAATACCAATACTCAACATGCTCTTGTTCCTCTAGTAAAACACATGAATGTGTGCTAGCTCGTAGCTCGTAGCTTGTGATTTGTAAGTTGTAACTTCTGTTAAAAACAGTGAATAAACCAGATAAATTGAGTTCATTTCACTCTGCAGTTAAGCCTTGTGTTTGATAGTCGTCCTTGTTCATGTGTCTTCAACTTAATTTAGCCAAGTAGCTTGTGTTATGCTGGTATTACATTATGCAAAAATGGTTCAGGTCCGGACTCATTAGGTCCGGACCTGAACCTAAAACGGACAACTAGAACAGCAAGGAAAAGCTAAAAGTGGTTTTAGCAAAGATTAGAAACAATAAACTTTTGTTATTCTAACCCAACACATAATCGCATTGGTCCACCCATTTGTTCATTAAGGTCATTAACACAACTATTATGCTCTCCAAAGCATTAGGATTATGAAATTGATTGAAGAGGAAAATTGCAGCTTTCACTAATTTGCAGGCTAAGTATTCGACTGACTCGAACACAAATCCTGTCTCTCCACAAGCCGCTATTGCTTTTAATACATTTCAGGTCACAATATTGAACTTTGCTGCTGCTACGTAAAATGTTTTATAGTGTTTTTCCGGCAGGGCTGTGACATTTCAATGGAGACGAGCCGAAAACTCACCCAGTGCAACATTTGATTAATTAATTAATTCAGTTTTATTGAAGTTAGTGCCAATGAAAACAGAAATATGAATATATAATAAATATTATAATTCCACTTTTCAGTGAAGGAGTGACCAACAGCTCGGGGAGTAATGGCCCCAAATGTACTTTTTTAATGCAAAAGGTCCAAAAGTCATCCAAACGCACAATTGCACTAAATTGAACTACACTGGTAATAAAATGTGCCAGATACATACTGTATGCTCTACCATTTGAGGTGAACTTTGCCACACTTGAACCTCTAAAGTGGTCTTGAACAACAGCATGAACAAAAAGTTACAAAACGCATCAACGTTTGTACAATCCCGTACAGTTTTGCAGTTTCGTGTACATTTTTGAGAGCTTCATCGGTTACATTTCTGGCAGTCGACATGAGCCTCTAACGGGCTGTTGACTCGGTAAAAGCCAGGATTTGGAGAGATTCTGTAAAAGTGTCTGTGTTTGCGGTTCATGAGTGTTCTCAGTAACATTGAGCTGTGGACAGGTCACGATGTCTAATCCTCTCTTCAGGAGTCCAGCTCCGACTGGCCCCAAAATGTCACCCTCAGCACCAACGCTCCAAGTGAAGGATTTGTGCTGGGAAAGAGCCAAAAGAGATGTATTTTAGTTTGTAGGGAATACTTGAATAAAATAATATTGAATGTGTAGGAATGCTAATGAACCCTTATGTAACTTGATGCATTCTCTCATATTGTAGTTGCAACCTTAAAGTTTCTATGCACTTTCAAAAGCTTCAAACTTAAATTAACTTTTAATGTTCCTATCATTAGAGTGTATGCTACTTGAAGCTTGTATTTGCGTTCTAACTTTTTATGAAAGTAGTATTTGCTATCATAGATGTAATGCATTTTAGATGTGAAAATACTATAAAACCTAGTTATGCAATTACAATGTATAAGCTGCTCATTAAATTGCCCTTTGACACTGATCTAATGTAATTTTATTCTCTTGTTAATGTTAAAGTATATATTGTCAGGCCTACAATAGTTGATTAGTGCTTTGCTGACAGGCTTTCTCAGGAATTTTGCAAAACAGAAAAAAAGGAGAAGAAGTCTATTGATCCTTTCGCTGACCCTTTCTCTGTAAGTCTGCAATTATAGATCTGCTGCAGTGCCATCTTCATCAGACACATTATTCCACTGTGACCCAGGGCAGAAAGAGAGAGAAAGAGCGGGTCATGAGCATAAACAAAGCTATGGTCTCAACTGTATAATCAGCCAAAAAGAAGCTTGGAATAACAAATAACAATACTTCATTGTTGTGCACTTGTTGTTCTCTCCATCCCACCAGTTTAAACGACACTCACTGTATAGAAAAAGAATATGTAAAAGAAGTAGAAAGAAAAGAAAGGGAAAGGTATACAGTAGCCTATTCTTTGTGTCAAATGTAAATAAATATTACACAAATCTTCATGTATCTACTTTTGCTTGAAACATAATGCAAATTCAATGTCTTAGAGTAGAAAGTAAAAACGTTTAAGACCCCATAATTCAGTATAAATGCAGTAATAGTAGTAATAAATAAAAATCTTGACAATTTTGTCCTTCAGTGACCCACCAAAATGCATTATATTTACATTTGCTACCATCTGAGTTGACTACAGTAGTTCACATTCTATTACAGTGTCTTTTTTCATAATGTCTTATATATTATGTAGATTTGTTTATGCCTATTTTGCCTTTTGTCCAGTAATAGTTATGATCTTTGCAAGTGTTCCTGTTTGTGATTGCTCCAACTTTCCTAACATCAGTCAAGTTGTTGTAGTAGTAATAGTAATAGTAGTAGTAATAGTACAGAAATAGTTGTTGCCGCCACAGGTGTACTTGTATAAGTATTTGTAGTACGCGTTATTAGCAGTAGTTGTAGCTTTAGTTTAGTTGTACTGTGTAAAAACAATGAAGTACATCCTACAAACGATTTCTACCACACAAAACCATTAGTTACATAAGAAAACATAGCGTCAGTGGTCATTCTTGTAGTGATAACAATGTCATGGTATCGCCGCTGATTGACCGCTTCGGCTCGACAGTGAAAATCCATATTAGACTCGAGTACGGCCAGCGATTTGACCTTTTAAATTACCCATAATTCACTGTGTCGCGTACAGACAGAGATGGATGTACCTGTCTGTGCAGTGGAGTCGACCTTAATGACAGCGGCGCGTCTCAGGCAGCGTCTTGGTCTTGTTGCTGGACGGTGTTGGCGTGTGTGCGAGCTGAAGCGTGGAGTGATCTCTTGACACCATTATAGCTGCCGCTCCAGTGGTGCTGAGTGCCTGGCAGTCCGCGGAGTCAGGAAAGTCTTGTTGAGATGTAAGGATTTCTGTCTGAAAACCCTCTTTAAGTCTGGGTTTTGGCACTGTCCGTCTGCTCCTGAAATGGGGAGTTGTGACTTTAAGCGTTTGGCTTGAGGCAAAAAACTTGTCCGAACATTTCATGATGTGACACTGGAAGCTGGGGCTTTTGCTGATGTGAGCCTCACTGGCTTTAAACGGTCACTGGGTACATTGCCGAGGCCAGAAGGAACAGAGAATGTAATAGAAATATACAGATAACCCAATTATTACATCTGGCGTTTGGTTTGTTTAAACTTTACATGAACAATCTGATCATGAAAACACTGGGTGTCATTTAATCTGTGTATTTTTAAAGTAAATATATTTTAGAACAACTCTTTAAATTTAGCATGATTTTGCCCCTTTTTGTCCACATGTTTTCTTTTTAAACCATGGCACACATGCACACTCAAAACTAGGTTATCACATTTTTGGTGCTATAAGATAATTAAAATATCATGTAAACAGCAAAACCATCTGATTTCCTATTTTCCGGTTTGCATGTCGTTTAAATATTCATAAAGGTCCAGAAATCAGATAATAATCAGATTTTGGTGTACATGTAAACAGGAGAGAAATAATTATTCACGTCAGAGCTAACTGTTTAGATGACATTTCATTAAAATACAGTATATATATCAAATCAACAAGATCAGATAATTAGAATCAGGATTAGTGCTCTCCCAACCAATATTTACAGTCGTTAATTTTACAATTCGAATTACGTTTGAATTGGAGTTTTGCTAAACATTTACATAATAATTGAACTGTCCCTTCTGAATTTGTGGACGTTTAGTTATAAATTCAGGCTGTGTCCTTTTGTAGTTTGTTCACGGTCTCTTTAAATAGACAATAGACAATACATTCTTCAATCCGGTCGCCCCATTGTGCAGTCCCGCCAGTGATTATGTTGATGTTAATTTAGTTTAATTCCCTGATCCATAATGGCCCAGTCATAGCTCAAACACTGTACAGCCCTGTGTCTGTGTGAAGCGTTTGCCCACATCGGCCAATTGTTTATCTCGTCCGTGGAGTCGGCGCAGCGAGCAGCCAGCAGGATCACGGGAGTAATTAAAGGTCAACAGCCGATGTGCAGTGCAGCCAGTGTTTAATGAGTCGCTCTCACCGGGCAGAGACAGAGGAGGGACGAAGCGGGGGGACGCACCTGTCACTCAGCCTGTGTACGGTAACTATTGAGACGTCCCGCGGCGTCTCAGGAGGCGAGTCTGTCTGGAAAGTCACAACACAAACACTATAAGAGGGCCGCGCATAAATGGTGTGAGTGTGATGTGTACATGATGTGATTTTTGGAGCAGTCAGTTTTCAGAATTGTCAAAATGGTAATCGTTTTTGTTACGTAACATAAACAAATAGTTGCAACGGTTGTGTTTGCAGAGCACAAATTTCCCTATGGGGACGATAAACTGTACCTAAACTTAAACGTAACAACAACAACAACAAAATTCCAACAATCTGATCAATTAAAGGTGCATTATGTAGGTGTGGATCCGCAACCTGCTCTGTGGAAGCATAAAAACAAGCCTTTTTACTGTGAGCGGACTCGCCTCTCCGCAGATATGACCTGTAACTTGTTCTCGGGATATCACCCGCATGAAGATAGATGAGCTGAATACTATACTGTGGAACATTCCAGGCAAAGCAATAGGGTTAGGGTTATATCTCCTCTGAGAAAAGCGGCAAGTGACAATCCTTCCATCAGAAAAGTTACATAGTGCACTTTTAAGTCAAAACTGGGACTTAACTGGGACTGAACACAGAATTTAACCTGGACTAGACAAGAACTAAACCGTGACTGGAAGAGGACCATATACAGTCTACATCAGAAACCAAACTAGAACACGCATGGTCATACCCTTAGACACACGTTGTACTCTTTAATATACTGTAAGTCTTATAGGTAATAGTTTGTCCTTGTTTTCCGACTGGTGTTGTGTGAATGTAACACTTTGTCCCTCACTGTCTGCAGTTGTCACTCGTCTTGTAACACCTCCCACCGTGCCTGGATCAGGTCTGGGCCCAGGTCCAGGGTCCTGGGGTTCCCTGGTTCCCTGGTTCCCTGGTCTTGTTCATTAGAACCTGTGTCACACTGGACATATACACAACAGTGACAGACTGAGTGGAGACAAATGTAACAAATGTAGAAACAAATTCACAGTAGTATACACATGTTTTGGTACCACTAATAATAAGTATGAAAAAAAGACCTATTTCATAATGAACAAATAGTTTATTAAGCATGATTAAGGCTTAGTAAGCTTAGTTACTTATGGTTAAAGTATTAGTTAAGTAATTATTAAGCTGAATCATATTTGTTTATTATGAATTGGATCTTTGTTCATGCTTTTCTAAGGCACGAATATGTGTAGTTATTATAAAGTGGTAAGCATGTTTCTTTTGTTTTGAATTCTGAAGCTGAAAACTATTTATTACAATATCTTGGTACCACTTTTTAACTCCACCTTAATTTGCCTTAATAAAGCATGAACAAAGACTTAATTCATAATGAACAAATCCTTTAGTAATAATCATTCAGGCTTAATTACTACTTGATTAATCCCCTCATCCTAACTCTTTAATTAAGAAGCTACTAAGCCTGAATCATTCTTCTACCTTCAACAATTTTGTGGTGTTATATTTGATCCGGTTTGAATTCATGTGTGCTCAAGGCATTGCTTAAAATGTGGGCCTGTAGTGTTTACTGTTGTGACCTGCGTGAATAAACCTTGATAGCTTTTGCACTATCACTTTGTATAATTGCAGTAAAGCTCTTGACACTCTTTCTTCCCTCTCTGCTGTTCATCTGTGCGTCTCGTTCGTTCGGGGCGGCTCTGGCCTCGCTGTTTGTCTGGGTCGCGGGTGTGTTTGTGTGTTGGTTGGCATTTTTTTTTTATATGTTTGGGACACGCATACTCGTACTGTAGGTTACGCCTCCAGAAGGGCAATGCTTCAGCAGTTACACGGAGTCACTATGTACTCCCATGACGAGCACCACAGCACCTCCACACCGTACTGCTGGAGCGAGAGAGGTAAGGACAGGGCTGCGGCCGCGACGCATCCATTACAGACACGCGGGATTCCCTGTGTCGCCCTATTGTTGTCCCAAGATCATGCACTTTTATTATTATTGACCCATTTCAAATATATGATGTCACCTTTTGATCTACCGTACTTTTCGGACTTTACGCCGCTACTTTCCCCCCCACGCTTTGAACCCTGCGGCCGATACAACGTCTACTTTGTAAGGTTTTTTTACTGGCAAATGACCACCAGGGGGCACTCTAGCAGGAAGTGCAAGCGTTTGACACGGTGTAGAAGAAGATGTCAGTGGACAGCAGAAGCACCTGTGGTTTCTTGTCAGGTGCAGCCCATCATTTTTTGCACAATTTCTAGTTTAATAAATTCCGTGTGCGAGGCTTTTATTCAGAGGTATGTACATGAAATGATTAAATGGGAAAAGTAAACAAAAAAATCTTTAAAATGTTTCAATGTTCCCCCTGCAGCTCTCTTGTGAAAATACATTGTCAGAAAAAAATCTTTAATTTTTTTTTTTTTTTTCATAATTTTTTTCATTATTTTTTTTTTTTTTTTTTTTTTTATCATAGTAAGACAGTAGAATGACATAATAAAACGTTTTACATTGCCAAGCATAAAAACGTGTCAGGGTTTCTCAGGAGAGTTGTCGGGTCGATGGCTGGTTTTCCGCCCAGAGACAGCAGGGGGCACACTTCAAACAACCTGAAAATACACATTTAACCATCACAGGGACTTACAAAGGTGAAATTGTTACTTAGTTCTACATTAAGGATAGAACTTTAGATGAGGAAATTCTATGGACAAGAGTAATCATAATTTCAGCTCAATTCTGATGCTTAAATTAGCCTAGACACAATTAGAAAAAATAAGATTGACCCAATTAAGAATATTTTATCTCACATATTTACATTCAATTATTTCGTGTTGATCCATTGCAAATAATTTGGATTTTATAATAACCACTTTAAACTGTTTATATTGACTTTCCTATTGAAATAAAAGTACATTTAATTCAAAAAGGAAAAAGGGTGACATCACAAACTGCTCATTTTTTGTGAATATAACACCTAAATATAATAGAAAACAATTGGAACATTGACCAAATGCTTAATCATTAACACTACACTTGAATTTGACTCCTTTATCCTCATGGAATAACGTATTCTCTTGGGTGCACAGTCACGACGGTGTAATACAGTGACAGATTGTCCTGGAACAACAACTCCAAATCTGTTCTGTTAATACGAGCGACACAGGGAAGTCCTTTGGTTCAGCACATCTGTCCGTCCTGTTGTAGACCTGTCTTGTTTGCCTTAGAGGCGCTTTGGGGCGGTAGCGGTAGAAAATCCTTTTAAGCTGGTAGAGAACATCTTTCCATAACCACCGCGCACTCCCCATGCCTCCTTCACAAACTTTCAGCCGACTCAAGAATTCAGCCCCAAACGTGTGCGCATGCTTTGCACCCATCTGCACTTTACGTTACATAAAGACCAAGGTGCTGTACATTGCCTCCGTGTAAATAATTCAGAAACGTGCCACAGAAATATACTTTGATGACGGAGGCTTGAAGTACACAATGGCGGAGCGAATGGGTGACACTCATAGAGGGTTTGTTTGCTTGTTAGTGAGTTATTTTGGGGTCTCAGATGTGTGGATTGAGAGAACGTTTGACTAGCTCCATTGACTGCTTTTCACTTGCTTTTTTCCAACGGCATTTTCATTCCATCACTTTTTATGCTTTGAATAGACTCGTGTAGTGCTACAAGAGTCGTACGCATATCACAAATTACGATGAAGTCCATTTATTTCGGTAGATTTATCCAAGCGTGTTAAATTGGTGTCAGTAACCGTGTAAAATATTTCAAGCTTGTGCTTTAATGTTGACCTTAAATTAACTGTTTCTGTCAGTGATCGGACAAAAAAAAAGTGCTAACGTTTCCATAAAAATCACAAAAGGCTTGAAATACCGTATTGTCTGGACTATAAGTCGCACCGGAGTATGGAATGCAGTTACAAGTGTGAAAATAACAAATAATATCACATATAAGTCGCTCTGGAGTATAAGTATATAAGTATAAATATAAGTATATGTCGCACCCTGCCAAAACTATGAAAAAAGGTGCGACTTATAGTCCAGAAAATACGGTATACAATTCTGATGCACCATTAGTAACTGAAATAAATGGACTTTCTGTCATCTTCATCCAACGTAGTGCTCTAGGACATCTTTTACTTTGTTTTTTTAATCCTACTTTATGTTTGATCACTTCACTAAACTAGCGCTTACAGTCGTGCTCGCCGGTAGCTTTTCGTTCTACTTAAGTTATCCCATGTTTTATACATTTTATTCATCGTTTTCTAAGTCACTTCCTGTTCCCCTGTGCCGCCTCGCTGTTTGATGTCTCCGTCTGTGTTTGTGCTCGTTCTGTTTGTGTCTGTTTGCAAACCCAGAGAGTCGCGAAAACTCCTTCAGCCGCTCGCGCAGCTCCAGCGTGTCCAGCATCGACCGCGACACCAAAGAGGCCATCACCACGCTGCAGTTTGGAGAGTCGTACGCCCGGAAGAACGACCTCCTGCCCACGCCCTGTCTGTGGGTGGGCACCAGTTTAGGGGTGGTCCTGCTCATCCCCATGTCCATCCCCACGGACCAAGAGGAGCGCATGGAGGAGTCGGTCACTATGGGGCCAAGTGGTCAGGCTATGAATTATTATTATTTTTATTTATTTTTTTGTTTATTTCTTATGTAGGTTCAGTGTTGAATGTCAGTTATAGGAAAAAGAATAAGAGAAAGTTTATTTGTCCCACAATTTGCAATTTTTTTGTGTTTCTACAGCAAAGAATGAATAATAACTAAAATGTTGCAAACTACAGGATTTTATGTGATTAAATATTCTGTGGGAAACACCACAAACCCAATTTGGGTGACAGTTTGTTTTGGTTTTTAAACCATCATGATGAAAAAATGAGATGAGGTTTTATTGATGATTTTACAGTGCAACTAACCAAATGCTGCGTGATTCATTTTACATTTTCGTCTTGCCAACAATTACCACAGCACGTTGCCCCTAATTGGATTGTAACTTTTGGAAAGACTAGCACAGTAACCTGAGAGCCATGGAATTAAAAAAAAAAATGTGGATATTCATATTCTATTCTCAGAAAGTCAGAAGTGGACAAAAACAAAACACTAAAACTCTAATCATCACGTGACTCCAGGATAATCTGTAATATTAATATTGCCCTTACAAAGTGTTTAGTTTTCCATTTTCAAGTTCCGTGGCATTACATTTGCAAGATCGGATATTGTTTATCTATTCTGTATTATTATATAACAGTCAATATATTACATTTCAAGATAATATAATAATCTGGTACAAAATGTTAGTGCGGCTGAAGAAAAAACACTACTTCTTCTTCTTTAAGGACAAACTGAACTTTAATTAAAAGTAAAGCAAATTTCTGTAAAACGTTGAACACTTTTTTCACTGACAAATCATTTTCAAAGTATTAAAAACTTCAAACCGGATTACTCGCACCTTTGAAAATCATTAAGAAATAGATGTGCGTCATAAGATGGTTTTAGAGGAGCTTCAACGTATTTGATTTTTTGAATGTATTGATGTTTCCATAGTTTCCAAACAGCAGGATTTTACGCTTGATAATTCTTCTTAAATTAAAACCAAAAAAAAGAAAAAAAGGGCAAATCCTTTTAAAGCGTTCTGTCTGTGTCTGATTTGAATAAATGCGTTGTGGTGGTCCTTTGAATGGAGCAGACCAAAGCTTTTAGAGCGGCTTTCACCATTTTGAAGCTTAATTTCACCAATTTCCAGCTATTACTTTAGAAGCCTTGTATTGCCAAAACAATGCATTTTCCCATATGGGTTTTAGTGAATGTTACGAGTCAAACATTCATGTGATGAAAGAGATGTTGTATAACCTGTTCCTGCACTCACAAGTGGACACTTCAAAGAGAAAACAGAGAGGTAAAATATTAAAGAGCTACAATAGAACCATGCACTTTGATCCACAAGTCAAATAACTAAGATCGTGTTTTCATTTCTGTCAACTTTGATTTGATTATTGCACAGCTCTACTTTATGTCGCTGACACAGTAACCAAACAGCAGGACAAACATAAACTGGAATAAATAAATAGTCAAATGAAACACTTCTTTAATAATGAGTCATAAAAGTTCAGTTCAGTGGGCAGTAGATTGAGTTCTTTGACTTCACTTTTGAGTTGGTCCTGTTCACGTGCGACTCTCCTTATCCTCAAACGCCCCACCATTACACAAAAAAATCAAGATACTCATTTTTGTCAGTATTTAAACAGACGTTATAACAAAGCTGTAGCTAGTCTAGATATTAGTCTTTTAAAAAAGGGACTAAAGCCCAAGAGAAAGTGGATCTATTTTCTGTATGCTGGATTATTTTCACAGCGCCGACTTCTACTTCTTACTCTGCAAAACAGAGTTAAAAATAGAAAATGGGAGCCAAGTGAAACATTAATATTTAATTGACGTTAAAAGAAAATGTGTGCTACTAAAATGAGCAGAGTTATTATAGGCCACTGTGCAACACTCAAACACGCAAACAAAAAAAACCTGTTTAATGAAAATCTTAAAGGGCACATATTAAGAAAAAATGACTACTTTCATCTTTTGAGCATGTCCTAATATTGCTCCCTCATCAAAAACATACCAGGAGTTGGAATTAGCTTCATAAACACTAGTTTGATGAATCCTGGTAAGAAAGTCCTCTCCCCTCCGAGCGTCAAAAACACTCTTTGTGAGTCATCTCGATAACTGACGTTTTCTCCAACTGTGTGTTTCTCAATCTCGTCAATGTTGTGTAATTCCCTCTGCAAAACCAAAACATAAGTAGAAATCACAATTTTTAATTTTGTATGTCATAAAAAAAACAGTTTTTAGTTCTAAAACACTAGATGCTAAACCCATGGTATGTTTAAAAGCTGATTATGCTAAATATTTGTCCTTTAAATAATTTCTTGCCTCTGGTATAGTTTTTTCTTTTGTATTGATTGAATTGTTCCCAATTTCTTTTTTCTGCAGGAGCGATGCTAATGCTAAAGGGCTCGGTGTTGCGTGTCGGATTCCTGGACTGCTTTGGAACGCTCATTCAGAGTCCGTACGAAATCTGGCGGGACTCGAATGCGCCGGAGGATCCTGACAGGCCACGCAAGCGTAAACTGGTCCACTTCTCGCCCTCCTCCTCTCAGGACGCCTGCGGAGAGGGGCACCTGGCCGTGGTCTGCTCCGAGAGACAGGCCAAAGTGTTCCTGATGCCCTCCCAGTCCTGCCTCTTTGTCCACAACATCACAGAGTCGTCGTTCGTGCTTCGAGCGGACATCGTGTCTGCCTGTAACAGTGTGTGCCTCGCCTGTTTCTGCGCCAACGGGCATGTCATGATGCTCAGGTACGAACACAGGAACCACGGCTAGTTTAGTTATTTATTCCTTGTATTTATTTATTACGTTATTTATTAACCTTTATTTAACCAGGTAAAAAACTATTGAAATGAAAAGCTCTTTTGGGCTAAAGTAGGAAACTTACAGCAGACATTAAAACATTTAAACAAGGGACAATTTAAAAACAACATTTAAAGCACAGACTATTTTCTTTTTAGGATTGTGGCTCTTTGTTTTATAAAATAGCACAAAAACTCCCTGTGTGAATTGGCGGCTATTTTTTAAGCTTTATTTAACCAGGTAAAAAACACATTGAGATAGAAACCTCTTTTCAGGTGTGACCTTTAGAGTTATAACCGTGTTCCCTCATCAAAATACCTGGAGTTGTCTTTAGCTTCATTCACGGTTTACCAGGTCTTCTTCTCAGCTCTCTCCTCTGAGCCTCACAAAACACTTTGTTTCAAAATTCTTAAATGTGTGATGTCATAGATAGAAATCTAGACTTTTCCTGCTGTTCTTTTGTCCATGAATCAGACTCGTGCTGTTAAATCACGTTTATTACACCTGCTTGCCTACATCAGCATGTCGGGGATAAGCTAGCTTTTGTTTTTATCCCCATGGTAATTCACTCTGCTGCCAGTATTTGGAGCGCTAACACCAAATCCTGATGATGGAACGCCTTGCTAGTTGAAAGTTGTATGGTTTTCGATGTGTACATTATTTTATGTTCTAATAGTTCCATAGTAAAGGTACTCGAGCAGGTTTAAAGGCCAATAACAACACAAATGATGCATAATATGTGTCCTTTAAGCAAAATACTTTTTTGAGCTTTGAACCATCTCATTTAGTACGTGCATACACCTAATTTATTCTGATCAACCATTGTTTTTCACACACATTAACACATCAAACATTTATTAATATACAAACCACGTTTGTTTGTTTTTTTGCTGCATTTCATTTTTTACTGTCAAAAGTATTAGATATTTATTTCCGATATTCAAATTTGGCATAACTTCAAAACATCATTCACATATTCTAATATATTGCCCACCTCTAAGTGCCTAGACTACATGAAGAAAGAGTCTTAAATAATAACAAGCAAATTGTACAAAGGTATTGAAAGGCAAACTTTAAGGTGTGCAAAATGTCAAATGTTTCTCTGATATAAAGTTCCTGAACATGTATTTAGGTATTTCTGTTTTTCTTTTGGCTCATTTCAACATTTAAGTAATGAACTCTTGACCCTGTTTTCAAAAAGTAATTAAAAGCTAAATCTTGGCCATGGCACAATTGAACAGCAATTAGTTATTTTACTGGTAGTGAAAAAAACATTTAAATGATTAGCATTTACTTTAGGCAGAGTTGTTTTGCCACAGGGACGTTTGCACTCAAATACAGCATTAATAAGTAAAGTTAAACGTTTGGTGCTGAATAAATGATAAAGCGTTGAATGTGTTTGCAAACTGTCTGACTGTAGTTCAGAGTTGCCGAGGGGACAACAATAAGTCACATTTACAAGTTACATTGTGTTGAAGAACTTAACCTCCACTGACACAACGCTTCAGTTAAAAATAATTATAGGCAACAAATATATTGGACTTATGTTTTGTCTAGTTGTTTGATGCCCAATTTACCTAAAATATTAAATGAAATTAAAAGGTCTATATTGTTTTTTATACAGTTCTTGTTTCTTCTGTATATTATATTATGTACATAATGTATATATTTTAATGTTCAGAAATAACTTTTTTCATCTTAATCCATCCCATAAACAAAAATCTGTTACTCGTGTATTTTATTTATTTTTTATATCAAATGACCACTTCTACTACTACTTGTTTGTATTATTTTACCTATATTTTACCAGGAAAAACAATGTACTCAGACGATGACTTGATGACATTCACTTGCTTTTTGTGATTCGAGCACTTCCATTAATTGAAACCATAAAAACTGTATGTGATGATGATGTATTTCTGTTATAAAGTGACATTTTGGTGACCTTCTCTCCATTCTCTCCTCTCACAGTTTGCCCAGCCTCAGACCGCTGATGGATGTCAATTACTTACCTCTGACAGACATGCGCATCGCCAGAACCTTCTGCTTCACCCACGGGGGGCAGGCCCTGTATCTCAGCTCCCCGACCGAGATCCAGAGAATTACATACAGCCAGGAGATGTGCGACAACCTGCAGGTACGAGCACGGGGCGGTCGCTGTTACACAAGCGTGAAGGGGACACGGGCCACAGCACACGTTTGGCAGGGTTTGAAAACAGGTGCCGCTGTATTTCTTGGGTTTCGCTTCGATAAGAGTTTAAATGATGGAAAAAGGAGATTCTGAGATATGGTTAAAGGCGGTATGGACGATTTTTCGGCGATTTGAGAACGCAGGCGGAAGTGCGCATGCGCCCTCCCCCGTGTGGACTGATACAACACACACGTGCGTTTGTTTATTAGCGCAACGGATCGCATCGCATCTCTCGTCTCCCGTAGATTTCTGTCCACTTCTGCGTCAGCTCGAACTGTCTTTCTCCGTCTTCATTTTGCCCCGTACACTGAGGGAACTATATTATGATAGATCCATGCGCTTAGGCAGGCGGAAACGTGAGGACGAACTGCACGCGGCTGCAGGTGAGCGGTAGGTGCGTTTTATGATTGATACGTGGCAGGACAAATGATTTATCCACGCCACGAGGAAATATGATAAAACATTTGCTGAAAAAAATCGTCCATACCACCTTTAACTAAATAGGACCGTGTCACAATTATGGATGTCGCAATATCAAAATGTAGTGTTTTATGATTATTGTGAGAAAACACATAGTTCACAATTACTGAGAACATTAGATACATAAAATGCTCTATAATTTGCATTGTCTGTATGTTATGTTATGAGTTAATCAAAATCAAATCATCAATGTGCCAAAAACAGCCAGATAAAAAAGTACTTATCAATTAA
Organism: Eucyclogobius newberryi; assembly: GCF_026437365.1. Lineage (NCBI taxonomy): Eukaryota > Metazoa > Chordata > Actinopteri > Gobiiformes > Gobiidae > Eucyclogobius > Eucyclogobius newberryi. The sequence goes on from NW_027315768.1 coordinate 27,350,956, forward strand.
GAGGTATTTTTGGACCATAGATTGAAGTAGAAAATACTGAATTTTGATTTTGTTTATTGTGTTGTTGCTGTTAGGATTATATTGTGAACTGAATAATCACCATTATCATTTAACATAAGAATCTGGACTTCCCTGATCACAAATATTAATGACCAGATGCAACCCAGATTTTTCTTTTGGATATTTCTCTTAAAGAATGTCATATAGTTAAACTTCACTGCATTTTAGTCTAAAAATACTGGTTGGTTTTCATTTCTGCTCTAACCGCCTGAACAATCCACAGATGTTGTTTCATTCACGTTTTGGATGAATGTATTTCATTCCAAGCCAGTTTATGTGTTTATAAATACATAAACTGGCTTATTTATAATTATGAACACTACCAATTAGCCAGGTAATCATTGTATTCCATCTGTTGCTGTGGATCCGTTACACAAATGGACTTTACTCATTAGTCACCAGCCAGATGATACTTTAGTGCCACCTACAGGCTGAGTTTTTATTGCTCTTATGTTACAAAACATCATAGTTTATATCAAAATACAACTTTATACAAAACATACAATTCCAGAATGGCTTTGTATCAAATATAGATGACATGTTGGCTGTAGTGTAGGCATATTAAGTAGTTATTAGACCTTTGTTTGTGTTCATAAAGTACTCTTTATTGTTTTATTCAGTATGGCTGTATTTAACTACTGAACCATTAACTTTGTCCATTTGTTTGTATTAATAAGTGCTTTATAAACACTACCTCACACCTAAATAAACATTAACATGCTAATTACCACCTCACTAGCCTTGAAGATGTGGTCCCTGAGGTGAAGTTTTACCAAAACATGTCCCTTTGTGAGGCACTTGATATACACTTGCTGCTGCTATAGTGCCCCCTGCAGGCTGAAACCTGTCAGGCCAGTTTGTGAAAATGCATAATTGTACAGTGCACCAGGAGCTGAGGTAACAAAGTGCTGGGAATGTAATGACTGTGCGTTTCTTTAATGGTAATGTTCCCGTCTACAGGAGATGCTCGGGGAGCTGTTTACGCCGATAGAGACGCCAGAGGCACAGAACAGAGGATTTCTAAAGGGCTTTTTCGGAGGAAACACGAATACCTTCGACAGAGAAGAGTTATGTGCGTCCATCTGAGTATTCTTCTCTACCATGACTAACTAAACATACAGGAACGACAGGGTTTACATGCACAACACAACTCTGACCTTATTTCTGGAGTTATCAAATTATTGAAAGGTTACGTGAACATTTCTTTCTGATTGTTCGCACTTGCACATGTTGACAAGGAATATTAACTGGTAATTCGTACTCGTGAACTCTGGGATGATCGAGGAACTCCCACTTCACATACGAGATGAACTACGACGTGTTAAAACAATGAAAATTACCATGAAAAGTGGACCCACATAAACGATTCAAGCATTTGTAACAGGTATCCGATACAATACTGTTTAATATTTGTGGAACATGTCCTTTTGTCTATGGTTTAGCATTAGCCATAGCGACTTCCACGGTGTGACTGTTGTGGTCTTGCAGAAAAGCAGCAACTTTAGATTTTGACTGACAATTGAGAATGTAAAAGCACTAAAAGCATGAGCAGCCTCGCCGTGATTCCGTGTTAATGATCCCGCTTGTGTGTCCAGTTGGCGAGGCGGCGGCGGGGAAAGCGTCTCGCAGCCTGGCCCAGCACATCCCGGGTCAGGCCGGAATGGAGGGCATGAAGGTGGCGGCCAGCGGAGTGGTGGGGGATCTGGCCCGCGCCCGCATCGCTCTGGACGAGAGAGGACAGAGGCTGGGCGAGCTGGAGGAGAGGACGGCCCTGATGATGACCAGTGCAGAGTCCTTCTCCAAACACGCGCATGAGGTACGGCAGACGCTCACAAGAAAATGATAAACGTCTACTTTTGGTTCAGTTGGTTCGTTTTTGGTGTTTCCTCATCAAATGTTTGAGTTAATCCTGTGTCCAACTGAGGCTTGAGTGTTCAGAAAATACATGTTCTCACCTACCCCCTATCCCCGCCCACATCACCGTACTTGATGGTGATGATGTGAAGAAATGAAGACTTCAAAATGTCATGTAGCCACTTTTCCAGAATAAAAACATGTAAATGACAATCTGGTGCTTGTTACGGTGAAATGCCACTATCAAAAGGCGGGGCTTATCAGTTCTGCAGTTTTAAACTATTATTTAGTCAATTTAGATCAATATAGCGGTTCACATTGAACAAAATGCAGAATGATGATCTACATTTTACAGTTCAATACTAAGAACCTGAGAAAAACATAATCTGTCTACTGGTAATCATGATTAATCACATTGCATTGCTGATTGAAATGTCATTTTTAAACACAGCATAAAAGATTGGAATTGAAACATTTTCTTCAGAAATTATAGGATTTAATCACCTCACAAAATGAAATGGCTTTAATTGTTTATGTATAAAATTAGTCCTTATGATTATATTGTGACCTGATTCATCTGATTATTGATTAACCAAATAATCTTGCCATCTAACCACAGTAAATTAGACTCCTCTCCATCATCGTCTTTTATTGATGTCCTTCTGGAAACACGTCAACAAGTATGTTTGTTTTCTTCAGATCATGTTAAAATGCAAGGACAAGAAGTGGTACCAGTTCTAACGCGGGACAGCGCTGCCCTCGGACTGCGGGGGTTTCGGCGCCGGGACAGGAGGCTGCACTCTTCAGTGAAGAGGACGTACATAAAAGACAGACAACTCACTGGTGACTTTGTCTTTTACGGCTTCTGGACTGGCCTTGTACTGCACTGTCTCATTGATCCAGGAGGACGGGGACGGGCTTAGCTCCTTGTCTAGACGTGATGTGGTCAGAGAGACTGAAGGAGGCGGCGTCACTGAAGAAAAGGGTGGAAACATACTTAAAAGTCTGTCCTACGTGTAAATGATGTGTGTGTGTGTGTGTGTGCGTGTGTGTGTGCGCGTGTGTGTGTGTGTGTGTGTGTGTGTGTGCGTGCGTGCGTGTGTGTGTGTGTATATGTGTGTGTATGTGTGTGTTTGGGTTTCTGACTTCACTGTGTAGATACTCAAAACGTAACCAACAAGAAATGCATGAAATACAATGGATGACTATTAAAAATATTCAACTGCCATATTAAAAGCAGCATGCTTCTTTAACTGGAGATGGAAAACACAGAAGTTTTATTTAATAATGTAAGCCAACGACAGAAACTATGAAAACTTTATATTTTTTGAAATACTGACAAAAAAACTATATATAAAAAGGGAAACATATACCCGCATTGCTATTAAGCCAAATCCTCTGTTCTGTTTCCTTTTTTAAAAACCTTCTCGTTTGTTTCTTATACTTTTCTTAGCTTCTCTTACTCGACACGGTATAGTGCACATAGCTAGCTTTACACGCACTAATGTTTTACTATGTTCTTATGAATGAGAGCTGCACAACGCAACCACAAAAGGGTCGCATTGATAACACTCGGCGCAGATTTCAGTTCGTTTAAAGGTTTTGGCTGCTGCTAAAAGAACATAAAGTGACAACATCTAATCCATTTTCCTGAGTACGATTCAACAGAGGTGAAGCTAATTGGGGTGAGAGGTTTGGGAAAGGCTGACAGATTGAAAAGTGTGATGATATTTATGGTAAAAGGAAGACGAGTGCTACTAATCATGTGCCATACAAGCGAAAAGGAGACGGGGAAACTAACGCCGGGGTGTCCACAGAGAGGCATTCGTGCCGTTTAACTAGGTATTTAGGGCAATGTTGGTTTTTATTTTTGTATATGTTAATAAGTTGTGGCTAGTTTTCCGTCTTAGCTGCCTTGTGCACCGAAGCGTGCCGTTTCGGGGTGGGATTTATGTAGATCTGTGTCGTGAAAAAAGCGCGAAAGAGTGCCTCACGTTTAATAAAACTCTTTCTCCGACAAAGCGAAACCAAAACGCACCCTCACACCTTCGAATCGTGCTGTTTCTAATCATTTGTCCGCGCGCTCTTATTGAAAAGCGGTCGAGAAAATAGCTCCTCCTCTCCTCTTTGAACACAAGTGCTATCTAATCGATTGTCAATGTGAAGGACTACAAATAGGATCCGGCGTCATCCGTTTTCGAAGTCCCGCGTGACTTTTCTTTGTGATACGGTAAAAAAATAACGTATTTTTTCAGTGCTATTTGGGGTCGTGAGTCAGTGAAGAAACTAATGTACACGTGTATGACATTTGTAACGACTTCGACGCGGAGGTGATTTTTTGTTTTTCTGTTCAATATTGTTCTTGATGACTATGAAATACTTCCCTCGTCAGTCGCCGTTTCTATATTTGATGGTTCCGGCCTCTCAGCTGCAGATTGGCTCTTGTATGTTTCATGATACATTCGGTCGTGTATCATTATTGTGATTGTACATGTCGAAAGTCACATGGCAACTGTAAGCGGAGGAGGACTACTTTGTACTTGTGTATCTGTCTGTATTTTTGATCTAAAAAACAATGGGGTTGATTGACATCTCACACGTCAGGCCTTTTCACATTTACTGTCTCAGCAGTGGTTCTCAAACTGTGGGCGTTCTCATGTGTTATTTTAGTCACGTCATACCACAATGTTCGGCAAAGGTGGCGAGATAAAAGAGATTAAGAAGCAGTGCCCAAGAGGATAGGTCAGAGCGAGAAGCTGATTTGAGTTTCATCTGATTTAATCCTGGTTTAGTCCCATCGTATTCAGGTTAAAATCCCACTTAAACTGAGATTTGTACCAACACAAACCTCATTTAGACCTGGTTATTAGCTTGGTTTAGACTTGATTAAATCATGTTTTAAAGTCTGTATAACCGGTTGGACTACTCATTATACTAAAACGTTTAATGAGAGTTATGTTAAATATATTTAAAATTATGCACATTTGATCCCATTATAGCAAATGCGCTTAGGTTTATAATTTAGGTTTATAATCAATGACATTGCACTGTGAAATTACTATCTAACGTCACTATTTTTTTTCATTTGATAAATAAAAATGAACAATAGTGACTTTATTTTGTTGGATTAATGTTTAGAGGGTCAAAAAAGTTGTATGACTGATTTTTATGATTTTATAATTTTGACTTTATTTATTTGGTATATTTAGACCTGTTGTAAATATAAATTATAGTTTTACACCAATCAAGTTGCCGTTTGTGGAGAAAAGTTGAAAATTCTGTAGACTATTACAGGAAGTGACATCACACCAGGGACACTCATTCCATCCAAAATTATGCAGAATTTAGACAAAATGAACCACTTTTTTGACCTTCTAAACACCAATTCAACAAAATAAATGTTTTTTTTTTTTATTAGTCAAATAAAAAAATAAAAAAGTAACATAAGATGAGTTTTGGCGCTGTGCAATTTCCTACTGTGATGTCATCAAATACAACCAGGAAGTAAAATGACAAACCGAACGAATGTTGCTATTCTGGGATAACCTTTTCAAGATTTTTACCTAAATTTGAAATCTATTTATTTTAACTGAGTTCTAGTTCAATGAGTACTCCAACCTGTCATAGGCTCTTTAAACGGGCACTTTGTACATTTTTTGGAGGGTCTGAAACCTTCTTTTCTCGATGAAGATGGTGTTGTTTTGCCTGTTTTCCACTTGGTACTTTGTGCTTAGTGGTTTTTTTTACCTGACATTTAGAGTGTAGACTATACCACTTTCATTATTTCTATTTAGTTTGGCAGTTTCATCTGCTTTCACCCTGTTTGGTCCAAATTGGTTCGCTCTTGGTGTAAATTACAACATGTTTGCTGGATTATGGGCTAAAATTGGCCATGGACTAAGGGCTTGGATAGTCTGGATTTGGATTTTACTCTGTTTAACGTGGCATTTTGAAATCAAATTATTTTCTTATTTGGTACGAAGATGCGTTTGTGTAAGAACCACCGCTTTCCATTGTTCGGGAAATAAAACCGTCCGTTTGCCGTCCTCATTTTCAGGTCTTCGACTGAACTAAAAAGGGAATCTTTTGAGAGGTGTCTGAATCTGTACTGTCGATAGGATTTGTGCTCAGTGCAGTTCTTTCAGTGGCAGAGAAAATACACAAAAAAAATGTTAAACAAATTTGAAAAGATTATTAAAAAAAACTAAAAATCTTACTTCTACTGACAGGGTGTTTTGTTAGTATGTTTTTTGTTTTTTATATTAATTGTACAGTTCGAAACATAAGGGAAATGTAAAAAAAAAATGCAAGGATAAAGATCTTGTTGGGCTATTTTTCTCTGTATGTTGTACCTGTTACTCGGTACTGTATCTGGTATTCTGGCTCTGTCTAATCACTGGACCGTAGTTCTTCACACCGTAGACAGTTAACCTAAAAAACTAAAATCTATATCTTTCTCTGGTTTTCTCAATGATGGCAGCAAAGTTTGTCTTATTTCAATGGATTCTACCACTTTTTGTTCTTATTGATATTATACAAGTGTATTAGAACTTTAAAAAATAAATGAAAATATGTTGATGCAAAAGCAAACCGAAATAAACATTGATTGATGTACACAGCCTGTGTCTCGGTTTGATTATTACTAGTGCTGTCATTGATTTTATAGCGTTGTAATAAAGGGGCTACTCTTATTAGTGGACAGACATGTTTGTTATTGCCCTTAAAAAGAATAGATGGCTGTCCGCATTGCCCCCCATAAAAACTCACAATATTAGAAAGAATGTGGGATAAAGGCAAAAAATATACATCCTTTAACAGTAGTTTTCAAACTTTTTCGTCTCCAATATCCCCTAAGCATTAAGATAAGATAATCCTTTATTGTCCACACATGGGGAAGTTTCATTGTTGCAACGCAGGTAGATACAGAGGAAAAGAACAGATCACTTATAGGAAGTTTGAAAAACACTCTCAATAGAAATTCTCTTATAAACAAAAACTCCTACAGACAAAACCTCCCATTTCCCAACAAGGGATGGAGGGGAAAAATAATAAAGATACAAATAATAAATAAATACCATTGCATGTGATCACGACAGTAATTGCACATGAATTGCACAGTAATTGCACATATGACAGAATTGCACATCAGTATTAGGTTAGGTCAGTATTGCGAGTGGAACTAAAATAACCTGGAACAGGTTTGCTGTGGTTGTCACAACAGGAACCACTTTACATTCTTTACACTGTTTATCCATGCATATGACTGAAATAATTTCATCTGTGCTCTTCTTTTAAAGTTTTAAAAGGTGCAAGTTTTATAATGATTATTTTTTTTTTTTTTTATTTGCTATAAGAGTTGTGCTTCATACAAACTTGCCTTGCCTCTTTTATAAATATGTGTACCGGTATTACTTTTACATTTTTTACCTGTTTTATATTTTCTTAATTCATTTCTATAATTATATTTATGCAAAAATCCACAAAAACAAAGACACAATCTAGGCTACTGGCAATACTATTAAATTTCAAAATCTGAAAATCATGAAAATCATAGCTTGCACCCTGGTTATGATATACTGACCTAAAAATCATAACACTGTATATGTAGTTATTACATTTTTGACGTATCTAATGATAAGATAATCCTATATTGTTCACACATGGGGACATTTCATATAATTCACAATATTAATAATAAATAAATAAAACAATAATAATAATACAAATATTAATAATACAAATTAAATAAAAATAATAATAATTTTCATATAATAATGTAATCCAGCTCCATCGTAATAACAGCCATTGTAGATCTACCCTTTTTTATTTTTCCAACTAATAAGATTAACCCGACATTTCAATTCATAACTGCGTTCAATGGGAAAAGCCGATGAATGAGTTTACTTCCGGTATTTTGCTCAATCAGCGTCTAATTCACAAACAGAACCTCATTTCCACCAATCACATCTAGCGTTGAGGACGGAGCAACCAATCAGCACGCTGCACCCGCCCCTTGGACGTCGAACAGATGTGCTCACGTCTCCCCGACCTGTACAAGAATGTA
>NW_027315768.1:27361433-27386433 GCF_026437365.1 Eucyclogobius newberryi
TTCATGATTCTACGATCAGATTTTTTTTGGGTCATTTCCCATCTCTCAATGCATTTTTGGTACATTTGGGGGCGCTGACGCGCCATTTTTTTTTATTTTAGAAAAGGGAAATAGCCAGAATGTAGAGAGGCACGATTTTTAGAGGTGTGCAAATTTTTGTGACTTTTCGTCAATGTTCACTGGGTGAAAAATAGGGGGGTTGGTCCCGAGAAGAAAGACAGAAAGAAAGAAGAAAGAATAATATTCCGATGCGAAAACAATGTTTCCCATTTTCCAAATATCATAAACCATACATTTTCGGAAAGCGCTCGCGCTTTCCTACCTCATGGTGTGGGTCCCTGGTCACTGATGGGTACTTTCGTTAATTTTGAGTGGACTCCGCCCACTTTGTGTTTTTGGCCCTCTATACAGTAATAATGTTCATTTTTTGCATTACATGTTTATATGCACGGAACATGCAAGAGATGGGGAACGTATTCGTGAGCTACTTAGCGCAAATGAGTGCTTTATATGGGGATGACGACCGCTTCGCTTCGCGGTCGTCATCTCAATGTAAAGTGCTCGTTTAGTGCGAACTTTTGCACGGGCTTCGCCCGTTTACAACGGTAATGTTCCATTTTCCTACTACTGCGCACTTTCGCAGCCGTGCTTTGCAAGGCCTTACGAGATTTATAGGCCTCTCGCCAGCTTGTGGCGCTCGGGCCTAATAATAATACTAATAATAACTCATCATGCTGACCAGTAAAGAAAATAGAGTCTGCAAAACAAAAAAAGTTAAATGTCATTATTAGAATCAGAAAGCGTTTTTGCCATTGTCAATGAACAGAATTCACATTTAGGAACTTGTCTTGGTGATTGGGGTGCAACATAAAACAATGAATAAGTCAAAAAAAAAAAAGTACCCCCTGACATGCACCCCCCGACATGCACCCCCTGACATGCACCCCCCGATATGCGCCCCTCGACATGCACCCCCCGACATGCACCCCTGACATGCACCCCCTGACATGCACCCCTGACATGCACCCCCCGACATGCACCCCCTGACATGCACCCCCCGACATGCACCCCTGACATGCACCCCTGACATGCACCCCCCGACATGCGCCACCCCCTGACATGCACCCCCGACATGCGCCCCCCGACATGCGCCCCCCGACATGCACCCCCGACATGCGCCACCCCCTGACATGCACCCCCGACATGCGCCCCCCGACATGCGCCCCCCGACATGCACCCCCGACATGCACCCATGACATGCACCCCCGACATGCACCCCCCGACATGCGCCCCCCGACATGCGCCCCCGACATGCGCCCCCGACATGCGCCCCCCGACATGCGCCCCCCGACATGCGCCCCCCGACATGCGCCACCCCCTGACATGCACCCCCCGACATGCACCCCCCAACATGCGCCCCCCGACATGCGCCCCCCGACATAGGCCCCCCGACATGCGCCCCCCTGACATGCGCCCCCTGACATGCGCCCCCCGACATGCGCCCCCGACATGCGCCCCCGACATGCGCCCCCCGACATGCGCCCCCCGACATGCGCCCCCCGACATGCGCCACCCCCTGACATGCACCCCCCGACATGCACCCCCCAACATGCGCCCCCCGACATGCGCCCCCCGACATAGGCCCCCCGACATGCGCCCCCCTGACATGCGCCCCCTGACATGCGCCCCCCGACATGCGCCCCCCGACATGCGCCCCCCGACATGCACCCCCTGACATGCACCACCCGACATGCACCCCGACATGCACCCCCCAACATTCCCCCCCCCGACATGCACCCCCCGACATGCGCCCCCCGACATGCACCCCCGACATGCACCCCCCACATGCACCCCCGACATGCACCCCCCGACATGCGCCCCCCGACATGCGCCCCCCGACATGCGCCCCCCCTGACATGCGCCCCCTGACATGCGCCACCCCCTGACATGCGCCACCCCCTGACATGCGCCCCCGACATGCGCCCCCCGACATGCGCCCCCTGACATGCACCCCCTGACATGCGCCCCCCGACATGCGCCACCCCCCGACATGCGCCCCCCCTGACATGCGCCACCCCCCGACATGCGCCCCCCGACATGCGCCCCCCGACATGCGCCCCCCTGACATGCGCCACCCCCTGACATGCGCCCCCTGACATGCACCCCCCGACATGCACCCCCCGACATGCGCCCCCCGACATGCGCCCCCTGACATGCGCCACCCCCCGACATGCGCCACCCCCCGACATGCGCCCCCTGACATGCGCCCCCTGACATGCACCCCCTGACATGCGCCCCATCACAGACTTTAGCCTTTTTAAATCCAGGCTTAAAACATATTTATTCAGACTGGCTTTTACAGTGACACTTTATTTTGTAGTTTGTTTTTACTTATTGTTTTTTCTGTTGCCTTGATTTTTATTGTGAAGCACTTTGGTCACTTTGAGTGTTGTAAAGGGCTCTATAAATAAAGGTCGATTGATTGATTGATTGATTGATTGATACAAAGGACTATAATTCGCACCGGCCAAAAAATTCATAATAGAGAAGAAAAAACATATATAAGTTGCACTGGAGTATGAAATGCTGTTGCAAGTGTGAAAATAACAAATAATATCACATAAGTCGCTCTGGAGTATAAGTAAATAAGTATAAATATAAGTATAAGTCGCACCCCGGTCAAAACTAAGAAAAAAGGTCCGACTTATAGTCCGGAAAACCCGGTATAAAGGGGGTTGGCAAAAGTGATCAAAAGTAAGTAGTAAAAGTCTATCTGACCCAAACTTCCCTCAAAAGACTAGAACTACACAGAAGTTCATGCAAAAACAAATATTTATACAGAAACGTACGAGTGAACAGTGTATTTGTATTTTAGTTGTGTATAAATTACAATAATACATTAAATAATACATTAAACTCCAAAATCATCAGATATTTCGCTCCATATCTTCTCATTTTTGCCGTGATCCTGTATAAATCCTTTTTACATAAATAAAATAAGTCGACCAATATAATTTTTGGTCGACTAAAACACCATTGACTGATTAAACGACTAAAGGATCACAGCCCTACTTATACCAATTTTGATTCTACAATAAAGAAAAACAACATTTTTAGACATAAGAATTTAATATTACCATGTTGTCTTACAGTTCTGATACGGTAGATCAAGAACATTCTAAAACCATTCAGTAGAGGTCAGATTTTGTCTCATTTTCAGCATCAGTATTCAAATAATTGTCTAGTTTTAGTGACTTTTTCCCTGCCTAAACTGCATTCCCGTACTCCAGAGTAAACCTCTTCATCATGTGCCGTTTTTGAACCAGGACCATCATTTCAAGCTGGTCTGTAGTTAGATCCCAGACATGAAAGCTCTTGCCTCGGGTGAAAAACCTGAGACGACCTCCTCCTCTCTCCTCCCTCTGTGTCTCCATGGCCCAGTCTCTGTCTCTGTCTTACTTTCACACACGATTTCTGCGTCACAACACGGATCTCGATTTCCTCTTCCCATTCATGACTTCCACAACCTCTGCTCCGTTATTGTTGTCTGCTGAAACCACGCGCTCGCACTTTGTAGTAACTCGGGAGACGTGAGACCGACCCATGGCATGAAAATGTAATACACTATTTATTCTTGTTCTCTTTATGTCAAAGTTTGTAGCATTAATTAGTGTCATCATATAATTCGCTTTGCCTCTAGGCTAGCTTCTACTGCCTTTTGAGAGCGCGCACTTCATTGCGATTGGTCAAGTCTCAGCTCGTGACCACGGCTGACCAGTAGAGATCAGCCAATATTGTTTTTTCCATGGCCGATGCTGATAACCAGTGTTTTACAGTCAAAAGCAGCCGATTGCCGTGCACTGCTCTGTGTAATAAGATATAGTAAATTAAACTAATGCATTTTTTACATCCACCGCCCTGTTTTACTTACCCAAAATGGAGCTGTGTAATCCCACTTTGTGCAGTGCCCTCATCACATTTAAGTGTTAAGTTCTCGGTTAAGTAAATATTGGCTTATGCTGGAGACTTTCGGCTGATGGCGACGCTAAAAAGGGCAAATATCAGTCAACCGATTTATGGTTTAATCCGTCTCTGAGGCCAGAAAAGAGGGCAGTGGGAGCGAGCCGCATTAAACTGCATTCACCACACGACACATGAAGGTTTGCTAAAGACTATTATGAATTGTAATATGCGTGTGATGTAAAATCACCTCAGGACAAAGGGACAATCCAGTGCAATGTTTCATCCTGTCTGTTTATGTGAAACCCTTTGTCCGCGTCTCATCGTGTATCGATCTTTTCTGTTCAGTTTAACGTCTTCCCCCGGTGAAAAGGCCTTTGAGGTGAACATTGTGTCTCCGACTGAGCCGTTCACCAGAATCTGGGTCCAAGTCCTGGATCGACAGGATGGGTCCTTCCTGGTCCGCTACAGGATGTACGCCACCTACACAGACCTCCACATTCACATCACGCACCAGGACGAGCCTGTCGCCAAGTCACCGTACATCCTCAAAGGTAAAGGGCTGTTTCTTTAAATAGAATGTGTTGGGAGCTGCTTTTCATGAAGGGTTTATTGTTTTCCCTGGTTTTATTGGTCACAAATAAATAATACTGACAAAATAACAGACATCAGACAAATGACATGCTGACTTCATTTGGAAATGGACAGATTTAACCGACTTTGGAACAAATGGGACAATTATTTTGTTTATGTTATTTTTATTTTCATGTTTAGTTGATGTTATTCACTATTCAGTTATTCTTTTTGATTTGAGGCCTGTACGGTACTTTAGTTTAATTCCATGACCAGAATATCTCCATGGAGACAAACAGATGGCGGACAACCAGAAAAGTTAGTGCAAAGAGATACATGGAGGTGGCTTGTTATGGATTATTGAATTTTTCTGTATTTTTAGACCAGTGGTTCTCAACCTGAGGGTCAGGACTCAATGAGGTTTGCTAAAGGATTTCAGGGGGTCCCCAAATGAAAACCCCAACATTGAAACAATCGTATTAAACAAGGCACCTTTCAAGTGCAGTGATAAATGTAGATTATTATGTCTTGCTCTACCAAAGTAATTGAGTTACTTTGCGTCTCTAACCTCAAAATAAACAGACATGAGGCTACTAGTACTACTACTTGTATGTATGTTTGGGGGTCACTAATGCCAGCAATTATTATTTTGGGGGTTGAGACTGAAGACATTTGAGAAACACTGTTTTAGACATCTGGATTGCTCATGTTCAATCTTAAATACGTGTGGAAAACAAGTCTGACTTCTGTGTATACTAACTCATCAACAAGAGGGGCACAAGGGCTGGAGCAATTCAAATCAGGCTCATTTTATTAACTGCGAGCATCAATGTTGGATTTGGTACAACACTAGATTACATTTTGGCTTCGGCGCTGATTTCCAGACAGTCGTACGACGTTCAAACAGAAAGTGTGAGTGATTCCATTGCGCTACATAAATACACTGTAATGATAATAACACGGGATCTGATTCCACGGACTCCAGGCCCAGTCTACCACGAGGGCTGTGACTGTCCGCAGCCGAGTGGAGCTCTGTGGGAGGAACACATGAAGTGCCCCGAGTCGTTCGCACAGATCGACCAAGACCTGTCCGTCTTCAGCGGCGTGGACCCCGACCTGATCGCCCACGAGGTCCCGCTGAGGTTTGGACAGAGACAGAGCCTGTGCCACTACACCATCAAGGACAACAAGGTACAACTGCAGTCACTCGTTTTTACGTTGTAAAAATGTGTTAACTCCACTCTATAGAATGGCCAAAAATATATTGAAAATGTGATAATAACACAGTTGTTGTTTTGGAGAGATGCTGAATTAGAATGTAGAGTATATTAGAGTATAGTGTCTATAATCTAAACCAAAACATCTAGTATAATCTTCCAAACAAGTGTATAAAGTGTGGTTAATATTCTGGCACATTCACATATTTTGCAATACTTGAACATCAACCAAAATACTTCCATGTGAGCGCTTTCCTGATGCATTGTTAAAATATTGTGTGACTAATCAATAATGACCAGAGAAAATCCCACTTTTTACCAAGCACATTATAGAGCATATTTTATAAACAAGACTGTTCCCAAAGTGCAGCACATACTTGAGCTAAGAAAACTAAATGATTGGTCAGTTCAGCAGATATACTAAAAAATATAAATACAACCTAAAAGCATAAATGGTAATAGAATACAGCCAACTAAATAAAAAATGAAATTAAAAAAACAAGCAGTCAATAAAAACACAGAGGACCTCACAATTCCCTACAAAAATATTCAGATTTTTCACCTTTTTTTTAACGTATATAGTTTATTGTTTTTAGCTTAAATAAAGGTCCTTACAACTACTCTCAGACAGTAAAGCCTAAGGGAGGATTACACACCGGAGCAGTAGGTCATTGGTCATTTGTTCAGGTTTAGTTTTAAAGTTGATCCTGTTTCTGTTTGGTCCAAAGTCATGTTCTCATGGAGCTTCTCACAAACAGGAACCACCAGCCATTTGTCACTTGTCATAATTGTAATTTAAGATGATCTAAGTGTACGCCTTTTCTACACAAAACACAGGCAGTTGATGAAAGACATGCTTTCACAATGGAAGTGTATTATTTGTAATGTCACACGTCACTACAAGATTTATTTAACTGTTTTCTGTTTCCTTTGTTTTGGTGAATGTAGGTCTATGTCAAGACGTTTGGAGAACATGTGGGATTTAGGATTTTTATGGATGCAATTCTCCTGTCACTGACTAGAAAGGTAAGACGGTGCAAACATGTTTTTCTGGTGGGTTTATGAATCTGTTGTATAAGTTGTTACATTTCATGCAAAACAAAAACAACTATAGAACTTGTGTGATGTAAAACTGACAAATATCTGCTTTTGGTGGATAATATGACCCTTTTCACTGTAGTTGGATCGACCCTGACATTGCAGAGATTACCTCCAGATTACTTTCAAGACATGTACCTCGCAACTGAACATTTAAAGAGCAGATTCTACAAATCTTTGGGCTGCAGGCCACAGACATCACATGACCACATAGACCCGGTTGATGTGATCTGACCTTGTACTCCCGCAGCATCACGTAGGTATAGATCTCCAAGTGCCACCATCATCAGTACATTGTAGAGACTTGTAACAGCCGCCGAAGCCTTGACCCGACCCAAATGCTGTTGGGCAGACGTGGCCTCGGGCAGTCCCTCCTTTCCCTCCTTTCCCTCCTTTCCCCGCTTCCCCCGCTCTTATTACACACATAACGCGCCGTGTTAGTGCATGTCGTCCAACTGAGCTGCGGAGCCGACACAGCGGGCCTGGCACAGTGGGGGGCCACATATTTTTATAAATGTCACAGAATTAAGCATCAGCTCAGACTTTGCAGCTGTAGTGTTTTCTAGTCCGTCCTGCAGAAGAGCAGGAGAAGAGCGTGAAGCCTTTTGTGATTGGTTGAATGAGGGGCGAAGTAGAGAAATTAAGCCCCTGAGGCAATTGTATTAGACTTCATTAAAATTGCACTGCTAAATTAGTTTATTTCTAATGTTTCAATGTGTGTGTAAAGCCTCATCCTTTTTGTATTTGTCTGTTGAATCCAGGTACATGTTCCTGATATCGAGTTTTTTGTAAATCTTGGGGACTGGCCCTTGGAGAAGAGGAAATCCACAGACAAGCTGCATCCCATCTTCTCCTGGTGCGGCTCTAACAATACAAGAGATATTGTAATGCCCACGTATGACCTGACAGAGTCTGTGCTGGAGACCATGGGACGGTAAGTTCACTGGGACAAGGTGATGAGGCCTCACATATTTATCATGCTACTAAACAGAAACAAGTGATATAATGGACGTTATACCAAAAGCTCATGTTTTATCCCTGTCAGTGTTACAGGTGCACTGGGTAGAAGTGAATCAAATCAATAATTCCACTTTAGAACACCAGAGGGCATATTTTAGAAAGAAAAAAAAACATCTACACAAGTTGTAATTTCAATACCCAGTGTGTGAACTGTTTCCTCTCAGGTTTGAACCTGGAATCTACTGATCCTCCCACAGATTTCCCACCACTGCCACAGGTGGAGGGGTAGATCCCTCAATTGTGTTTCTTTTGGAAGATGTGTTCGGCCCGTAGGCTTTACTAGTCAGCTGATCGTGCAATGGAGATGAGAAAGAAGGGATGACACGCAGTTAACAAGCACAAACTTCCTGGTTTGGAGCAAAGTGATCCTATTGGCCGCTGGACACCACATGACCTGGATTTACAGGCTTGTGGTTTAAAAATACTATTCTGGTCGAGAACAATATATTATCGTCATATCATAATTTGTCTGTCTAGAATAATGTTGTCACAATACTAATATTTAAACTTGATTTTTGATGCCACAAGGATAATAAGAAATGTTCTTTTACGGTAAATGTTTTAGACATAAAGTTATTCGCTTTATTAAATCTTGTGATCTTGTTCAAATTCGGAGATTGCTCAAGATAATTCTAAAACTTTTCAGAAAAGGGCCAATTTAATCCTGTTAATGGAATTTGTCTTCTTTTTCTACTTGCTCAAATGAGTATTTAGTAGAGGTTTTAGTATCCGTGACAACTGCTTGTTGTGTAAAGTACAGGACATGAATGACATCATTGTAATGGCAGTTGGTCGTGTTGTTGTGTCGGCTGGTGATACATCCAAACTACACTTATTATTATACAGTTATTGTCTGCTCTCTGATCCATAGAGTGAGTCTGGACATGATGTCAGTGCAGGCGAGCACCGGGCCCCCGTGGCCTCAGAAGAACGCCACAGCCTTCTGGAGAGGCCGAGACAGTCGACAGGAGCGGCTGGAGCTGGTCAAACTCTCCAGAGCCAATCCCACTTTGATTGACGCCGCCTTCACCAACTTCTTCTTCTTCAAACACAATGAAAGCCTGTACGGGCCTCTTGTCAAACATGTCTCGTTCTTTGACTTTTTCAAGGTAAGCGGAGCAGAATGCAGTTCTAATGGCAATGTTTGAGAATGTGATATATGCAATATCAACTCCTCAGCCTGAATATCTACTGTGGAATGTGAATATCTAAGGTTTGAATGGATCTGATTTATAATACATGATTATGTGATCAACATTTGGCCTATGATTTATTCAGATGAAATGGCAGGAAAATGTTAAGGGTTAGGGGTATATTGTAATTAAAGGAGCACCATGTAAGTTTTCTGATGGAGACGAGCAGGTAGTGGACCTTCCAGTTGTTTATTGCACTTTTAGTTTTATATTTTTTTTTATGTATGTCACACTAATCATGATCAGAATTGCTTTTATTTAGCCCCAACAGAATTAGATTTTATTACAGACATACAATCAACCAGCTGAAGAAAACGGATGTTCTCAAAAATAATGATAGACAGAAGCTAACTCAAATATCAGTATCACAATAGAATAAAATACAAGTACTCAAAGTTGACACTATTACATTGACATTTCTGCTGCTCTTCTTCCAGTACAAGTACCAGATAAACCTGGACGGCACAGTGGCGGCCTATCGGATGCCTTACCTGTTGGCTGGGGACAGTGTGGTGCTGAAGCAGGACTCTGGATACTACGAGCACTTCTACAGCCAGCTCCAGCCCTGGGAGCACTACATCCCCATCCGAGCCGACCTCAGCGACCTCCTGGAGAAGATCCAGTGGGCCAAAGACCACGACCAACAGGTATTGTTGATCTACAGTCAACAATACCTGCTGATCTGCAGTTCCCACTATTAATAATGTTGACATAAAACCAGTCATGCACATATTTGTGTTATGATCGGCTCACAACGCAAAGTTTTGTGGTTGGATTCAAACTCATGCTATTTTGTGGAAGATATTTTAGTCGCCGCGTCTGTATTTATGTTTCTTTAGTGTGATTCTAATGTGAAACAAATGAATATTTATTATGGTAAAGTGATTTTGAATTGGTGCCACTTGTTTTTCAGGCTCAAAGTATTGCACAGAGAGGGCAGCAGTTCGCCCGCAGTCGCCTTATGGGAGACATGATATTTTGTTACTACTATAAACTGTTCGGGGTAATGTTTGTACTTTAAGAATTAGCAAATTGGATACAATGGATATAATGTATGAACGATATTGTTTACTATTATTCTGGTTTGTTATTTTCTGCAGAAATACGCTGCACTTCAGATTACAGGGCCAAAGGTGCGTGAAGGCATGGAGCTCGTGGAGCATCCCTCTGATGAGCTGTTTCCCTGTGACTGTCAACTGAGAACTGCATCACAAACAGAGGTAAGATCAGCACCAACATCAGTTTATTGGTCAAAGAAATCAAATAATACATTTTTAAAAATAGCTATAATTTGTATATACTATAATTGTATAATAAAGGTTGTCCTCATCATTTTTTTTTTGTTGGGTCTGTAGTTTTTAGAGGAAACTTTGACTGAATTGTGCATGTAACACTCCTTATCAAATAGAGTCTTTGGCGCCATCTAGTGTTTGTGGTGTAACATTGCCTTTTTTTCAGGTAAAGGATGAACTTTGATGGACCTGATGCAGTAGAAGAATAATGGATCATTGCTGATGCCAAATATTTACCTGAATTGGACCTAATTAGTATGTGTAAATACAATATGTAGTTATGTAGGATTTTTACATTAAAATATTTTGTACGCTTTTTATGCGTGATGTTTTATATGTGACTATTTTGATCTTTCGTAAAGGTTTGTTACGAGGTTTGCCTTAAGCATTGGTGGAAAGAGTACTGAAATGTGTACTCAAGTAAGAGTACAGTCACACGACTAAATGTGTGCTGAATTACAAGGATAAGTAGTACTGCCTAACTTGTACTCAAGTAAAAGTATAGAGTATGCTCGAAAAACACCAGAACACATTAATAAAACATTTTTGCAGTATTTTGTATCACTGTTTTATGCTAAACTTCTTAAAGTTTGACATGTTACAACTGATTTAAGTTGGTTTAAACCACAATCATAGCAGGCAATGATGTGTTCTGTGTGTTTAAGTAAAGAGGGGAGCAGAGACTGTGGTGAGTCTTGTGCTGTACTGATTTTAAATGTAATTAATTACAATTACATGCTATAATTCTGATCAACTACACATATGTTTAAATATTTAAGAAAGCTTTCCCCAAAATTCTACTCCGTACAGTGTTAAGTAGCTTTGTAGTTATTGATAAAGTGCAGAACTATTTTAGACCTTACACTGCTCGTAGTTTTTGTCCATTATCCTTTCACCACTTATTATTTGGTGCTTAAAGCATAGATCATAATTACTGCAAATGAGCTGTAGGTCTACTGTGCTGTGTGTGGCAGTCATTTGCATCCCCTCAATCACAGAAGAACAGTGCTGACTGAAATATAAAAGCTTTCACAAAATGTGATTTTTTAGTCAAATAAATTATTTCTAAAAACTTTACTAATGCAAACTTGTCTAGCTCATTCATTTTGCTGTGAGCCCCTGTTGTTGCTATGATAATACAGTAGATCCATGTGTTGTTGCCAATACTATCTCTTATTTTTGTTGCTGCAGGTTTTTGGATCCTGTACATACTTTGTTTGATTGTAGTCGTATTCTCAGTAAATATTCTGCCACGTCTTTGGGGACTGGGTGTAAATAAAAACATGTGACATTCAGTATAAATTGAACAGCTCTGTGTCTGTTTTAAGAATTTTTTTTTAGACCTTTGCATTTTCCTTTCTCATAAAGCATTATTGTACACTGGGAGGCACTAATGTGCCAAATTTGTGAATTTTGTAAATTGAAAACAGCCAGAAGATTGAAAGACACAACTTTTAGATGTGGACAAATTTTCCTGACTTTTCATCACTGTTCAATGGGTGAAAAATGGGGAGATTGGGCCTGAGAAGACAAAGAAACGCTATTCCCGTGCAAAAACCATGTTCTGTATTTTTTAAATATAAACTATATGTTGCACATTCCTACCTGAAGCTGTTTTATTCTAATCACAATCTGCATTTTCTCTGACCTTTGACCTGTCAGAACAGGCAATGCAGTTTGTAGGTATACATATTAAATTAAATTGTCTAGAATTATACTCGAGTGCAGTACAAAAATAACATTTGTCCCAAAAACTCTACGCAGTTACAGTATGAATTAGATTTGAAGTCAATGATAAAGCAAATATAGAACTTTCAATCAATTATCACTTGAACATAATTATTGTACATATGTTACCTGCAGTTTCCACTCCTGTCCAGTGTGTGGCAGTCATGTAAAGTGTGCATCCGTCAATCACAGAAGAAGGTTGTTGACGGAAATACAAAGAAAACATGGAGGAAGTGATAGAACCATGGAGGAAGTGATAGATCCACGGGAGACAGAGGTAAACTTTTGAAAATGTTGATTACTTGATACAGAATGAGTGAATAGTTTGTTTGGGGGGAAAGTGCGCAGCTCTGATATTAATTTCAACTCAGAAAATGTATAAAACTTAATTTGATATAAACTTGTCAAGCATAACTTATTCTCTTACCATTTTATTTCCCTGTTTTTTCTGTCCAAATTGGTGGGACCCTGTGCATTAAATAGCACTTTGTTTATTTGACTTGGCAGGCTGGATGTAATTTCTCAACAAAAAACAAATAAAAACGTGGTTTGGAGCAGAGTTCTGACTTTGGAAGTAGAAATTAGTGTATTGTTTGTGTTAAATGTCAAATATGCTGAATATACTGAAAGCTATTATTCAGTAACCGATACTCGTGAGTATTAAGACCCAAAAATGATGATCGTAACCATTTTAGAAGCAAAAACAAGTGATTTGGTTCAATCTATAGCCCAAAAAATAAACCTAATTGTAAACAGTTGCTTAGTAACAATCTCAATAATCATGAATAATTGTTAAATCGTGATGTTTTTTCTCTCAGTAATGCGCTGAGAGAGCCCTTTGCTTTCACGGTGACGATTTTAAACCTTGGTCATTTTATAATCTTCTCAGGAAACTCTCTCGATCCCGTTTGGGACGAAGCAGCTGGCCGCCGTGCTGTGTAGACCCGCTGTCCCGCTGAAGGATGCTGGGCTGTGTAGACCCGCTGTCCCGCTGAAGGACGCTGGACTGTGTAGACCCGCTGTCCCACTGAAGGATGCTGGACTGTGTAGACCCGCTGTCCCACTGAAGGATGCTGGACTGTGTAGACCCACTGTCCCGCTAAAGGACACTGGACTGTGTAGACCCGCTGTCCCACTGAAGGATGCTGGACTGTGTAGACCCGCTGTCCCACTGAAGGACGCTGGACTGTGTAGACCCGCTGTCCCACTGAAGGACGCTGGACTGTGTAGACCCGCTGTCCCGCTGAAGGATGCTGGACTGTGTAGACCCACTGTCCCACTGAAGGACGCTGGGCTGTGTAGACCCGCTGTCCCGCTGAAGGACGCTGGACTGTGTAGACCCGCTGTCCCGCTGAAGGACGCTGGACTGTGTAGACCCGCTGTCCCGCTGAAGGATGCTGGACTGTGTAGACCCGCTGTCCCGCTGAAGGACGCTGGGCTCATTTTAACTCACGGAGCCGGAGGAGACATGAACTTCAGACAGCTGCTTTCTCTCGCTCACGCTTCGGCTGCTGAAGGGTTTGTCTGTCTGCGATTCACATGCAAAGGGCTCAATCTGTCCTATAGAGTCAATGCTTATCGTGCTGTTTGGGTAAGAGTAAATCATAAATACCTCAGCCTGATGTTTAAGTTTTCTCATTCATTTATTTGTCTTTCTATAGGACTACATGAAGACAAAGTTCCCGACGATAAAACACATTTTTCTTGGGGGTAAGTAAGTTGTCACATTTGAGTATGCTTACATGCACATTATTTTAATAGAGCAAATGTATCACTGGAGGTTGAAGAAAGTATAGTGACCTCAAAACACTTTCTCTGTTTGCAATGTGTTCAATCCGTCTTGTAAAGTAAAGGCTTATTATGCTGTCTCTGGTTAAGGTAAAAATTATACCTAAATAGTTTTACGCCAACAAACGTTTGTTCTATCTCTGTCCTGATATTTTTATATTAAATGAAGATGTGCAGACCCTTAACATTTTTACCCATTGAAGGCTCTGTACTTCAGTAAAAGTACAGCAATCTTAAACTAAATCTACAAAAAATAATAATAATTAAACTATTGCTGTTGAAGATGCAACTGTCTTGATTCTACCTTTTGAACCTTTTGTACTATTGCTGTTGCTTATTTCTTCTTACACAGTATTCTGAATTTCATCAAAGGGAAGGGAAGGAAGACAAGTGTTTATTTTTCTATTTTCTATTACTTGCCTGAAGGAGTAAGTGACATCATAAACACTACTTAAGACTTCTGATACCATTGCAAATTAAATTAAAGCTGCACTAAGTAACTTTTCTTGTGGAGGTTCCGCTAACTGCTTGGCTCTATGAAGTTCTTATTGCTTTACCGTTTTGACAAGCGGGTGCTGCCATCAGGCCACATTACAGGTCAGATCTGTGGAGACAGTAAGAATCCATGGTTTTCAAGGTATTTTTGAGCAATAAAAACACTAACATCGAGGCCTCCATGAAGACAAATCTGAAAAACGCTATGGTTGATATGAAAATAGGGATAAATAGTGCACCTGCTTGAGTAACTGTCAAATTACTTTCAACCTCCACATGTATTAGTGCAGTTGTTGTGAATGTCAGTGTGATGATGGAGCACTGGTCTGATTTGTGCTTCAGGCAGGTCGATGGGGTCGCGTGCGGCTGCGGCTCTGCTCCGACAGTTGAGTGATGGCAGTGAGGACGCAGCGCGGGGTCTTATCTGTCTCTCCTTCCCCCTGCATCCCCCCGCACAGACGAGTGCCCATCACCAACGCAGCCAGGACCTCCGGCAGCTGCCCCAACAAACACCAGTCCTGTTTGTGTCAGGGACCCAAGACGACATGTGCGCTAGAGTAAGTGATCTGCATCCAGCAATTAATCTGACTGTAATTGAGTCAAGATTCAGTTGTTTCAAATCCTCAATTTTCAACTTTGAGCCTTTTATTAGTGAAGTCTGCAGCCGTTCAGTAGAGAGCACGGACATGTGACAGTTCATTTGACTATTAATTGTGTTAGCCTTAAGAAAGAAAAGGTATACCTGATTCATTCATTCATTTTATTTGTTTTATACAGAGAAAACCCGATGAGAAAAGCTCTCTTTTTCATGGGCCCCTGTTAAAACTCGACACAAAATAAAAACAAACAAACACGGTTTACTAAAACACAAATAAAACATTCAATACAATTAACCTTTTTAAATTAACCTACTACCGAAATGTTGTACCCCATAAATCGGATCCAGAATGAGACGATGTGCAGAGCCCTGTAAAGACTATTAATTGTGTTATATTGCACCAATTAAAATGTCTTTTTTAGGGTTTTTTAAAAGACAAAAATGGGAAATCATTAGTGATCAATCAATACGAGGAAAACTAATCCTTATTTATTTCTTGCTGTATTGCCAAGCCTTCCGCAATATATTCAGTATATTCAGAATGAGAGATTACACCGACATATTCAGTATTGTTTAGAATATAAAACTGCAAGCTCTTACGTATGTAAATGGTCATAAAAAAGAAAGATTTCAGCATGCTATAAAAGCAGAGTGCACGGCGGAGCCAGTAGTTCTTTAGACAGTTTTGTGAATCCAACATAAACTATAAATCTATATGAATCCATTGGAATTATGTCAACAATTATACTTAAGGCTCATCAAGGCATTTGTGGAGATAGATTTGAATTTTTCTTGTTGCCTCGCCCCTCATCACTGTCCATTTCTAAACATTATTAAGAAGATTATGTAAGATTGATGAAAATGATAATGTCATCATGTCTGTAATTGTTACCTTGTCTCTTATTTTATAGGATCTTCTGAACAAGACGATAGAGAACATGAAGGCTCAGGTTGATGTCTTGTGGCTGAATAGAGGCAGCCATGGACTCGCAGTAAAAGGGAGGTCAGAAGATTCAGTGATGGAGGAAGTGAACTCATATATCACCACGTGGATGAGTCAGCAAGTAGCAAGATGGGCATAACATTTTATTTCAAAATATATATCTACTTTTTATTTCACAATTAATAAAGTCATTTTTTTCTTGTATGAAATAATGTATTTTGCAATAGGTTTGACATTGGTTTAAAATAAAAATAAGAACTCATTAGGCTCTTTGTATTGAAGGCTAGGCTTGTTTTGTGATGTTTCTTATCAGGCAATTTTTATTACTTACTGGGTAGAAAAAGCTTCAATTGTAGTCATCTGGACTCAGTTTGAAAAAATAGACGTTTCGACTCTCATCCAAGAGTCATTGTCAATAAAAGAATTTAGGTCGAGAACTCCGATATTAATACTGTTCTGTGGTAAGACCCGCCCATTGGGAGGAGCCCTCCTGAAGTAGAAAGAGTTGTTTGTTTCAACAGAAACTCCCCCCTTGTATCTACCGAGCTAGCCTATTCAGAATCTTAATGGGCTATTAGAATCCTCTTTGTCTTTGTGAGACCCTGGCTCAACCACCCTGAGTACCTGATTATCATCTGAATGTCCTGGTCCTGGTCCTCTACCTTTCCAGGGGTTCAGTATTCCATTATAGATACCAGGAAGATTGAATCTGAGCCCTCCATTTCTGTTTAAAGAAGGTCTTTCTTTTTTAACAAAAATAGCTTCCTTGACTCCTCTTTCAAACCATCTTTTCTCCTGCTTAAAACCTTCACCTCACCGTCTTCAAACGAGTGATTAGAGGCTTCAAGATGGAGATGCACGGCGCTCTGAGGTCCTGAACTTGTATTTCTTCTGTGCTGATAAAGCCTCTTGTGTAGAGGCTGTTTCGTCTCACCTATGTAACGTTCTTTACAGCTTTCTTCACTGCATTGGATCGAATAAACTACATTGCTCTGTTTTTGAGTCGGCAACTTGTCCTTAGGGTGAACCAGTTTTTGTCTTAAAGTGTTTCCTGGTTTAAAATAAACAGGGACTTCGTGTTGTCTAAAAATTCTCTGCAATTTTTCCGACAGGCCAGACACATAAGGGATAGAAACACCCTTCCTTCTCTGTTCAGTTTCCCTTTTGTCCTGCTTCTTGGTTCTCTTCACTCTGTTGAGAGCCCAAGCGGGGTAACCACAGGCTGAGAGGGCATTTCGGACATGTTTTTCCTCTTTCTTCTTGCCCTCTGAGCTGGTGGGCTCAGCCTGTGGTTACCCCGCTTGGGCCCTCAACAGAGTGAAGAGAACCAAGAAGCAAGACAAAAGGCAAACTGAACAGAGAAGGAAGGGTGTTTCTATCCCTTATGTGTCTGGCCTGTCGGAAAAATTGCAGAGAATTTTTAGACAACACGAAGTTCCTGTTTATTTTAAACCAGGAAATACTTTAAGACAAAAACTGGTTCACCCTAAGGACAAGTTGCCGACTCAAAAACAGAGCAATGTAGTTTATTCGATCCAATGCAGTGAAGAAAGCTGTAAAGAACGTTACATAGGTGAGACGAAACAGCCTCTACACAAGAGGCTTTATCAGCACAGAAGAAATACAAGTTCAGGACCTCAGAGCGCCGTGCATCTCCATCTTGAAGCCTCTAATCACTCGTTTGAAGACGGTGAGGTGAAGGTTTTAAGCAGGGAGAAAAGATGGTTTGAAAGAGGAGTCAAGGAAGCTATTTTTGTTAAAAACGAAAGACCTTCTTTAAACAGAAATGGAGGGCTAAGGTTTAATCTTCCTGTTATTTATAATGGTATACTGAACCCCTGGAAAGGTAGAGGACCAGGACCAGGACATTTAGATGCTAATCAGGTACTCAGTGTGGGTGAGCCAGGGTCTCACAAAGACAAAGAGGATTCTAATAGGCCATTAAGATTCTGAATAGGCTAGCTCGGTAGATACAAGGGGGGAGTTTCTGTTGACACAAACAACTCTTTCTACTTCAGGAAGGTTCCTCCCAATGGGCGGGTCTTACCACAGAACAGTATTAATATCGGAGTTCTCGACCTAAATTCTGTTATTGACAATGACTCTTGGATGAGAGTCGAAACGTCTATTTTTTCAAACTGAGTCCAGATGAAACAACTGAAGCTTTTTCTACTATGGAACACACCTGGACGAATGAGGGATTACACCGACATTACTTACTGGGGTCATTGAAAATGTTAGATATATTATTGTAGCTCTTAAATTCAAATTGAACATTACCTTGTAGTATATATTGTAAATGTTCGACCATATTGATTGTTTTTGACTGAATACAAATCAGTTACTATAAAACATTCACAGAGCCATATAGCATCACGTGGTTCAGTACGGGAATTCTATTGGCTTACCTTACTTCCGGTTGGACTCCACACAGAATCATCATTGACGCAAAACACGGATCTATTAACGTACCTGGATAAAGCACTGCTAGTTTAAACCTGTCGTGGGTCGGCTCCAGTGGCTAGTTTATTGGCATTGCAGTAAAATAAAAATGAAAATCTCAGAAGGCAATATTTCCTTTTCCCTGCATTTTTAATAGAGCCATGATTTTGAAACGTCTTTTGGGTAGACTTCCGGTTCGCGCATGCGCAGCCCCAATCCTGTACCCGATACAAAAAGCATGGCCGAAGAACCGTGGAACAGAGTAAACATTCCCTTTCCAGGAGCTGTTTCTAGTGTTCGTATTCATTTTACATCTAAGACAGGTATGTGATATGTTTGGTACTTTCATCATCATTACATATAAGCCTTTGTTTTAATATTTTACACCTTAAATCTGCTCAGATCTTACCCACGTTATCTACTACGTAACATGCTCCTAACTAACGCATGCATTGTTTTCCTCCCAGATGTACTTGTTAAAAATGTTTTGTTGGAGAGCGAAAATGTGCTTAAACTTGTCGACAATGAGATCCTTCAAACGGAGATTCGTGTCCTTTACGAGCTGCTGTACATCTTGAACAACAGCTACAGAGGAAACAAGTCGTTCAAAGGCATACAACAGGTTTGAAGTCTCTGCACCAATTACACAACACAGTATTCCACTATGAACATGGATTTACTCTCAGATGAATGTAGAGACGTCTTGATAATCAAAGCTGTGTCCAGATGACTAACCGTGTTGATATTGTTCATTGTTACAGGTTGAGCAGTGCGTAAACAGACTGAAAAGCATGAAGCTGGTGGATGCTCTTCAGGAGTTGTCTGATCTGTGTCCAAAAAGGATCCAAAGGTGGGTTTCAAGGGATAATGGAGGTCTTTTTGTTTAAGCCTTCCTTCAAATGTGGAGTGATCCTGGAGTTGTTTAAGAGCACTCTGAACAGAAGCATAAATCGCAAACATTATTGCAATCACTGTTGTTTTTCCCCCTCCTAAACTGTGTTGCCCTATTTCTAGTTGCGTCACCTCTGTTGAATGGTGTCTGGATATTGCCCGATTATCATTTTGTATTTGAATTTTGACATGAATGCTGTGACATTTACACGTGTGTTGTTGTTGTTCCGTGTCTTCAGGAATGTGGGGAAGAAGTCCGGGGAGTGTAACGTGCCCAGTCAGCCCATGTTGGAGTGGCTGTGCCTCAAGATACTCGGAGCTGCTAATCTCATGAATCATACTCTACAGCGTTGCAGCAGAGCTTTTCTGTATCCTTTACAATACACAACAATCTGAGAGGTTTTGATGAAGAACTACTTTGTTACTATTGCTTTCTGCATAATAACCCATTTAGTTTTATTCCATGTATGAGATTTGAACAGTTTCTCACAAACCTCATCCTATAATGGCTCCTGGGCTTTAAGTGTGAGAATGCTATTTAAATGTAATGTCTTTAATATTAAAATATTGAAAATATTGATCTAGCTTCATGAAAAATGCTATTTCTTTGTTCATTTCCTTAACTTGCACTACAGTCTGTGCAATCAGCAAATGAAATGGGGGGAATTCCTTGTCTTGAACATGGTGTTCACAAGTATGCTCGCTCGGATGTGGTGAGTTGTCATTTTTATCTTTACATTAACCAACCCCTAATTTATATCCTTGAATACTTATTTTTTTTTTCTCTTCCAGGGTAATTTTCCGCGGAGTCTTGCTGAGCCTGTCCACCTTGTATGAGAAGATGCTTTGCCTTTGCAGTGAAGTGGCAAAAGCAAGACCTATGCCATCCCTCAAAGGCTTCTCTTTGCCTCCAAATATGTCCGAGTTACTGGATCCCGCAGTATTACACGACCAAACATGTCAAGTTAATGTTGAAAAACAAAAAAATGGACCGCGAACGAGGGAGTCGTCTAATCCCCGGCAGAAGCAGCGACCGGCCAAAAAGGTCAGAGAAGACCTGGGCGTTTCTATTAAAAGAGGTGCATTCATTTTTCGCAGAATTTTCCATATTATGTGTGTGTTTTTTGTACTTTTTGTTTTTAATACAGTTTTATGCATGTTTTTTCAAAGATATAAACGATAATTCAGACTTGAAACCATATATCAACATTTTCAAGACCTTCTCAAAGGTAAGGTTCTTCTTCATTTTGCCTCAAGGGTTGTCACGGCTACTGCAGTCGCGTGCCACCACTGGGTCTGACTTATTTGTCCATAAATAGGGCTGTAAAGTGAATTGTGTACTGACAAGTAATTATTTTTTTTTTTTTAAGTGTAAAAGTAATGGTGTAGCTTCAAAGATGAGATCAGTGAAAAACAACGTAACAAAGTCGACATCATTTGGTGACATTCACGTCCATCTTAAAGAAATGGTCCAATGGTGCAAATTGAAGAAGATGGTAAAAAAAAGACGCCTTTTTAACTATTTGCTACTGAGGTGCCAGAAGATTAAATCCTTGGAGTCGAACGGAAACAAGTAAGAATGAAGCAATGTTTGTGTGGATTTTAAATTGTCTTATGTGCCCACGCTAATTGTTCATTTTCTCAGTGTTCAAGGGAAGCTTACTAACTTCAGACGAGAAGTTGTCAAGGCTTGCTCAAAAGGTTCTGTGCCAAGAAGGACCCCTGGATCATTGGCTGCATTTAGGACAAAAAATAAACAAACAACTAATTTCCACTCTCTAAGAAGCGAATGGAAATCTACCGTCAGAACTGGGAGTAAAAGAAAACGGGAAGTAAAAGAGAGGAAGTGTCGAAAGTCAAAATCACGGAGGCATCATAAGGACGCAGACAGAAGGACAGAAGATGAGGCGATTCCTCAAAGCAGCCACTGTGACAGGCAAGATGACATTGATGATATATTCGCCTCTATTGGTCTGTGACACCCTGCTGTCTGGCTCCAGGACTTTTGGAGCACACTGCAATGTTTTCAAAGAAGAGACATAAATGGAAAATTATCACAAAATAGAAGTTGAGAAATTGTACAACATTAACAATATACATGAATTTATTCTGTGATTTTTTTATGTCATTGTGCTACAAAATGATGAATTGATGAGATTATATATTAAGAGTATATATTATATCCTTTTAATTAAACATTGGAGCAGCCTAATGTGACGCTTTATTCAAGTGTTTCCACATCTTGGTGTTGCCCCACCTAGTGGAGATGACCTAAAATGCACTCCAATCATCTTGAGTTCACTAAGACTGTCCAACCTAATATAACGCCATGTATTGCTCTGTATGACTGACTTTGGTGTTAAACTCCTGTTCCTGTCTCAGTGCAGCACCTCGGATGTATTTGGAATATAAATTGAGTCTTTGCAGATGTCTGTGCTTGTTGCTCTAGACAAAGTGCTCTTTGATTTGATTGGAGCTGTAAATGTTCGTGGGAAATGTGTCTGTTTAACTTTATACAATTTAGCTCTTTGGATAAAAGCAATTTGTAGAAAAATAGATACCATTGTTTGATTTTTTTGGTTAAAAAAAATAAAAACTAATATTAAATACTTATATGCAGAAATGTCACTTTAAAGGGTAGAAAAGCGCTTTGTGAGCTTTGTGCTAGGTAAAAGTCACTCCGGAGTTCATAAATTACTGTCTTATTCCTGGTTGGTATTAAGCTAAACAGCGATGGGACAGGCTCCATAAGCCAGGCCTGAAACATGAATGGACTCAGGACTCTGGAGCTGCTGACAGGATAGAGGAGTAGAGAGAGGGGCATGTTGGGAGCTTCTATGTTAAATGTCTATGGACATGTGTTAATCAAATCTAAAATGGAAGGTAGGTTTGTGACCTAATTTTGTGACCTCTTAGATTATTATATTGTCCCCTTTGAAAAAGTGGTCTCTGTCTCAATGGGTCAATGATCTATATCTTACATAGTTAAATAATCACAGTCCAAAACAACACTTTTTCAATACATCTCACTTCTCAGAAATAACACAGTTAAAGATAAAAGCAGATTGAAGTTGGCAGACAACCATAATTATATATTTTTTTGTATTTACCAATACAAAATCAATGATAAACTATAAAGGAAATTAGCATGAAGAACATAGATTAATGAAAGATATAACCAGATTATGGTTTATATATATATAAATATATCTATATTAATAATAATAATCCACAAAGCGTTATGTATTGTGTCGTCACTTCCTGTCATGTGCAGTTGTACTTCCGGAAGGTGGGGTTTTGTTTCAGGAGGAGCGGTTTGCTTTTGGCGATCCAATGCCTCGAAATGCGCTTTTAATGCGGCACAGCTCGAGATAGCGTCAACCGGGAGCGGAAAGAACACTCCTGCTTCTGTAAGTCTTATTTCCCTCTGTAACGACACGCATTTGACACACGTGATCGCCTTTGTGCGCAGATGTGTGCCGCTTTCTGCACGCTACCACACCTGCTTTAAGGACGCGACCACTGGACCCTGACTGACCGCTCGTCCCTCACTATCACTTGTATTTGATGGACTGGATGTCTTTACACTTTGAATGTTGCCTGTTTTCCATAAATAATCATTTGCTTTATTGAATCTGTTCAAACGCACTCTACATGTTGCTTATTCTTCGCGGCGTGACCGTCCAGTTATGTTTTCAGTGATGCCGAGGCTATTCTTAGCACTCATGTGTGATGTTGTCTCTTAGCAATTTCACAAGAGGCTTTTGTAGCTTTTCTGTGGTCTTTTAACGTTGCATATTGCATTTTAATTATTATACATCTTGCTTTTTCATGCTCGGTTACTCTGTCTTTGATGCATTTGTGTGGTTGAATGAATAAATGTTTACATGATCTAAAGTGCTTGCTAACTTTATAAATTGTTGCACTGACTGAGGATTATAGGTGTAACTTTAAACTCTCTTGTACAAATATGCCTTCTTTATTGTGTCTTATTTAGTTACCACACACTATGCCCCCTGTCAACTGCCTCCTGCTTTGTTTTAAGTTCCTCCCTGAGGACATGACACACCCTGAACTGTTTTACAAGTAACTTTTATGACAGCAAAACGGTCCACAGCCTGTTGCATGCAAACTGTGGTCTGTAGACGTAGTAGTAACTTGATTAATGTTGTATTATCTGTTTTTTTTTATTAAATCTGTTATTCCAATATTTAAATAGAATAAACTCTGCTGTAAGTATCAGTGCTAAGGTTGCAACGATTAATCAAAGACTAATCATGTAATTCGTGACTGGTTGACTACGGAACAATAACATCGTAGTCATGTTTTAATTGTCACCTGAACTGTAGATTTAGCTCTAACCTGTGTATGAGAAGACATTTTCATAAGACAGTGGCATTATTTGTTGATATTCTTCGTCTAGAAGCCTTCGGTCGCCATATTTACACCTTTTTCTTGTTGATATTGTATTAATAAAGTCTTAATATGCTATAAAAACAATGGTTTGACTAGTCGACTAAGTGAAAAATGTATTGCTGATTGTTTGACTACTAAAATATTTGTCCGTTGCTGCCTTAATCGATACTAAAACTAGAACATTTGCCAAAATTGCTACTGAAGAAAAGCACTTGACACGATTGAAAAGTTCCTGAATCTGCATCGCGTATTGAGCCTTTTCCTTAGTATCAAAAAAGAGTTTGTACTGTTTGTATCGTGTTAAATAATTTGTCATATAATTGCGCTATTTCTGTTAATCCCCTCTTTAGTGTCGACTGGTCTTTTGCAGTTTTTCCGTTGGGTGTAACTTCTCAGGCTGTGTTCGTTTGCTGACGATGGTTGATTCAGATGCATTGGCTCATGTTTTGACCGTAAACAAAGGCACTCCTTCCTTGTACATAATTGTCAGCTTTAATCTCCGTTTAGTCATAACTGTATTATGTAAGACGGTTGTGCTGAAATAGTGATGTCATGTTATTCTTTGTGCCGAAGGGGGAAAAAATCTTAATTGCACTTTTTCTGAGGAGCATTTCAATTAGATTTGCAGTTTATGGTTTAACAGGAGGATTCTTATCAAAGTTATCATTTTTCAACGATAACATTAGAGCGAAGACTGAAATTGTGTTTGTTTGCTGAATCAATTGTGTAGTAAATGTGGTCTTTTCGTTTTGATAATCATTGAAATGGTAATTTCTGTTTCATGTTTCTGTAGTCTGAACCTAGAATGTAAAAACTCCTGATCTTAAATGAAATTTACAACGTATACATTTTGTGACACTTTCCAATAAAAAGAAGTTGCCTTGAACTGACAAAATACATGAAATAATGTATGTGTCACTGTGTTTAGACTCTTGACGCTACATGGCATTATCGTCCACACATTGTATCCTACTTCCTGTATTCAAATTTCAATATGATTTACACAAAAGTACTATGCAAATTTAATTAGACTAATCAGGTCGACTTAAACATATGTAAGGGTCATCTCAACCATGCAGACACCAAAACACAAAAATACTTTATAGAACAAAGACTGTGGTGTTATTATTAATTCATTTTCATCAATAAATACACTTTATTCATAAATATTCTCCATCTAGAAGCCTTCAGTCATCATATTTCAATCTTTATTTGGTTGAAAATGTATTGACAAAGTCTCAATGTGCAATAAAAATGATGGTTTGACTCGTCGACTGGTAAAATAACCGTTCGTTGCCGTCCTAAAATGTATTCCGTTTCTTTTGTGTACTCTATCCTCATTGTTG
>NW_027315768.1:27391433-27548264 GCF_026437365.1 Eucyclogobius newberryi
ACTCATTCACATCATCTTTTCTGGAGTAAATTGAAGTGGCATGACTTGATATTGCCTCTAAAACTGCCACAATTGTTCTTTTAGTTCTGTTCTGATTCAAGCTAAATATCTAAACTATCTGCTATTAGATTTCCAAGTTGCGTTTTAATAATTGGATTCCATTCAAAGTTCACATTCAAACGCGCCGAGGCGTATTGAAATATGAACAGACAAACTATGTATTTCAGAACATGATTTATACTACAGGGTTATCAGTTTTCATGCAGAATCAGACGGGATGTTTAATTTTGTAGTCAATAGTCGTAATTCAGGCTAAACTTCTTCAACTTGACCTGCGCATTCATGTATTGTCCTTTCTGAATAATGCAGGGGTGACATCTTTTTCTACCATATGATTCCAATTACATTATGCATTAGGTTTCAAGACAAAGTGATCCATTAATTTGAGATCGCCGCCGCCCAGTTCTAATAAATCTCTTTCCACGGAGCTGTTGTTTCGGCCGAGCGGAGTGACTTCATCATTGGTTTTGCTCCAGCTCCGACAGATATTTACCGATAACATTAGGAACAGTGCCAGTCGGGTTACACCCACGCTCCCCCGGCCTGTCTTTTACTGGGGAGTTCAGCTGTATTTACGATCAGGGAAAACAGGCGGCGGGCTAATCTCAGGTCTGTGGAATTCTGACCGGCGCAGCCCCCTCGGGATCCATCTGCAGAAACGAGGAACGGGCCCGGGAGGAAGGACGGCGGGGGCAGGGATCGAGGCCGTTCGTAGCAGGAACTCTGGGTTATTCAGTAGTTTTCATGTAATAAAGTGAAACCCAGTCGGCCCCAGTGCGTGTAAAAGCAGCTCTTTGGGTAAAAATGAGACCGCTGCGTGCCGTATGCGTCGAAATCTCGGCTAGTTGTTGTTAGCTTTACCGCGATTGGCCTCTGAAGGTTGTGAAAAGGCCTTTTAACGTCATTGTGGTGCATATTTTAGATGCTTGGAATTGGGGTTGCAACAAGTAAATCAATTAATTGCAAATACCATTTTTCATAGTTTTGGCCGGGGTGCGACTTATACTTACACTTATATACTTCTACTCTGGAGCGACTTATATGTGATATTATTTGTTATTCTCACACTTGCAACTTATACATGTTTTTTTCTTCTCTATTATGCATTTTTTGGCTGGTGCGACTTACAGTCCGGAAAATACGGCGATCGATTATAGAAATGGTTAGTTAATTGAATCAAATTATCAAAGACCCTGATTTGAATCAAAGGTGTATTGTGAATGCACCCATGTGTTATATGTAGTGGCCCTTTGCGTTCTATATCCCTTCCTGTTCCCCAATCTTCTCTTGCAGTCCCTCTGAGCCGCTGGCAGAGCTCTGTGCGACCGTCGCCAAAATGTGGAGGGGATCAGGAAGAGCCGCCGACACCAGTGGCATCCTAATGAATTCCTGTCATCTATATTTCAGCGGCTTAGCACCGGAGTGGTCTGACGGACTCACTATAGCGTCCACTGTAGCCTTAAAAAAGCACAGGCCGTCTCTGTATTATAACAGGTGCAAATGCAGTTGTAGGTGGAAAACGTGCTGCTATTTGATGTGAGAGATGTTTGTATTTGCAGCGTAATTTATATGATTCTGAGGAGACACATACTCGTGACTTGCTGTATTTGCCACAAGATGAGAGATTCAAAAATAAATCAAAAATGTTTATTGCCTCAGTAACTGTCTTAATCTTTACAATAAGCACATTGGTTGGTACAATTGAACTAATATTGAAATCACGGACTTATCTGTACGTCATAACTCAAAATCTTAAAACAAGAACTAAACCTTGACATAACGTTTGTTTATTTTTTTAATCTATTTCAGTTGCGCAATAGACCAAAAACAAAGAATTGGTAATACAAATGATACTTAACGCTTATCTGTAATCCGTGCCTTTTTGGATCAGT
This sequence comes from Eucyclogobius newberryi, assembly GCF_026437365.1. Taxonomy (NCBI): domain Eukaryota; kingdom Metazoa; phylum Chordata; class Actinopteri; order Gobiiformes; family Gobiidae; genus Eucyclogobius; species Eucyclogobius newberryi. The sequence continues at coordinate 27,393,386 of NW_027315768.1, forward strand.
AGAAGCAACATCTATACTCTATAAACTGTATTAAATGATTCAAATTTAGGTCACCACCATAGTCTCAGTATAAACCAAGGGAAACACTGGTTTTAACCCAGAAAACCCTTAAACAGTTCTTTTATTGTGCTGTGATAATGGCCTTTGCCGTGTACATTTGTGGCATTGTATTTTAAACGTATTGTGCATAAACAGCACTAAGCATGTTCTCATTTACCTCGTCGCTTGTGCCCGCTGCATATTTCCCATAATTGCTTTATTTATAAGACCTGAATGTGGGCTGCGAACTGGGTTATGTGTAAATAATTGAAGCGGTGACCTCCTACTCCTCCAGTCAAAGTGCTGAGTGGGCGAAGACGCTGCCTGCCCGTGCATCTGTTCGCGTGGACTGTCCTTCCTATCTTCGGTCTGGTGACTAAGAACAAAAGCAGGAAGAGCACGGGTCGGACTTCCTTGTTTGGAGGAGAGAGTGGCACAGTCTTATCCCCCAGGGCTCTCAGAAATGTGGGTTTGTGTGCTACTCGTGCTGCAATGACTGAAGTTTAAAAGCGCAGTCATTTGTTTGTTTAGAAAGTTTTAAAATTGGAAGGTGACGACGGACTTGTTGATGTGACGGTCAAAATCAAATCACTATCTGATCCCTGTGACAATCTGTTATTTTGGTGTCTATCATGATTCTGTGCTGCTTTTTAAATGCAGCTCTATCAGACAGACATTGCCCCTGTGAACTCTGAGGAAGCGGATAGATGTAGTTCCGTCGTAAAGATAAAGATGCCTCGTGTTCATAAATTGGGATCAAGTTGGCGACGGGCCAGAAGATCTTGCGAGAAAACATTGACAACTCGAGATGCGTGCGATGTGGAAAATGATCGTGTCGGATTGTTTTCCCCCCATGAGTTGAGTTTATATTTGGCTCCAGCAAATGGAAAACAAAGGGCGTTAACCGTGACCGTAAAAATATGTAATTTAAAACCAAATGTGGGGCAACTGAATGAACCATGCCATTTTTTTTTAATTATATACAAATCTCGTCTTGTTATTCAGTGTGGTCGAGCTTGAAAATCATCACATTTTTATATAATACAATACTGCCTCCTTTCAATTCAGCTTTTTGAAATTCTGATACTTACGGGCTTCCGACACCAATATTTCCATAAACCACTTCAACATCAGCTCAAAACGTTCTAAAAGATTAAACGTTGTTAATACCATAACAATATGCGAATAATATCTTTAGTACCTCAGAGAATTTACAAGAGCGAAACATTGTAACTCCGACTGAATTCTTTAGGTTCAAAATTATTTATGAGTATTTATTTGGATTGTAGTTGGTCAAAATATCTTTGTGTTTTCAAGATGCCAAATTGGATCAGTATCAAAAGATGTATAATCAGTAACTCACCCATAACATTTTCCTGCATCTGCTGCGCTGTTATTGATCCTGAGGTCAGTGCATCCCTAGTCGCAGTAGCAGTAGTTGTAAAAGTCGTAAAGGTAATTGTAGTCGTTGTTAGTCACAGTTACCAACTGATTCCATACATGCATTGCCATTCAATCTGTGCCAAGTAAAAGTGGACATTTCGCTCAATGGAAAGTCTGTTGAAAAAATGTGTCACGCTTCTTTATAACGTAATGTCAAAGTGTCCATTCTACACAAGGAACTGCTGCTACTGTTGGAGAAACTGTGGCAGCCAGGAGGCAAACCACTATCATGATTTGGGACTGTTCTGTTGCTCAAAAATATTTTACTAACATTAACAAGGCACTGCAAACTGGTTTTGACATTGACATATCACTCAATTTTAGACTTGGGCCTCAAAACTCCTGCCATGGACACAATAAACGGATACTTTTGGAACGTACTTTTACCCCGTAGTAAAAAGGCCATCACAAACCTCACCCACAATCACTGACATGGTAACAGACATCAGACAAATGGAAAAAGTGACTTAATTTGGAACTGGACAAATTTGACAGACTTTGGACGAAGTAGAACTTTTATTTGAATCAAAATTTTCCACGATTTTGTTTCTTTCTGATGTTTAAGTTGATCTCTACTTGTGTTCTTTGGATGTTTGCTCTCTGGTCTCGTCGCGTTCTGTATTGTTCTGTGTTCTTTGTTTATTATTATTTGTTTTTAATGAAAGAAAATGGATAAAAAGAAAGTGGACATTTCCTTTCGATGGATAATACCGTTAAGACGAAACCTACCGTATTTTCCGGAGTATAAGTCTCACCAGCCAAAAATGCATAATAGAGGAGAAAAAAGTTGCACTGGAGTATGAAATGCAGTTGCAAGTGTGAAAATAACAAATAATATTAGAGTTGCTATTAAAGTTGCTCCGGAGTATAAGCAGAAGTCACGCCCCGGGCCAAAACTATGAAAAAAGGTGCCACTTATAGTCCGGAACATACGGTAAGCTCGAAACCCTCTTCCGTCCGTCCCCGTCACATTATCTACCGTGTAAACAAACGTCCCTCAAATTGACTTCCTGCGCGATTTGATTAAGCACGACGCTCCTGCCATAATTGAATTGACTTGACTTCCTGTTCGCCGCATAACTTTATCTCCGAGCCACTTCCCCTCCCGTACATTCACAAAACAAACGGGCGGGCCTGCTGCGCGTCATCCATCTTGTCTCCGCGACTCTTCGCTGTAGGGACGCTCTGAAATGTTTACCGTTCGGGAGGAGGAGCGGGTTTTTGAGAGATGAATAAGCCCCAGCTCTACCTATTAGCATGACACCTAGCGCCGGAGATAAAACGATGGCAGGAGCTTGTTTACCCAGACTTATGTGACAAGGGAGTATTAAGTCATCCGAGGAAATACGGCGGTCCCCAGTGTGTTTCTTTAGCACTTTCAACTTTAGATCAAACCGTGTCGCGGCACTGGTAGCTCCTGATGCCACTCGACACCCGTGTTTGTCTCCGCACTGACTTTAAACGTATCGGCGGTGACGGCAAACACGGCACTGACACGCAAATCTAGCTAGGTAATGTTTGCGGTCCGTGTTATGTGGCTAAAGTAGTCTTAGCTGTATTTATAAAAGAGGTGGGTCGCTAACTGATCTATGGTCTCCAACTGAATGAATCTATGGAAGCGTGTAGCGAGGGATGGTACGATATCAAAGTCTAGTGTTACGATTATTGTGACGCAACTCATCACGTTATTGAGATTTTTTTTATAAAAGCAACAGTTAGCTCTTTAATTTTCTTTCATTCCCGTGGTCTAGCATGTTACTGTTCCTCAAGTTTGACACCGGCTTTATGAATTTGAACTTTCTGAAACAAAATAAAGTTATACTGGATTGTAGATTGAACTACATAGACTTTTGTCCTACGATTTACCTTGTGACTTAAATATGAATGATTATCGATTGCGGTAACCGAATCATCTTGACATCCCGGCCTGTAACAGACAAGCTCATTATTTAGTTAATCTTTAATATTAAGGGGTTATTCATTAAACTTTCATCTCTGTATTCTATTCATTATCTTGACTTTCTTTTTAGCATTTATTGTTGTACTGTTTATTATGTACTGGAGTGTGCTGGAGTCTTTTAACTATCGTTTAATCTGGCAGTTATCCTTTCGATTAATCAATTTGCTGTTTGGATTGCAAAAGTCTTGTGAATATGACAATTTTTCGATATTTACCTGAGGTGAAGCTAAACAAATGCAGCTTGAGAGCATTTTTATTGAATTGAATTTAACTCTAAATCATTTTTTCATTAAAAACACAACTTTTACATGTTTCTTGTGTAATTTTGCTGTAATAACGGATACGCCTGAGTCATAAACTCTCATAATAAAACAAACATGACATGTTATGGAGTCTATGTATAGACCAGAAAATGATGATTCGATTGTTAAGATTGTCATCAACTAATTTAATAATCCAGCATTTCTCAAACTGTGGTGCACGAACACCTCTTCAGTTCTTGTGTTGTCAATTTTAGTACTTTTTTGAAAGAAATTATTATTATTTAGCTCTTCCTTGAGTAATTTCTTAGTTAAAACTGATATAACAATGGAGTATTCCTAATGAAGACCTTGTTGAGCCCTAACGTAGTCCTGAAATAGTCTGTTATAAATCTGATTTAGATCTGGTGCTCCTCGGAAAGCCAAATCTTTTCTTTGGTGGTATTTGGTGTAAAAAGTTTGAGACACACTGTAATAACCGATGAGTTGCGATTAATCGATTCACTTGTTTCATTCATCCATGTTCTACGCTTGTTCCCATTCGGGGTCGCGGGTGACTGGAGCCTATCCCAGTGACTTTGGGCCTTAGGTGGGGCACACCCTGGACAGGGCCAGCTCGTCGCAGGGTTAGCTTGGTTCAGCCAAGAAAACTGGCCACAAACTACGGCAGTGGTTTCCAAACTTTTTGTAGTTGTGCGTTTCCCGAATTGAATAGTTTGAACAGTCTAAATGAAAAAGAAGCATGTGCTGTCCTCAAACTGCACAGGGAAATGCTCTGTTAGATAATGAGAGAAAATGTAAGATTTCACCGTTTGTTTGGTCATGGTGTGAAATATTGTGAATAAATAAAAATATTCATCGCTGATTGTATGTTTTGTCATCCAGAAAAGATTAGTAATTTGTGCTCTAATTATGTCAGCATTTGGGTTTGTATTTTCACTTATTTTCTACTTCCATTATGACGCTTATTGATAAAATGGGATTTTAAGTACATTTTGGCCTTTTCAATGCTGATATCTCTGTAGAAATAATGACTCCTAGTTCCGCAGTAGGTCAATGATGTTGAGATAATATTATAATGCATTTTTACAGTTAAAAGAATAAGGAAGTAAGCCAGCTGCAGTTTATGGTGGGGCCTGAAGTTTAAATGGATGGTCAGTGACTTCTCTTTTGTTTTAACGATCTTCGCACGTGTTTCCTCCAGTGTTTTATTGCATTCATAAACCCTCTCCGTCTGTAGAGTAATGGCTGCCTTACTCGCTATCATCTTCAGTGACCTTTTCATGGCAAACTTTATAAAGTTCGAGGATTCATGAGTAGGCACTTTGGCACTTTGATTGGAAGAGTGGCAGAGTGGATTTGAGATTAACTGGAGCCGAGCCGAGGCCGCGCTCTGACGAGATGCATTATGTAAGCTTTTAAACGACACGACAACTGTCTTCTGTTCGACGTGTCAAGAGAGGTAACGACATCATATCAAAATGGTTGTTTTGAGGTTTACAACTTCAGAATATCTAGGGTTGTCAAAAGTGTTGATACCCAGATATTTGTATGAAGACTAGCTAAACATTTGAACATGTATATATTAAGCCCATCACAAAAATGGCTTTATCAACTTATCGTTCATTATAGTGGTTCCCAACTGAGGGGGCGGAATCACCTCTTTTAAGCACTAGTGCCCAACATTATTTTTTTACATTTTAGCTGTATAGCGTTGAATAGTTAACATTTATGACTGAGTTATTAATGATACTAACGACTTAAGAGTTTCATTCTGTTTTATATTACAGCTCATGTTTCAATGATACATTTGTTTGGAAAACTGTTAGATATCCATTCGCTTCAACTTTATCGTTTATTGCAATGTATAATTTTGCAATGTTATTGAGACAGAGCTAGTGTCTGTGCAAAAAATAGGACAAAATTAAACTTCAACCCCGCGATGAGCTGGCCCCTGTCCAGGGTGTACCCATCTAAGGCCCAAAGTCACTGGGATGGAGGTCGTGGGAGACTGGAGCCCAAAGGGAACAAGCGGGCTGGAAACGGAATCGTTTTTGAAATGTCCAGAAAGCTCAAATCACATTGTAATGTGACAGAGCATACTAATCCAATCCAACTTTATTTCTATTGCAGAGTGCAGTACGCAACAATAAAAACACAGCAATGAAATGGACACTGAAATGCAACAAAAATAAACACACTGTAAACTATAAAACTCAAGGGAAAATATGACTTTTAAGAGCTGAATTAAAAACAAAATGACTCTGCCTGTCTAAGAGGAGGAGGTCTTTGCTAACATATTAATACTTTGTGTTTAAAACAACATTTAATATCAGTATTGATCCTTTTCTTTTTTTTATTAAATGGAGTTTGAAATGCTAGTATTGAGATTCATAACAACACGGATGTCTAGTGAATACTGTTATAAGAAAAATAAGACTAAACACTGGTAGGTGATGTTCCTGCATTATTTGTGTGCTATTTGAGCCTCTATCGCAGCACTTTCCGGCACGTTTGAGCACAGCTTTACGAATGTCTTAAATACGACCTGATCATCACCTGTAAACATCCTGCGAGAATACTTGACTTGTGCTAATCATTTGTACTGTTTTGTGTTGTCCAGGCCGTGTAGGTGACCGTGGGCGAGCGTCGTATGTGTGTGATCGCGTGAAAGGGGCAGAAAATAATCCAAGATGGCGACCGGAAAGAATAAAAACCAGAGCTCACTGGCACTGCACAAAGTGATCATGGTCGGGAGCGGAGGAGTCGGCAAGTCGGCGCTCACGCTGCAGTTCATGTACGACGAGGCAAGTCAAAAACCACACCGAGAATTGGTTCAGAAGTGCAGCCACTCCTTCACTTTGCTCTGTATTTTGTCATCATTTGCATTTTTATTAGTGTTTTTATTAGTGTCCTTGTAGAGGTGGGAGATGAAGACAAAAAATCATAATATTGCTAATGTCATTTTGGAGAAATGCGAAATTGGATTTATCGTCTTTAATAAAAACTAAGCGAAATAACTGCAAAAAATCAGATTAAAAATGAAACGTGTAAGATGAATCTTCCAAACACGCGTGCAAGTGACGTTTGTGCACTTTAGCGTGTCGTTTCACTTGTCATGCCACACTGAACCTCAACCAAAGCAAGTACAGATGTGTTTTAGCACCATTCTGATACATTTCCTCAATATAATCAGAATATTGTCAGAGATAACGCACAAAAATGAATATCTCCGTATATTTGGTCACAGTATAACAACTCCTCTGTCTTGTATTTACTGGTATTCAATTGCGTTTGTTTTAAATGAATCGCTAAATTGAAACCGTGGATTCTTACTTTTACTGTTCACATCGCATGCTTGTCTTTGTGGAGATAGGAAAGTTTAATGCCACACTGGAACATTCAAGGCAACACAATAACTAAGTCATGGAAACAATTGGATGGCAGAATCGCTACCAGAAAAGTTGCATAGCTTTCCAGGTTTAAATGTTTCTTTCATAAAAGTTTAAATTGCAGTCTGCTAACTACATCCGACCAAACAACAAACCACTACAAGCCCAACACAAGATCTTACAAAGGTCAACCGTGCCATTTCAGCCTTTCTTGTTTTCTCTGCAGCAGAAAATGAGTTGTTGATGTACTTAGTTTGAAAATGTCCCATTACTGCTGCTGTACAAATCATGACGAGTTTCCATTTGAGCGTTTTTCTACTCTAGACTCTGATTAGAGTCTCCATCAGGACGCTCTTGGCAAATTGCTCCAATTAATACCCCGTACACTGCACTTCTGAACTCTCCTTTCTTCAAGTGGAACATTGAACACTTCAGTGCTTGTTATAGATTAATGGGATCTTACTCCCAGGAAAAGACGAGAACAATATTTAGAACTTGAAATTACCTTATTCCTGTTGCTTTTGGTAGATATGCCCTTCTTTCGTTGTTTTATTTTGAAAAACAGCAACATTTAACTTAATATTTTGTTCAAATTATGCTTTCAATAGTTTTTTTTATTTATTTTTTTGATAATTACCTTTTTGTTGTAAATATTAGAAATGTTTTAACAAATCATAACGTAAAATAAAACACAAAAGTAAAAAATACAAAAGCAGAAAGACTTAAAGAGCATATGACAAATTTTGCCTTTAACTGGTTAATTTATACCTGTTATAAAGTCAAATCAAGTTTGTGGAGAGAAGGTTAAAAATACCGTGTGTAGAAAATGACAGGAAGTGACATCACACTTGGGACACTCATTCCATCCAACGTTTATGCATAATTTATACAAACTACTTTTTTCACCCTCAACATTAATGCAAGAAAATAAAGTTGCGTAGCTTATATATATATATATATATATATATATTATTTGTCAAATTTAAAAAGTGACATTAGATGAGATCATAAACAGGAAGTACAATTTATATATATATAAAAAAAAGGTGCTATGCTGGGGATTAAAAAAATGAATAAATTGCAACATTTTAAATATATTTTTCTTAACTGCATTTTAATTTTAGTTCATTGAGTAAGCCAACATGTCATAGGCTCTTTAAACAGTTATAGACATTTTAAACAAACTAAATTCACACACACAACTGTCACTCCCCTCCCACATATTGATGAAGCGTTCTGTCGCCCTTCTGTCCGTAAACGATCCCCGTTGTCCCCCCAGTTCGTGGAGGACTACGAGCCCACGAAGGCGGACAGCTACAGGAAGAAGGTGGTGCTGGACGGCGAGGAGGTCCAGATCGACATCCTGGACACGGCCGGGCAGGAGGACTACGCCGCCATCCGCGACAACTACTTCCGCAGCGGCGAGGGCTTCCTGCTGGTCTTCTCCATCACCGAGCACGAGTCCTTCACCGCCACCGCCGAGTTCAGGTACACGGCGGGCTCATGAACGGGGATGTTACTGCTTTATACGACGGGCTTTTTAATCAAACTCAACCCTATACAAAAGATGGCCATTACAGCGAGGATGATGGGCGAAGTGCGCTGGAGCTGCCAGACTGTGTAATACATAATGAGTATTAATTATAATATGACAAACTGTGTCTTTTGAATTGAAAACAACACAGCTGCTTTGTTTTGACAAGGGGGCTGCCCAGGAACAATGACTCGAAACAAACACTGCAACACACGGTGCTTTTCACAACACAAACCACTTTTTATTCAGTGAACTTTAGGTTAAAACTGTCCCAACGCTTGTGTAAAAAGAGCGAGGGGTTTAAAGGCCAGATAATCCATAATGCATGTATTTTGTGGGTTCAGGGAGCAGATTTTGCGCGTGAAGGCGGAAGAGGACAAGATCCCTCTCCTGGTGGTGGGAAACAAGTCGGACCTGGAGGATCGGAGGCAGGTGTCCGTGGACGAGGCCCGGGGTAAATCCGAAGAGTGGGGCGTCCAGTACGTGGAGACGTCGGCCAAAACGAGAGCCAACGTCGACAAGGTAAGCCCGCCTTTTCGAAGTCGAGACTAAGAACAAGCAGAGAAAGCTCTAGATTTACACAGTTCCATTTATGTCCTGGGGAGTTATCAAAAGTGAGCAAACACAAAAAACTTTGCTACTGCCTCGACTTGCCAAACGCTCAGAGATTTATTAGCAAAAACAATAGAAAAGTACATCCCTATAAAATTCTAAAGTCAGAATATTTAATTTAAAGTGTCTTAACTCTCCATTGTCTTAAAGCAGAACTATGAAACTTTAGTGATAGAGCTCCCCCTGCTGCTCCATTGTGGAAATGCACTGCAACATTGCCAAATATGACAAAAGAGCCAGGGTTTCTCAGGAGAGTTGTCTTTGGGTCGATGTCGGCAAATGTTGCGAGGCTGTGTTTCCGCCCAGTGACATCAGGGGGCACTTTAAACACCCCAAAAATGCACATTTAGCCGTTAAAGATGCTCAGTTCTCCTTTAACATTAGGTTGACTAGAAATTCTCTGAGGTGAGATCTGAATCGCTAGATGAAATTTCCAAGATTGTGCTATTATTTGTTTTTACATTTGGCTCAAACAAATACAAGGTTTAGTGCTGAATACAACTTAAAGCATTCATAAAAAATATGAACTACTGTAAACCAACAAGGTCTGATACTAATCTAAATACCACATACCACAACATATTCTGTTTGGGATTTTTTAAACAATAGGATACAATTTCTTCCTCTTCATTTTATATTCGTTATGATTTACATCCCGGACGTTCTAAACCTACTCACCATAGGTCAGATTCATATGCTTTATTTTCCAATATATATTTATATTTGAATTAGTAAGATCTAGTTTTGTCACTACTCTTGTACTGCTCAAAAAAAACATGTCAAATTACAAAAACTAAACCTTTGGGACTTTTAGAATTGAGATTTATCTGTAATTTATTTAGTCAGAAAGTGATTAAATAAATAAATAGTTTAATGAATAGATCGTTGCTTGACTCAGTTGGTTAAGAAATTGCCTGCGAGTTGAGCGGAAACGTTTGGATTTTGGAGGAATGTAACTAAAAGCGTCTTAAGAGGTGATTGGCTAACGGGGCGAAGTAGCGAGCTGTGATTGGCTGAGGCAGGACACGCAGTCTTCCTGGTTGAATTTAGTGTATACGTCAGCGTCGTATGCATAGTGTTATCTCGCTGCACCAGCCAATCTTAATGCCTTTTGAAGTCAGCTATTTAAGGCGAGGCTTTTATGTCAGAATCTGCAAGCTAGCTTCATCTTAATCTTACTCAAATTTCCATATTCCCTCCTCCCTCGGTGACATTTGAAATTCCTGATTGATGTCGTCGCATTAATAAACGTGCACGGTCTGACTGTTTCTCTCGCTCTCTCTCCCCCTCTCCGTCTCCAAGGTGTTTTTTGACCTGATGCGTGAGGTACGTGGCAAGAAAATGGCCGAAAACAAAGACAAAAACGGCAAAGGAAAGAACAAAAAGAACAAGAAGAGCTTCAAGGAAAGATGTTGTTTACTTTAAGCTTTTTTTGTAACGGACCATAACAAACTATGACATACCTGCGGAGGACACGCTCGCCCCATCATCTTCATTTAACCTTCTTTTTAAAGGTTTGCTATGTCTTTTTTTTTTGTTGGTTCGCCTACTGCATCGCCTGGAGATGGAGATGTTTCTGCTTTACCATCGAATGTTTAAAGTATAGAAATCCACTTGTTCAACTACAGGTGTTTTAATCGCTCACAAATGCATTGAAAAACGTGAGCAGTCCTCCTTAAAAAAAAGTTACCGAGTGCATTTTTTAACATAAGCTGGTTCATAGTTTAGTGTGTACAGAGTGATATCGACATCTTCTGCCGTTTTCAATCAATTTTAAGCTGCTCTTTGACCCCGATTGCACCTCGTGAGTGGACGGGCGAAGTGCTACCGACACTAAGGCCCTTGCTGCTTGTACATGGGTGTTTTTGATAAGCACATATTTGTCCTCTGTCCGTGCATCGTATATCTGCGAGAAAATGGGAAGTTGTTTTCGAAAAATGCCTGCCAGAAGTGGAGAGAGAGAGAGAAAACTAAGCTTTTGCCGCGTCTGTTTTATGTAAATGCCTTTCCTCGAATCCATAGCAACGTGAGCCACAGACGACACGTTTGTCAATCATTATTTAATGCCATAAAGACGGTTGAATGAAGTTGACTTGTAACCAGCGATCAGGTGAAAAGGATGTGACCACTTGAGACTGTGTGCGGCGCCATATGCAACAAAAGTACAACGTGAACTTGCATTTAGGGGTGAAAAGTTACACAGTGCTCCTTTTTAAAGACACACATTATGCATCGTTTGTGTTATTGGCCTTTAAACGTGCTCTCGAGTTCCCTGTCTTTGGCATTTCATGTTTCAGAACTTTAAATACAGTAATGCTCGTAGAAAACCCGCATCATCTTCCATCCGAGGGGCTTTTTCATCAGGAATTTAGTGTTGGCACGCCTCCCGCTGGCTGCGATTGGAATGAACCGCGAGAAATGACTCGACCGGAATGCATTTGACGGTAGAAATAATCAGAACGAGTCGAGCGATGATTTGTGGACTTAATGATTTCAACCCTTGACGTCACAATCTAGATACATTTGAAACTGAGTGATTCATGGGGCTCAGAGCGAGACGACCAGTGATTTACCCATTATAGTCAAGTCATTGTCTAAGCTAATCAAATCCTTACACATCTAGACATTAATAAAAGGTTCACTTGCTGCCCAGTCTGTCCTACTTAAACCCTGACATTTTTTGATTTGCTTGTGCGTTTGCCATAAAGCGCTACTCCCTGGCACCACCTAGAGGTCATGTCATTTTTGAGCCAAATGTCTGAATGTTGTGTAATATGATGTGTGGGAAAACCAAACGTCTCTGTAATGGTCTAACTACGTTGCTCCAGTCATTTCTACGCTTCTGCTCCGTGACTGTACTGCCTTTTTTCATTTGGATTCAAGCCACAATGTCCGTGTCATGATGTTTTATTTTAAGTCGACAGCTGAGCCCTGCTTATCTTCCGTGTTTAGTCTAGATATCTATTGCTGCTGATGTGTCCATTGCCTTGTTCAGTGAAAACCTCAGAGTGGTTGTTATAACTGGAACATTCCTCTGTGAACTTAGTAAATTGTAATGAAGTGATACTACACTGCCGTAGGAGCACACATTGCCACACAGGGTTATTTAGTATGTTATTGTTTTTTTTGTGTGTAAAACCTGATGACAACTGAGGTGCTTAATACATTCAGCGATTCCCTATTGCACAATATGTCACTGCCTTTTGTCTTTTGTGTTTAACGTCCTTGTATTTCATTAGGGCTGCACAATATGTAGACGCTTTTGACTCTTACTTGCATTGTTAGAATTAAAGTCTATTTGTAGATTTAGAGACCATAACTTTCTTTAATATCTCAGCCACCATATGACAAGCTCATATAGTAATTGTTGTTAATGATGTCAGATTCCCTTCCAACTCAGTTGATCCGAGCTTGGCACCAGCACAAACTGTACTGGCTGGTGACCCCTAGTGGTTGGACTATGGTGGTTTATGTCTGTTTCTATGTACCAGTCCAGCCCACTTCATTACACACTGTTGTTCTGGAAGTACTTCTCCCTTCATTTTCCTCATAGACTTAAAAATAAATAAAAATCATGTATTAAGAGTTTAAAAGTCTTAGTTACAAGCTTATGCTAACTAATGTCTGTGATATGTTTTGGTCCAAAAAAGCACTTCTGAAACTTTAAATTTGGCAATTTTTTTTAATAACATGGTGGTTTGAAATAGATTCAGAAATATCTAGGGTTTATGTTCATTAGTTCCCACAAAGTTGATTAGTCCTGAGCAAGCGTTTAAGCTTTTAATATAATTTTCTTTAGAAAGTCTATGGGAAAATGTATGGAAAATAACTTTAGAGTAACAAAACAATAGCGGTCACTGTTAAGCTCCAATTGCACTGATCTGCCTGATAGCCTTTAAGTTTCAAGGCTATTTAACTCTCTCTATTTAACATGTATAAAGAGATGGAGTCATCATCATTATGGTAAATGTGTCATATTGTGCTGTCCTAATCTTAAAATGTTAAAAGTGGCTATTATTTCTTGTAAAATTGTAACATTTCTATTCAGCGTATTATTTTATCCTTTCCAATAGCTTCCACGTTGTCTTTTGCTCTCGTCACAGCTCCTCCACATCTTAACACCGTGAGGCAGGTGCTGACAATCGGAAGCCATCATCTCCTTATCTTCACGTTTGGGTGGCACAGAAACTACTTATTTTTCCCTTCTCAAAACATGCACTACATTGCCAATGCGGTTGAAACGGGACTTGCCATGAAAAGTCAAAATGCTGAAGAGCTGTTTGTATGTGCCAACCCACACAGCATCGTGAAAGACGTGTGTTTTTGAAAACGGCTGTGTGCAAATGTCTGCTACCTTTTGCTGTGAGTGCTGCTGCGGTGAGGATCTATTAACTGTCATTTGTGGTAATGCTTTGGTAAATATGATGTCTCTACCACTGCCTAAAACATTTTTTCTTTTTTTGTAATTTGTCCCTCCATTTCCTGTGAGTGTGCTTTTACCTCCGGGCGGTGAGGAAAATGCAAAATAAATGCTTTTTCTTTGTATTTTGTATAGAGCTGTTCTCGTTTTTTGTCCCTTTTCAAGGTTCGCTCGAGACGGGACGGGAGAGTATTGACAGCAAATCATTGAAGCCGGAAACCCTTGACAAAAATGTCTTTTCACAGAATGTACTATCAACAAAACCCTCACAGTTTTTATATTCGGGCAAAACGAGGCTTGTAACATTGTTCAAAAGTCAGTTCAAAGTGCAAAGTTTTGAAATGTATCCAGGACATTTGAGAGTTCATTGAAATATTTACTGCCAAATCAGTCACAATAACATTTTGAGGCGATAAAGGATAATATAGAAACTACATTGTGCTACTAACACAACTCTAAAGCGGAATTATGCCCTAAAAACTAAAATAAAACAAATAAATCGCGGAATTCAAGCTTAAATCCTATTTTTGTTCCATAAGAAACACCAGAAATGACAAAAAGATAAATATTGCCCCCTAAAGATTGTTGTTTCTCATTTATTGAACGATAAGTCGATGTAGTAATTATTATGACTTACTACAGCCAAACTAATAAAAGAAAAAATACAAAAGTTTCTGAACATTTGTAGAGGTCCAAACGAATACAAATAACTGAGTAAATCTTTAGTGTCCTCTTCCATTGCACCGTCTTGGTTGCTGCGTGTCGTAAATGTGTCACTTGCTGCTCCCTTTAGGGCATCGCGTGGCCCACTTCAGTCACATCCCCCCCTTATATTCTGTTTGCATTGATTGTTTTCTGCTGCACTCCACAAAACATTGCACAACAGAGTCACTTTTTGACAATGACGAACTACCAATACTTTTATTACTATTCTGCAGCCGTTTGGTGCACGGGCCAGCGATTGTAACGGCAGCTGTGAAACGTTATGGGGCGTCATTTTGAGAAGCCGAAGGACGTGGCAAAGCCGAATCCAGTAAAATGTGATGGTAAACGTCTGTGTGAAATAATGTATCAATTCATCCAGGTAAAGATAAGAAAAAGGATGTCGCATTAATGTCACGGGAATGATTGATTGAACTGTTACTTTTCATTTTGTGTCGAAACTTAGAATTGAACTGTCAAATGAATGGATCATGATTTACATTTGATTAAATTGCAGCCAAATGCGTAGATGTGGGTTGGGATAGGGGGTAGGTAAAAATAGGAATTTTCTTACACTTGCAAAATACAACTTTGAGTAAAAGCTGTTATGACGTTTTAAAGTGCATTAAAGTTAAGTTAAGTTAAGTTTTGACCAATATCGTGTTTATTCTTGTGCTACCCTCAATTTCTTTTTTTATAATTATTTTTCAAACCTAAAACAACATAAAAAGAACATAAAACGGACAAAAGCAACAGTTTTTCATGTCTTTTCATCCAGACCCGAAGATAAACCTTAGTTCCTGTTTGTACAATTGGCCAATCTTGATCATTTAACAGCAAAAATGATTAATCCTAACAACCTTTATGTTTATATTGATTGCTACTTTAGATACAAAGCGCCATTCAAGTCTGTGCTTGGCTTTTGTAAATTTTATTAGACGAAAGCCATAAACATATATAATCAATACTGAACTAAAATGGTAAGTAAACGTTTAAAAGTATTCTCATCCTGCTTTCGTTCATCTGCATTAATCCACCTAAACAAACCATATGGTGACGAAGATGTACTTTCCTGCAGCTTTACAAACCAGGCCAGGTACGGTGAATCAAAGCACTCGACTCTCACCATCTCTGCAGAGGCGCGGGCAGCTTCCCCTGGCGTTATGCAAAACAGCCCACACTTAATGCTGCTCCTGTGTAATCAAACAACAGAAATGTACTGCCGCTGCGTAGTGGAGGGGAGCATTTAATAAACAGAACCCTGCCTGCGTATTCCTGTAGGGACCTGGGCACGTCTCCTCTTACTCAAAAAAAAAAAGAGATTTCAGAACGACCCCATTCTGCTTGCAGGGTATTCTGAGGCCCTTGTAGTTTCCCTGTAGGCACTGATGATTCACCGTGATACTTCAATTTGGCAGGGCAATCTGCAGGGAACGCCAGACTCACTTTTTCTTTCTTTTTGCTGTGGTTTTTCCTCATGTTTTCTTTTGTTACCCCCAAAGCCCCTCGGGTAATACGCAGGTAGGGTGTTCCCCCAGAAGATGCACCCCGCGAGCATCCAGAGTGACATGTTTCTTAATCCATTGGTTTGGCTTTGCAGTGTGTGCAACGAGTGGCAAGTGAACGCTTCAGAACAGTGGATCTGAATGCAATTATATAACAGCAATAACCCAAGTACTTGGAGTCCTGAACGTGTACGCAATGTATTCTGACACGTATTAAAACTACAGCTACAGTATAATTAAAGCACTGTACACTTTGTTGCACTGTACACAATTCAGTGAATGCGTTTTACAGTTTGGTTGAGTCTCAGGAGGGTCAGAATACAACAAAAGCAGCAGTTTTAGAGATGATATTAAGACTGCAGGCTATTTTCATCTTCTCTATTCTGTATTAAGATGTTTTTCAAAAATCTTTGCACACTTTTTGGTTGAAAATACAGTATGCAGCTGCAAAACCATCTTAAAAATGTAAAGTGAATAATGTCGGTGTAATCCCTCATTCGTCCAGGCGTGTTCCATAGTAGAAAAAGCTTCAGTTGTAGTCATCTGGACTCAGTTTGAAAAAATAGACGTTTCGACTCTCATCCAAGAGTCATTGTCAATAACAGAATTTAGGTCGAGAACTCCGATATTAATACTGTTCTGTGGTAAGACCCGCCCATTGGGAGGAGCCTTCCTGAAGTAGAAAGAGAAACTCCCCCTTGTATCTACCGAGCTAGCCTATTCAGATTCGGATGCTAATCAGGTACTCAGGGTGGTTGAGCCAGGGTCTCACAAAGACAAAGAGGATTCTAATAGCCCATTAAAATTCTGAATAGGCTAGCTCGGTAGACAATGACTCTTGGATGAGAGTCGAAACGTCTATTTTTTCAAACTGAGTCCAGATGACTACAACTGAAGCTTTTTCTACTATAAAGTGAATAATGTCCGTGGAATTGTCTGGGTCTTTACACTTGGATTTGTTTGATTGCTTTGCTTTTTTGTCCAGAGGTTTTCTCAATACCCCACCATTTTTTTAAATACAGCACAGTGTTTGAAAATGAAGGCTGTGGGATACGAAAGGGTCTGCAGAGCTCAAAGCAGCACGGCAGGGTGTATACAGAGTTGCACAATCACTGCATCAAAATTTGGACTAGACTTGGACTAGACCAGGCTTAAAACGGGATAAACATAAACATTATAGGCTCAAACTGGTCCAAAACCAGCACCAAACCAGGACAGACACATGTGAACGCACACTTAGAATAGCAACAGTCTGAATAATGCTGAAGGGAAATATTTACTGTGCATTTCTTCAGCAAGATTGAAGCGCTGAGCTATTGGCTTGGCTTTATAGACCACAAAACTGGAAAGTATTGGACATTTACCCCCCTCATGTTTCTGATTTGACAATTCAGCTAAATGCTATCAAGTGCCTGTCCGAGGAAAACATGCAAAGTTGGAGAAGACGAGAATAATTGCATGTGGACTCGTCAATTCAACATCCATTGCACTCCAATCTCAGCTGCATCTTCTGTTTCTGTTCTGATTGTCTCTGAAATGACAAATGATACGCAAAAGCAGCAGAAGAAACCACGACACACACTTTGCATTCACTGAAACCCTTGAATATGAATTTAATGACGGCTCCAAACCCTGACACTGACGTCTCTGCGCTGACAGAACCGCTTATACGTCTCCTCCTCGAATTAAAACAAAAAAAACCTTGGAAAAACATGACAAGTGCTTTAGCCTCCACATCTGTTCTGCACATTCCGCTCACACAAACACGCTAATCCGCGGTTTATACACAGCACCGCCACTCCCAAAGCCTGTGGCGCGCTTCCTCTGGCGCGATAAGCCTGTTTACCTGCCTGACGCGCACCTCCTCCTCCCTGCGCGCATCACCTCCTCCTCCTCCTCCTCCTCCTCCCTGCGCGCATCACCTCCTCCTCCTCCTCCTCCTCCCTGCGCGCATCACCTCCTCCTCCTCCTCCTCCTCCTCCTCCCTGCGCGCATCACCTCCTCCTCCTCCTCCTCCTCCCTGCGCGCATCTCCTCCTCCTCCTCCTCCCTGCGCGCATCACCTCCTCCTCCTCCTCCTCCTCCTCCTCCTCCTCCCTGCGCGCATCACCTCCTCCTCCTCCTCCTCCCTGCGCGCATCACCTCCTCCTCCTCCTCCTCCCTGCGCGCATCACCTCCTCCTCCTCCTCCTCCCTGCGCGCATCACCTCCTCCTCCTCCTCCTCCCAGCGCGCATCACCTCCTCCTCCTCCTCCTCCCTGCGCGCATCACCTCCTCCTCCTCCTCCTCCCAGCGCGCATCACCTCCTCCTCCTCCCTGCGCGCCCCTCGCTCTAAGTAGGCAGATTAGGTGGTCCGCAAAGCCTGTAGGAAGGCACTTATTTAGAAATATATGAAAGGGCAAAGCGAGCCAACGCCTAATGACCGATGCCGTGTCAGAGGAGCGCCCTTGGGCCCTTCATCATTTTCGTAGAGAGGCAGAGAGGCAGAGAGAAGGCCCCTCGTCCTCTGCGTAACCCTCATTATACCTGAGCTAATGTTGGACGATGAGGATGCGCGAGTGTCTGTGCCCGTCCGTTCCTCTCCATGGCAACCCCTCTGGCTTTTACGCACAGATGAGAGGCGCGCGTTCTGCTTGTAAAACACCACGGGCCTTTGTTCTGTGTGAAGTGCTTGCTGTAACCATCACTTGATATTTATTTTTGAATGAATATTGCTTTTGATATTGTTCAAATGGTAATAAATCGGGTCTAAATTGGTAAAATATGATGTTACCAGTTAGTACTCCGTGTGTGTGTGTGTGTGTGTGTGTGTGTGTGTGTGTGTGTGTGTGTGTGTGTGTGTGTGTGTGTGTGTGTGTGTGTGTGTGTGTGTGTGTGTGTGTGTGTGTGTGTGTGTGTGTGTGTGTGTGTGTGTGTGTGTGTGTGTGTGTGTGTGTGTGTGTGTGTGTGTGTGTGTGTGTGTGTGTGTGTGTGTGTGTGTGTGTGTGTGTGTGTGTGTGTGTGTGTGTGTGTGTGTGTGTGTGTGTGTGTGTGTGTGTGTGTGTGTGTGTGTGTGTGTGTGTGTGTGTGTGTGTGTGTGTGTGTGTGTGTGTGTGTGTGTGTGTGTGTGTGTGTGTGTGTGAAGCACTTTGAATTGCCTTGTGTACAAACGGTGCTCTGTAAATAAACTTGTCTTGTCTTGCCGTACCAAGATTAAAAACCAGTTCCAAACTCAATTTTAACCAGGATTAAGCTTGGATTTACAGGTGCACTGCAGGGTACAGCAACTGCTTCTCTCTAGATACTTTTTTCTTCCATCGGATTAAAGTTTGTTTGTTTGTTGTCGTCGTACGCTTTGGGAAATGTATGACATCAAACAAGCATTGGTCTGTGAGAGGAAATAAAGGTATGTTGAGTTAAATAAGATGCTATCCCAAGATCCCAGATGTTATTAAGATGTTATTCCAACTTATAGTTTTTTAAAAATGGACTTCCTGATTGTAATCATGACATCACACTAGGCAATTCCTCATCTGATATCCAGCAGCCATGTTGTACACTGAGCCAAAACTCCTCTAATGGCACAGAAATGATTATTTGACGACATATATTGACATTAAAGGTGGAATGGATGATTTTTTTCAGCAATTTTTTTTTATCATATTTCCTCTTGGCGTGGATAAATCATTTGTCCTGCCACGTATCAATCATAAAACGCACCTACCGCTCACCTGCAGCCGCGTCAGGCTCGTCCCCACGTTTCCGCCTGCCTAAGCGCATGGATCTATCATAATATAGTTCCCTCAGTGTACGGGGCAAAATGAAGACGGAGAAAGACAGTTCGAGCTGACGCAGAAGTGGACAGAAATCTACGGGAGACGAGAGATGCGATGCGATCCGTTGCGCTAATAAACAAACACACGTGTGTGTTGTATCAGTCCACACGGGGGAGTGGCATGCGCACTTCCACCTGAGTTCTCAAATCGCCGAAAAATCGTCCATTGAGCCTTTAATATACAATAACGAGGTGAGAAAACTGTCTAGTGGGATGTCATTCATAAATCTGCTCTACTGCTGTCATTTTGAACTGATTTTTAAACTATTCTTCACAAACTGCTATGAATCTGCTATTTTATCTATAGTTGTTTTTATTGTACATCAATGCCTTGAATTAAACAAATTACTGTCGGCAACTATTCTTTTCTATGCACTGATTTCTGTCCCGTGTGTAACTGACTACCAACAAAAGTATCAGTAGTTTTAAACCACCTTTATAAGTCGGCTGACAAAACTGTAACATCAGGCGCTCCTTTCATCCATGATGTGCATTTAACAATTTGTCATCCAGAACAAAAGCGATGAAACACATTTAATGACTAAACTAATCCATAGCAGTGGCACAGGTACTGCAGTGTACTATTTTGTACAGAAAACGTCACGTGTTTATAATGACACTTAATGATGCCTTTGTGCACCTTTAACACGCATGTGAACTGGCTAATTGTTTATTGGAGTGTAATGTTCAATGGTCATATTACAGTGAATGAACACGCTCATTATCATCTAATGAACACATACATATGCATGTGCTTCTGTATGCATACACCTGATGCTATAATGGGCTCTAATTACAGCTTTGATAAGAGGGGGTTTCATATAGTAACAGCCAAAAGAAAGAAAGATTTAACCTAAAAAGGAAAATGTTTTCAAAGATTTTTTTTTAGCAATAAAAACACCTTTAATTGTATAAAAGCAATGTTGAGAATTTTAATGCCATACTGTGGAACAAATACAACGTCTCCATGGGGAAAAGCACGTCCCACCAGAAGAGTTACATAGTTTAATAAATAATAAATAGTATCATTATATAATGGGCCAAACATGGA
The DNA here is from genome assembly GCF_026437365.1 of Eucyclogobius newberryi. Taxonomy (NCBI): domain Eukaryota; kingdom Metazoa; phylum Chordata; class Actinopteri; order Gobiiformes; family Gobiidae; genus Eucyclogobius; species Eucyclogobius newberryi. Next base: position 27,414,117 of record NW_027315768.1, read on the forward strand.
GCAACCAAAGTGCAAGTCTTTCTGTTCCTCACTGGTCTGACCATGAGCCATTTCAAAGAGGAAGGTTTTAAGCCTGGTCTTAAATGAAGAGACTGTGTCGGCCTCTTTAACATGGCCCGGAGCTGATTCCATAACACAGAAAACGCTCGACCTCCCACTGTGCTTTTAGAGACTCTTGGGACCACCAGAAATCCAGTATTTTGAGAGCAAAGTGCTCTGTTTGGATGATATGGTACAATAACATCTTTGAGGCAGGATGGGGCCATGTCAGGAGGAGGATTTTAAATTTAACTCTAGGGAGTCAGTGAAGAGACTCGAGCACCGACGTAATGTGCCTCTTCTTTTAGTTCCTATATTTTGAACCAGTTGAAAGTTTTTTATGGAGTTTTTAGGACATGCTGCGAGCAGAGAGTTAGTCATCTAATCCAGACATAACAAACTCATGGATATGTTTTTCAGCATCGCTTTCAGGCAAGATCTTGTCTAATTTTAGCAATATTGTATTTTTAAAAAAAGTGCTGTGAATGAGAGCTCTTGGTCAAATGAACTTCAAGGTTTCTTACAGTAGAACTGGAGGCTACACTGACATCGTTAGTGAGACACATTTAGGGTCTTGTGCAACAACCTCAGGGTCGTTTTTATATCCTTCTGTCCACTTGATCAGAAGTACTGGAAAACAAAGCACAAAAATACTGGAAAAACAAAATAATAAGATAATAACTATTTGGTTGCACTGGGCATGGACCTATGCAATTATAATTCTATAAATACTTCATGGATTATGATTAGGTCATCGACGGCACACTTTGCATATATTGAAGCTGTACTAGACATTTCACATATTTGTTGAGAAACCTGATTTCTTTATCAATATGTTTTTGATGTGATTTAAGCGGTTGCTTCCACAACGCATTGATTTATTTCCTTCAGTTTAAATAGTTGTGGTTCTATGCTTCATCCGCACAGATTGTACACATCGAGCCCTTTGTTTACATAGACTCGGTCCCTATACAGGTGCATGCTCCCTCTTATGTCGGAATCAGAGTGTAATTACCAAAGCCCGTTCCTCTGTGGTTATCTTGATTAAATCGTCGGGAGTAGAATAACAAATACTTCTGTGCACTGCATTGAATCCGGTGACGTCCCATTTATATTCACTTAAGCTGTAGTTTATGCTGTAAACATCACCGGTCCCACAGCAGACAACAATGAGCTGAAGTACACACTTCCCAGTGAATACCTGGTGACACAGCATTTTATGTATCTTTATAAAATGTTCAAAATATGAAATATAAAGTAATATATAAAACAACAAACGATGACAACACTCAATTTAAACTTCTTTTTTTTTTTTTTTTTTTTAGATTAGATTCAACTTTATTGTCATTGCACAGAGTACAGGTACTAAGACAACGAAATGCAGTTAGCATCAAGCAGAAGGGCAAAACAGCAGTTAAAGTGCAGAGTATGTAAAGTGAATCAGTAAGTAAATACAGAATGTACAGTAGGGGGCAGTATGGGGCAGTATGGGGTATGAGCAGTAAAAGTAGAAACTGACAGAAGAAGGTGGTTTGTAGATATGTAACAAGGAGGACTGGCAGCAGTAGAGGGAGGTGCAGATGATGAGTAAGAAGAGATGAAGAAGATTACACAGAAGGGAGAAGAGGGAAGTGAGAGCTGTCTCTGACGAGGCTGCGCGCCCTCCGCAGACACCTCTTGCTCTGGACAGTCTCAATGGAGGGGAGTGAGGAACCTGTGATACGTTGGGCGGTTTTCACCACCCTCTGGAGTGACTTCCGGTCCGCAGCAGAGCAGCTGCCATACCATACTGAGACACAGTTGGTAAGGATGCTCTCGATGGTGCAGCGGTAAAAGTTCACCAAGATCAGAGGAGACAGATGGGCCTTCTTCCACCTCCTCAGGAAGAAGAGACGCTGGTGTGCCTTCTTGACCAGGGTTGAGGTGTTGAGAGACCAAGAGAGATCCTCGGAGAGACGCTGAGCCGCGCGTTGTGCACGCGCCGCCACTGATCCATGATTGTAGAATTGAAAATAATCATTTAAAAAAAAGTAAATAGAAAATCATTTGATAACAATTCTGTAGTAAAGTACCAGCATTTCTTCTTTACTGAGTGGCGCAGTTGTGATCTTTAACATTGGAATTAAAAGCGCACTCACTTTTCTGATGTGTGAGGAATGTATTAATTTCAATTTTCTATTGCTCAAAAAAAATAGCAACACAACAGATCAAACAATCATTTTTGGGAATAAGCGGTAGAAAATGGATGGATGGATGGATAGAGACATGACCTCCATATGACCTTTGCCTGAGAGCGCCCCCTGCCTGTCTCCAGAAAACCACAGATCTGACCTCTAACTTTGCCCGTGAGCGCCCCCTGCCTGCCTCCAGAAAAGTGAAGCATCTTCATGTGGCTTTTTATGCTCATAACTTTCATGAATTAAGCAACACAAACACCGGTACATTTGGTTGATATTTTATGACAGCCAGTGCAAACCTTTTTAAATTAGTTTTCACAGTATTCAGTATATTTAGCATTCATACTTTTCTGCAAAAGAGTCTCTGCAGTCAAAGAGGATGAATCTAAACTGCACCTGTTGGTCACGTTTTACTTGGACTAATCTGTCCACTATGTCCAGCGTGTCCAGCACAAAAACAAAACCAACATAAAGTCCAAACACTCACAACCTCTAACGTCATACAAGCAAATACAACAACAATGCATATTATCTTTCTATGAAGTCGCTGGAAACGTAGTCTAAAGATGGATTTACCTTTAACATGTGCTAACTTGGTAATCCTTAACCACCGTGCGCTTTCCATCGCGCGTTATGTCCGACGCCAACGACGGCGCGGTGCACGAGGTTAGTCACTCGCCGTTATGTTCGCCAAAACACAAAGTCAAAACCACTGTTTACTTTTTAACTTCCACCTCTTTCACAATGTCACGGCAGCTCCCGGGCCAAGACAGATTAAACTGTACGAGCGCCATAATTACCCGCCTCATGTTTTTCTTGGCAGTTTGTCCACTCGCAGCCACCGTAGATCATAACTCATGTCGGGGGCGAGCGGCTTGAAAGCGGTGATTCATTTGAGGCTATTTTAATGAGAGCAGCGGGACGCCCGGCAGGTGCTGTTCACGTATCTCCACGGGCCAGTAGCCGCATCACAAGGCTGTAGTTATTTGACAGCTCGTGACAAGAAAGCCATTGAAATAAAATGGATTTGTATGGAGTGGGTGTGGTCACAGTTATGCAATGTAAGAAATGCTTTGTCGCTCAGCAGGAGATCGACCGCATTCAAACAGTGTAAGTCATTTTATTTCTGACACCTTTTGTGGGAAATTTCCCTGTACTGCAATGTGATTGGAATATTGTAAATTGCAGATATTTCCTGGACGTTTAACTCTAGAAAACTTTAATGTGGATAAGTCAAAGTTGGAAGGACTTGAACTTGGAATAAAAGCAGTTTTGAGTAGTTTTGTCTTGTGATTATTTTAGTACGTCTGTGTGATATTTTATTATTTAAATCAAAACTATCTCAGAATACCATTACGATAGATCTAATTATCTAGGTCTAAATCAGGCATGTCCAAACTACGGCCCGGGGGCCAAATGCGGCCCTTAGACCAATTTTTGTTGGCCCTCTGGCTTCCTGCTAAGTTGGCCCAAACAACAAATAGAAGTACTTTTACTGTAAAATTGGAAAAATTCAAGCTTTTTTGATGTTATAGCAACCTAATAATAATGTTCCAAGTCTCATCAAAACTATGTCAAATGCAAAACTTCAAACTTCACTTTTCAAATTTGACATTGTCGGGTTGTTTGTGGCCCTTTGCTCCGTATAAGTTTCAAAATGCGGCCCTCAGTGAAAAAAGTTTGGACACCCCTGGTCTAAATGATCAAAGACAAAATAATCATCTGCACCCAGTAATTTTTTTTTATAGATGGTCGTTTTAAAAAGTTACAGAAGAGATTGATAAAGGTGTCCCGAATGTCCAGTTGCTTGAAAAAGTAGTGCAGTAAAAATGTCCTGCAGTGCACCTCAGAGCAGTGTCCAGCGATGATCAAATGTTTTGCTCTGGTCCAGTCGCCCGAGGCTTTTGCCATATGCTTTTATGTCAAATCCTTCATCGTTTTTTGACTTGATACAGAGGTTATTCCTGCCACCAATACGCTTCATTGGTACAATTTATTAAGTAAATGCATTGGCTCATGTCTTGAAAAAATATTTTGTAAGTGGCCGATGTGTGTTTGCTACTTTACCGAAGTTAGATAAAGACAAAATCATATTAAAAAGGCCCGCAGCAAACTTCAACAAGTATTCACGTACATTATGTCAAAAATCTCCATTAGTTCTGCCAAAAACTGAAGCTCCTACCGTGCTGTTTTGCACTGAGCACATCCTTTGTTCAGACCCCCTCGTTGCTGGATATAAATTGTGTAGCGCAGGTAAAAAGGTAAGAACTCAGCGTGGGGCTTTGGAGGCAGTGCTTCGTTGTAATGATTCACCAAGTGTGAGAAAAGACGAAACCGCTCTATTAATACATTTGTGATGAAAATGTACATTGTGTTCAAGTTAAGAAAAATAGGTTTTGTATTTTGAGGGTCTAAGGACAGGGGAGACATTTGTCTAAGGACACTGGAGGCTGGGACATTGCCAAGTCCCTATGAACATTGTTTAATCTGTTTTTCACTGTCGCCCTCCGAGACGACTGCTGTTGTGATTTTGGGCGTTACAAAAATAAATTGAATGGAATTGAGGTGTCATTCTCACAAATCAAACACAGTGACGGCAGCGACACACGTTTGATGCTATGTTTTTATAGTGTGTATATACACTATGTAAGTTTTATTCCTCCCGTATGAGACAAATATGTTATGTTAGAGACTTCTGACATTATCCATCCCGGATGCCGTCTTCATCAGCATCTCCACCGTCCTGGTTTTTCACCAGTATTGGCAGGTGGAATAGAGGTTGGCACTACACTGGGAGCTCTCCCGCTAAAACCAGTCCTGATCCAGCAGTTATCAGGGTGTTCCAAGGTTTTTTTTGTTTACTTTTTATACTGGCTTGGCTAATGCATCTTTATGGGTTTTGCACATTTGAAACTAAAATTGCAGCTTTCCATGGAAACTGTTGTTATTCATCCCGAGCTCTATAAACACTTTGAAAAGCATGAATGTTTAAAATATTTTAAAATGTCTCTTGCACTCGACATTAGCCAATCCAATGAAACATGTATTTAATAATGAATTAGCTTGACATACAATGGCCTTTGTCTCTCATGTTTGTGTGTAAAACATTTGTACCACCTTCAGTATTGATTCGCTCACATCTTTCCTTTGATAATCATCACACTGGACATACATGAACTTTAAACTCACGAAGGGTTCTTCCATTTTTACCCGTCATTCTTTGTGCAATAGTTGATTTATGCCAGGCAAAATACAACACTCTGCATTGTTTGATTCTTGCCCTTTAAGAACATCTATTGTACTTCTTTTGCATGTGCCGGTCTTACCAACCACCAAGGGATTATTTTAATTTTAGCGCTGTCAATTGCGATGCTAATCAGCTGGATTTCTCCCTCTCATTTCGGTTGCTAGTTGGACGCCCTTTTGTGCACTTAGCCGCTAATCTCCCTCAGGTATTCAACCGGGCCCGTTGTAAGCAGCGGATTTGCATACGGGGTGCTGTGAAACTGGAAAATTAGGTGGCAATTACTCAACAACACACACAGAAGCTTTGAAAAGGGTTCGCAAGATCTACTCAGGTAAGTCTCCAAGGAGCTTGATCAAAGAAAAGGCAAGATCCTGCTGTTGTTTCCCCATTGTATGTATAATGACTCATCTTTAAATGAATATGAAATGCATTTCTATGACGGTGACCCGAGTGCGTATGAGGCTTGCGATTGTAACATCCGTATTTATCCCAAGTTCTGTGTCGTGCTGGGCTACACCACAGGGAAATGGGAAGTGTAGCGACGCCGCTTTGGGACAATGCAGGGTTCAAGTTGGACGATTACCAGTTAATTGCCAGGCTAACACTTAAGAGGATGGTTGGGCGGTAAATGTGTATTGACCTGTCATTTAAACAAGAAAGCAATTTGCTCCTCAATGAGAAACAGAAATCGTTAAATTAGCGTGTATTTTGTTTTGTTGCAGTAATCGTTGTGCAAACTGCAAACGAGTGTGAGACATGAGTGAAAATGTTGGCTTGTATTGTTGCTTCCAACTGACGCAACTCCATTCAACCATTTCAATTCTTGGACCTTTATGTGTGAGGTTTACTCTGTTTGTTTCCCTTGTGTCACTTTGTGTCTGCGTCTACAAAACTGCGCTCGATACGTGAATTCTTTAGCAATTTTTGACTGGTGTAGCATATTAAGGCTACCCCAAATAAATTGTCTGTTTGCTGTAACCCGACCCAACATTTTTCAAGTGGGTCGGACGGTAGGCAAATTCATATTTTTTTTACTTCGAAGGCAAAAAAAAGATAAAAAATTGCAATTTTTTGTCTCAGAGTGACCACCAGGGGTCAGGCTTCAACAGTCAATGACGGAAAACGTCTATCAACCCGATCAGGAGACTAAATCTCACGATTTTAAGATATTTCAATCGATTTTTTTGTACGTCCTTTATTTTGTTAGCGAAGGCGAGCGGGGGGAACATGCGGGGGACACGGGCGCCGCCATGTTTGTTGTGATGACGCTGCTGGGCGTGTTTCAATCCCAGAATGCATTGCACCGTGATAGAGCGTGGCATGTACTATGGACACTTCAGTGGCGCCGACAGTGTCAAACCAACTTGTCAAAGGCAATTTAGCAACTCTTGCGCGCAATCTGTTTTGTTACAAATACATGTGGAGGACCCAAACTGAAGATGCGGTATCAGTCTTTTGGGATGAAAAATAGGCTTATTAGCATGTCTAAAATATTTGACGTGGCTATTTAGGAAAGCCCGGTCGGCGAGTCGGCGAAATAATTGAAAAATAAAAAGATTTTGACGTTTTTGCAACAAAATGCTGATATTTTGTTTTCAGTCGGCTAGTTTCGTATCGGTTCGGTCGGGGTACGGCAAACAGGCATATTATTTTGCTCAGCCTAATTAATAAATGAATTAGCACATTTATAAATTCGTTCATGTTTAGTTTTAGTCAACCAAATGTATTATCAAGCCTTTTATTACCACTTCTTCCTCGGTCGTTGAGTGTGTGTGTTGTCTGATTGTTTCTTTGATGGAAAAGGGCATCGGGTGTGGCTCGTGGTCCAGTGGATAGCACATATGCTTGTCATATAAAGTGAATGTTAAATTAGCGCTGTCCTGTCCAGATAAAGCCTACAGGCCAAAACAAGCCTTTAAAAAAGTAGAAGGGCATTGGATCTTGTGTCGACTGTATTTCCTCAAAAGCATTGAACGGTTGGTCAAATATTCCTGTTCTCTCTTTTAAGCAAAACAAATGAAAATAAATATTCTTAAAAGGGCATTTTATGTGTGTACGTGAAGAGCGCATGTTCCAAGTTCTGTTTGTTCATGATTTAAAAAGAAAATCCGTCTTACCTGGATCAAACTTCACAATCGCATTCAAGGAAAAAATGTTTCAAGGGTTTTTGGAGGATGAGAGCGGGAAGGACATGCAGGAAATTGTCAGAGCTGGAGTCAAACTCACAACCCTTCAGCCGGTTGCCTGGCATGCGTGCTATCCACTCAACCCTGGAGCTCCACAAACACATTTTAAATACAAATTCTAGAAAAATAGAACACTCCTTAGCGATTACGCAAACTCGTTTTAAACACAAACTAATTCTCACTAATTCTCCTTTTGCCATTCATCCCCACAGTTCCGCTCAGAGCCACGGCGACCTTCACAAAGTCCCGTCACTGCACCTGTTGTTGTCATAAAGTCGTTTCATTCCCGCCTTTAAAAATGTGTATCACCATATGTCGCAAACACATTAGAGTCCTGCTGAGTCCTTTGTTCTTGTTTACTACGACACGCTTTCACAGTCGCTGCATGTCTTATTCAAATGAGTCGACGCAAGGTGAGGAAGCTGGCAAACACGGCACACGCATCACAAATGGAGATGTTCTGAGTAGCTTTATTTACACACAAGTCTGCAATAACCCATCAGGCAGCTGGAATGAGCGAACGGGCAATGCAGCGGCGACGGAAAACACGGAAAAAACCACAGAGGTTAATAGTTTGGGTTGATTTATATTTACAGAACGTGCTCATTTCAAAGCGGATGATTCGATTGAAGTTTCTTGTCTGTACTTTAGATTGCGCTGGCCTCTAAACTGTGAGCGTTTTGCATTATGGAGCTAAAACATTGTTTTATTCGAGATATATTCACCCAAAACGCTCCAAAATACTTAGTCGATGCTGCTGCACAGGCTGTTCAGCGCAGGGCAGTATTTTTTGGATTGACGCCGTCTGAAATTGTCAGGTATTGCCAGACTTTATCACCTCCATCATCTCTGCCATCTTGTTTTTTATGACTTTGGCAGGTGGCACAGAGGTTGGCAGAGTGCTGGGAGCCCTCCTGCTAAAAACACTCCTCATTCAAGAGTGACATTAGATTTCATGGTTTGTGTTGACTTTATTGCCCTCCTTCTTTCCTCTTTCCTGACACTTCCTCTTGGGATTTCTGGGTTCAAAACTTATGCTTAACTTTCAGATTGATAGATGGATTATAGATATATTTAAAGAGCGTTTTCAGGCCATGTGCACGATTGCCAAAGTCCTCCAGGTAAAGACAAGCGTCCATTGCCCGATTTTGTCCGTCTGCAATGAAAGACTGGGCCTACTGATCGTGGGGAAAATGGAGTCGTAGCTCAAAAACCTAGAACCGTAGTACGACCAAAGCAAGATAGATTGATCTGAAGTGCGTTTGATATTGTGGAGTCTTGGTCACTCTTGCTGTGTCTACGATCGATCTCTGTCAAATGTTTCCAACTGTAAACACGAGCGCGGTCGGTTACAACAGAAGAGCTCAGCCATGAGAGCTTATTCCCCTTTTGAACATTACGAATTCAGAGCGTTCCAACTGAATTAACTAATATATGTAAACGATTTGGCTATTGATGATCTGTAGACTAAAGAAATGTAACGGTGAAACATATTTATCTGTTGAATATCAGGATATTGTTGGATTTAACTAACATTTACATTGTTCGTGCGGTGAATAACCACTCAAAACGACTATTTATGGTTATTATTGTTCCAGAGCAGGTTCCACGTCAGAAATTCCCAGTTACCGGGTTACCTGGGACGCACCATTAAGTACAATTGTACAAAATACACACTTACTGTTCCCTAAGCAGTTGCTCAATGTTACCACTAAAGGTCATCTTGAAACTTTTGATCACAGCAAGAAAAGAAATCCATATTTTTCCCCACAAAGTTCTTGACATACAGTAGCAGCTCTCCTCTTTTTGTCTGAGCCAGCGTTGACTTCATATTTGGCCTCAAACTCAGCGGACTGTGACATTTCTATTTTAAAGTTCACTGAAATTATGTTTCGTTCCAATCACTGAATACTTCTGTTGCTGCTGCTGCTGCTGCGTCCACTGCTAATCACAGGACACACATCCCACACACTGGTTTATTGCACCATCCCAAATGTCATGTCTTTCCTCTTTCACCAGACCACAAACAGTATGTGTATTCACCTTTTGTACACACACATATAATTCGACTGTGGAAAGCGGTAACTAGGTGAACAAATGGGTAAGTTAGGCTTTCCATGTAGGACCTTTCTGATTTCTGAACACATTTTCCCTTGATGGCTTTTTGACAGTATATAATTTTACCAAAATCTCCAATATGTTTTAAGAATATGTATTTATTGTTGACAGACTAAATAACAAAACCCACTTCCCTTGTGCGACAGAAAGATGGGTGTAATCAAACATGCCAACGTCTCACCACCAATTTACTGTTTACACTTACTTTTTATTCTTCCTTTTCATGCAAATTCAACATCTATATATTCCTAAAAGTACTATAATGTTTATCCTTATTCATTAAAGCAATTACACGTCATATCAAGCCACAGAAAGGCAATTTTCCATCACAAGCAATTTAAGTCAAACGCAGCGTCTCACAAAACACGAGAAAAAGATGTTAAGAGTCGAAACTGTTTTGCTGTGCCTAACATCACTTCCAGTACAAGCGAACGGGTTTTTAGCAAAAATCAAAACAAGTCCTTTGGCAATAAAACGTATCGACCGCGCAAAAGAGGCAGCGCCGACTATTTAGAGAAACAGCACAGGTTTGTCAATGACTGTAGAATGGGTTGCTGACTGGCTTAATGGGCTGCTTCAATCATTTAACCAAGCGCCACAGTGTTCTCCGCTGACATTGCTGTAGGTGTCACGCTTTTTGAAACAAACACGGCAGCTAACGAGTTAACGGAGAATTGGAAAAAAACAACAACAACAACACAAATGACTGAAAACCCCCGTATACTTCGAAGACTGAACGGCATGAATCTAAGTCCAGAGAGCGGGATGTAATGCTTCTGAAAGGTACAATTATATTCGTCTGCGTTTGTGCGGTAACGACTGAATGATCAAAAAACATCTGAGAAATGAACCCTTTTTTCCTGCATTTCACTGGGAACAGGGCTGGTTTTCTGGGTTAGAGAAGTTCAATTATATTTAAGCTTAAAATGAAAGGCCAGTCTTGTTTTAGCATATTCCAGCGCTGTGCTTTACTGACTAACACTCAAGCTGGTTCCCTCTCGTAGCTCAATCAGTGCCTCTCTCCAGGTAATCTCTTCAATTCATCTGAGAAACTCTGTTGACGGTCACTACATAACTACATAACTTCTGCCCCTCCAGCGTTTCTCTCGTCCGCCTCACACGCCGTAAAACTGCGACATAACCTCGTGAATCCCAGCTCCTCGCAGCAGGTCGTCCACTGATTAAAACCACGGCTGCAAATGAAAGAGAAAAGATTGGAAGTGAGTTTGGCAGCTCGGCCACGCGACTGTATTTCAGCGGTGAACCGGGCGGGGCCGGCGGGGGGGCAGAGCATGCGGCTGTGTAATTGTAAACATCTGATTAAAGAGGCGGCGTGTGGTACAGACGGAGCCCGAGACGATCCTGTGAACAATGATGGAGGATATTTCACTGGATTAGATGGATAATTGGAATAATTGCTTTGTTTGGTGAGGCAGGAGAAAGGAAATGAGCCAGACTTATAGACTAATAATGTCCTCATTTGTTTTGAGACAATAACGGAGACGGAAAGGAAAAGGTATAATTCTTCTTGTTTCACGTCTGTCGAAGGAGCGCTGTTCTTGAAATGTTCATTATATGCATTTCTGTGTATAGAACTGGTGAATATGTATAGCTTATTTAAAGGCTAATTGTGTGCTGTTCACTTATAACTTAATCATTATCTAATGTCCCAATAATCACATTTTGCAAGTAAGACAGTGTGTGGGAATCTAAACTGAGAGAGAAAATACCTAAATATTCAGACTAGTAAAACATATATAAAACACAGAGACTTTATAAAGCCCCATTCCCGGGTCAAATAAACGGTACAGTTTGAGCTTCAATTAACACCGTTCACACATGAGTGCCAGAGCATGGCTGTGCACCATTCACATTGCTGGAATACACGGGCCTAAAATCACCTACCGTAATGCAGCCAAAGCACTTAAAACTGCAGACATTAGTTGAAAAAGAAGTTTAGAAGATAAAGTCATTGACCAGGGACAGCTGCCGATAGCATAACAAACATGGTGACAGGTGAAGAACTTTTGTTTAAACGCAAAAAACAAACTTTCCAGCATCTCGGTGAGTCAGAGGAGCGTGTGTTTGCAGCGAAACGAAGACGCCAGACAACACAACAAGAGCAAACATACATTTGAAGAAGAGAGAACAAAGAAGAAAGACACTATTTCATTTTTGGTTCTGATACAAAGCATTGATTTCTTTGTCGGACCAATTCCCCCCCATTGTGTGTTTAGTAAAAAAAACAAAGTTAAGTTTGATGGTTCCACTGTAACTTGTGTGAAATCATCACCATGGCATGGCGGTTGCCATGGGAATAGAAGTGTTCATGTACAAGACAGCACCGGCAGTTTTACGCCTTTATTCACATATAGGCCGACTCGGCACTAATCCCAGGTATTTTATTAGGTCTTGACAGAAGATATTGCCAGATAAAAAATGCAGGTAATTCAGTTACAGCTTCATTCACACATGTCAGTGCTCTGGCAAAATGCCAGGTAAACTCCTGTGTCAGTTAGATGTGTGATTTGTGTATAGAAGCTGTTAGCCGCCGCCGCCGCCACCACCGCCACCGCGTTCCAAACATGAAGTGAGCCTGGGCATGAAGTGACTCTTTCAGGTTTGACTCGTATTCACTTTCTATTGAGACATCTGCACCTCTGTCTTTGTGACTGCTGCTGTCAGATTCACCGTTGTTATTGTTTTAAAAAGCCCTACATGATCCAGGTGGTTTTTATTTCTCTATTGTCTACGTAAATCATGATATGAACAAAAGTAACTGACCAATCAGGTGCCTTCTTTCCTTAAAGTCTGCTCTAGCTCGCACAAACAAAAGGTTTGACTAACTAACCCTTGCTAAGCTCCCTTCCTCGCTCCTGATCTGCAGTTGCCATGAAACGGACACCCGGATTTCAAAATATGGAACTCGGCCCCACACATTAGCCGCTTAAGCTGCTAGCCATGACTGGCTTCAACTGGCTGCAGTGTGGCAACACTACAGCCAGTTCTATTTACAGTCTATGATGAAAACAAACATAACATCATTCAATTGTATTATATGCAATATTGTATGATTATTGCAATTCTTCATTCGTCCAGGAGTGATCCGTTGTAGAAAAACAATAATGGTTTCAGCTGAAACTCACAGTGTAACTCACAGGGCTTACGTGGAATAGGATAATAAGTATAAGTAGTATCCGTAGTATAATACAATAACGTATTATTATACAATAATGTATAATTATTATAATGTAGGCTGAGAGTTCTGCTGCTGTGGTTGTGTAGAAACAAAGGAAAGAAAGTTTGATTATCACAGCTTAAATGATTGACCCAAACACTGATGTAAAATGAATGCACTAACATCATAGACACTATTAGCCCTGAAATATCTCTCTAAAACATAAACTTTCTTCATGTAGAACATTTCAAGTTACATTCCCTTGATCACTACTACCACAAAGTGCATTTTGAGTGAAGCATTTCTAAACACACCTCTTTAAAGCTTCTTCTTACGTGAAGGTGGACCACAAACAAATAAAATGAAAACATCTCCAAGGCCCTTTACACAGACTCTGCTTATGTCTTTGCTTGGCAGCGTCGAAGTGTTCTCCCAAAGCTGAACAGAAGGGGAATAAGACGAAGAACATCTTTAGTTTTCTGTTTGCGATGATGGATAGTCCAGACTCGGTGCCATGATGTGTGTCTGTGGGATTGCCTTGTTGTGACCATTGAATCCTCCCATCGATTCCAAGCCCTTCTCCACTAAGGCACTAATAAGACACTTGGCATTTTCCCTTTGCGCGAGCTTAGTCCCTTTGAGCGCCTTCTCTCCTCTCTCCTCGCAGTTATTAAAATGTTTTGGTGTGTACGTGCCTCTCTCCAGGTCTGCCCATATGCCATTGTGTGCGACCGTATTAAGCTTGCCTTACCTCAGCTTTGCATGCGTGCCTCTACATACTGTATTCACACAAATATGAGGAGAACAAATATCACTTTAAAAACTACACATAGCCACGATGGAATAAGGTCTCAGAGATGTTGTAGCGTCTAAATCCGACTGGGTTTGAGGTCGTTCCTGTGGAGATTTGGAGAGGAGAAAAGATTAGTTGCATTGTTGGTGGTGAGATTAGCTCAGGCAGATGGAGCAGTTCTTCAAGTTTGGAAGAGAAAGGAGCAAATTAGCAGAGGGCTCAAGGCGAAGTTCACTCTTAACTTTTTTAAACCTTTCTTTTTCTTCCCACACAAGATGATGCAAGACGATGCTGTATCTGTGAGTCCAAAACCATAACTTAAAGGCTCAATGGACGATTTTTCGGCGATTTGAGAACTCAGGTGGAAGTGCACATGCCACTCCCCCGTGTGGACTGATACAACACACACATGCGTTTGTTTATTAGCGCAACGGATCGCATCGCATCTCTCGTCTCCCGTAGATTTCAGTCTACTTATGAGTCAGCTCGAACTGTCTTTCTCCGTCTTCATTTTGCCCCGTACACTGAGGGAACTATATTATGATAGATCCATGCGCTTAGGCACGTGGAAACGTGGGGACGAGCCGCACGCGGCTGCAGGTGAGAGATAGGTGTGTTTTATGATTGACACGTGGCAGGACTAATCGGCCGTCCACGCCACGAGGAAATAAGACTCAGATTTGGACCAAAAAAATCGTCCATTCAACCTTTAATTTGAAACACAGCAGTGCAGCAAGTTGGAAATGTTTGACACTTATCTCCACTTTCTGTTAAATGAATTGACAGTTGAAATCTGACACTATTTTCACACTAATTCAGTTTCAACTAATTTCACACTAACTTGTTCCTGAAATGTTACAGTGTTGAACAAGTTTTACAGAGCGCTTGGATAAGAGCTATACCAACTTTATGATCCATGTGATTCTAATGCAGAGCCTTGTTACTGCATGTGTTTAAATGGAAAAATAATTACCGTACTTTTCAGACTTTACGCAGTTACTTTTCCCCCCCCACGCTTTGAACCCTGCGGCCATTACAACGGTGCGTCTAATTTTTAGGTTTTACTGGCTAACGGCCACCGGGGGCAGTCTAGCAGGAAGCGCAGGCGTTTAGCACACAGTAGAAGAAGACGTCAGGGGACACATCATGTTTTCTATATCTTAAGCTTCCATTGTTTTATTACAATCTAGGGTTGCCAACTACCTCAACCCCAAATGAGGGACACTTTCTTCCAGGCGCCAACAGCTGACCAACAATAATGGAAATTACAAGGTTTTATTAGCCATAGCATAAACCTACTAATTTCAGTGTAATTTTGGCAAACCACTACTGTATTATTATTACATTATTAAAGTTTCTCTCAAATGTCATTTTAGCATTAGACTATAACCAAATGCTGCAGACACTGAAAAGCTTTAGGCCTAATGATGTGGTTTAAGTGACGTTCCCATGGGGTGGTGTGTGACAAGAAGACGTCGCGGACACTGTTCTGTACTTTTCGAAGATGTTTAATACAGATAACAGCATCAGATAACAGGACAGCAGAAAACAGCGCCCGGGTCTCCGATGATCAGGGACCCCCCTCTCTGGGCGCACCTCCCTTATATACTGAAGACGCACAAAGACCGATAAACAATATCTGACAGGTATGACCCTATTCATGTACCAACGGATTAGCCAATGAGAGAACAAGATGTAAAGGTATCCTTATTTGGGTAGCACCAGGGGAAAGTTACTGAAATGAGGTCATGCGTGTGTGTGCCGATGTTCAAACCTATTATATATATATATATATATATATATATATATATATATATATATATATATATATATATATATATATATATATATATATATATATATATATATCTCCTTTTTCGGCTTATAGCTTCGCCTGTTGTACTCCTAGCAATAAATTACAACAGGCCTCAGTACTCCTAACACCTTGTAGAAGAGTTAAACAAACCGAGTGGGATGGAGAGAACGGAATGTACAGTTTAGATACTTCACTAAACCAACCATTGCCAAACAAATTTATCCCAGTTCTGAGCAGTACATGGGAGGCCATATCATATTGAAGGGGGGAAAAGACAGACATTTATGTATGTTATATATTAACATTTTATTATAACTCTGACATTTAAGTTTTTAAAACCTGTCATTTAACGTGTGTAGAACTTTTTCTTATTATCCATCTGTCTTCAGTTTTTCTCTCCTACATAAATTGTATTGGCGTTGCTATCCTGACCTGTTTCTGTTGTTTCTTACTACTGTACCGTGTCTCTGTCGTTATCCTCAGTTGTCTGTGTCTTTGCAGCCTGTTTCATGGACCTCCTCTTACCCTGCAGTAAATGACAGAAACAAATCATTATTAGTTTGAGAAATACTGCCCCAAACCTATGAGGTTATGTGTGGGCGCCTCGGTTTCAACGCGCTTCACATTCTGTTTCCTTCTCTGGATATGAATAATAGTTGATTGCTGGCAGAGGCAGTCAGAGAGCGAGGACAGACCAGGTATTTCAGTTCAATGAATCTGACCTCGGATCGGCTGCTGCGCGCTGATTGGCTGAGACGCGCGTCTGTCACGGTAATTCCAGGAGGTGGAGCTCTGAGAGGCCGTGGAGCATGTTTAAAGGCTGATAACAACACAAATAACGCATATATTTGCATTTTGTTGACCAACATTTTTAATTAAAAACAGAAAAAGTGAGTGCTTCAGAGATTTTTCTACATAAACATCTTAAAACAGTTGCTCCTCAAGGACAAGGCTCAATAGCTAGGAACAGTGAAAGCAACTTTATAAGTGCTTTGATAAAATAAAAGCAGTCAAATAAGTCTGAGGCACTCACTGAGGCAAAAGTCCAACTAATTCAATTTGGACATAAAGACCACAAGATAAAGAGTTGGTTTGAGATTTGGGTAAACTGTGAGTTTAATCTGCTTTTTCATCGATAAATACACTTTTTACAAGTAGTTTTCTGTATAAATATGTGTAATTGCATAAACTGCTGCATCTCGTTAGTGCAGTTTGGGTCCAATATACTGTACCGTCAGATTATAAAGATACTTTAGAAGAGTTTTTACTAGCCTGGCATTTTATTAGTCGACTACAGCCCTATATTGTGGGGCACAAACTATTACTTATATCATTTCTTTTTATTGGCTTTTCATCCAATTTTAAAATGTTTAGGAAATATCATTCAGCCCTTTTCCTCTTTTCTTTTTCTTTTTTTAATTGGTGCTCTTACAATAAGACTCTTACTCTTACAATATAGTGAAGCAAAAGTTTTCCCGAACCAGAAAGAAAGTCTTTAATAAACTTAATTGCAGACTATTCATTGTGTGGCAGGAAACTCAAAATATGTTCAAGCAGTGAATAGTTTCTCAGCTGTAGCCTGCTGCCATAACTCTCCACACAAATCCAGACCGAGCCAATCCATTGTATCTCGCACCAGTGAATTACAGCAGCACCACACTAGCCTCCTGCCCGCGTGTCTCAATACCCCTGACCTAAAGGTGCAATAAATTCTCCGTAGTGAAAAAACATGACAAACACGGTCCCTTTAAATGCTCTATTTTCTCTACACCAGGTGTCAGGAAGAATTGATGTCTTACTTTGGTGTGCCACAAATTACCCCAGGAGAGGCGACCAGCCCCTCTCCGACAGACAGAGAGGCTTGTGCTGTCCCAATGGGCTTGTCCCATACAGAGTCGTGTGTGTGTGTGTGTGTGTGTGTGTGTGTGTGAGCTCCTCAGGCTTATATTGGGGCCGTGTTCATATCTTTGTGTCTGTCTTTTGTGCGCTTTGGCGAACGTAAGTACAGATGTTTCGGTCATTGCCTCGTCCTGCGCTCGTGTCGTAAATGCCTGTACCTCTGGGCGATCCGTGCTTTTGTCATACTTAAGACCCGATTACGCAGCAACAGGCTTGCACTGGGCTGGTTTGTGGTGTATTTAAAGGCTGCACCAAATGACTAGTCTCAAACTTGATAATCAAAATGTTTCTAAATGATATGTCATTAACCCAACGCTCTTATAGTCACACTAAGAAATCAATCATCATCTAAACCAATATCCAAGTACTAATATTTCGGGGGGTTTTCTTTGCAAATGCGGTGTACCGATTTATTTATGTTGAAGATGTATTCATGAATATACATTTTGCAGACACAAGTTAATCAATTAAGTGCAACTAATGAAATATTGAAATAATATACTAATTGTGTATTTTGAATAATTGTTTTCTGAGCTAAACAGAGATTTCAAAACCTGCCAAGAACAGAGAAAAGAGGTTTTAGGACTCGGGCAAAGCAAGACACAAGAAACTAGCAAAATTTGGGTTTTAATGAAACAGATAAAAAACAATTCTTTAGCTTAATTTTGGTCAACTTTGTTTTAAACTTGATATTCACAAGCCTTTTTCAATTGCTTGCTGCATTCTAAATAAAATAACACATCATTCCTTTATTTATTTTCAAAAATTGTAACTCTTAAGTTCATTACATCCACTTTGCTCTATATTTACATCACACTTATCTTAGCATTTGTATTTTTCCCCCTGCCCCATCTCAAACTAAAACCGCTTTCTGAAACATCCTCTGAAACCCCACCGTAAGGCGTAATGCAAACAAATAGAAACATACAAGTGTAGTATCTATTTTTGTTGATTGTTGGACACTGTAACCCGCCATACGTCTCATGCTCCACGCACAGGGGTCCTGCCTGTGCACACTGTGCGCTCTGGGCTTCATTACCTGACAAAGATGGAGACATCACAGAGCAGAGCAGCCGAGCAGAGAAGAGCTGCTCTCTGGAGGCACAACACATCCAAACTAGCCCCCAAACCACATCCCACGTCTCCTCACACCTGACCCACCTCACACACATATTTCCCAGTACAACAAGGCCATCGCCGGGGCATTTCAGGATTCATTTGGAGATTGGGAAATGGGATTAAGATGTTACGGAGCGATACAAGTGACTCTATTTGCAAGACAGAGGTGGTGACAGCTGAGCTAGAGCAATGAAAAATAAAAAGTTTATTTAACCTCCGCCATGTGTGTAAAACGTGTTAGGAATGACATGTAATCACTACTATTACCCCTTTATCACAGTGTGGTTTTCAAAAAGTAGTAGGAGTTTCTATGAGATTGAATTTGTAGTTTTATTCCAAAAAAGTTAATGCTTGACATGGATAATGTGTAGGCTAACCTGCTATTACGCTTTTGAAAAAGTAGTCGTTTTCTCTGTATGTTTTTTTTTTATTTTTATTAAATTGGAAGTGTTCTTTGTTTTTTTCCCAAAATTTTATTAAAGCGGGGGCACCTAATTTCAAATGTTGTAAGGACCTTTAGAACAGCTTTTTCAGACTGTAATTGAGAAAATACTTCATAATTATGCAGACAGAACACAAAGTGTGTAATGCGTTTTAAACTGCCAGTAATTTAAAAGAATAAAGCCTTTTATTGAGTGCCAACCCTTGAACTTCTTTATATAAGGAAGCTGAAGTCAAGGGCACTTGGGAGACTATTCAGATTAGATTCTACTCATGTTTTCTTTTTTATATTTTTAATACTACATTACCAGGATTTTGCTGATGTATCCCAGCTCAGTTTAGTTGAATTTTAGTTTCTCCTCAGCCCTCACCACATAATACATTTTTTAAACTTGACCAACAGTGTAGAAGAGTGTTTTTCAGAATAGCATAACACCTTTGCTCTCCTGCTAGTGTTGAGTTCATCTCGCGGGTTATTTTGGGGTCTCTAAAAGCTCCGTACCGACTCACTGTGGCATTTGAGCTGATTACAGAGAAGTTTGGAGAGTCTCAGATGGACTTTTCACCCACATTATCACAAGTACACGGTGCATAGCCTTTTACACTTATCTGTTCTCGCTGAAAAGAGCAGAATGTCTCATTTTATATTTGATTTAAATATTAAGTGCGAGTGAGCATTGTCTTCCAGCTCTCTTTAGGTGCATTATGTAACTTCTGGTGGAGGGAACGCATCTGTATTGATTTATTCAGTTTCGGCAGTTTTTATTACCTTGAAAACCATTGCATTTTACAGCAGTGTGCAAAACAATACTGCGGAACATTCCAGGCAAAGCAACGATATGGTGTGACTTTTACAATGTTCGTTATGTCTGTTTGCCTTTGTTTTTGTATATGTTTAACTTATTTAACCTTTGTTCCATTCGGTATTAAGCTTGAACCTAATGTAGTTAATTAAGATGTAGTTATGTGGTGCTTATCTATTGTAATTAATCCGCTACTCAAATAAATATATATGAGTGAAATGACCTTTCCACCACCTGTCACGATACTTCCCAAACAATGAACCCAACAACTGGTGATTTTATTTGTCACTTGAAGGTCATGACACTTCTCAAATGTCAGAGAAGAAATATTGATTCAAGCGAAGTCCCTAAGAGACTTCTCAAAGTTGATACTCTTCATGTTATTGTAAAAAAGCCTTCCCCAGACAGGACGTCTCAGGAGGATTCTGCGGCGAGAGAAGGAGCGAGAGGCAAGAGCGGCACAGGAGGAAAGATCTGCTTTAGGTTAAACAGCGTGTGTGAGTGTGACACAGTACTGTTCTGCAAAAACAAATAACCCACAAATGTCAAGTGTATGTATACAGTAGTTCTAATTTAGTCTTGAATTAGTCGTAATGTAATTGCTGCTCAGCTACACCGTGTATAATTTATAGTAAAAGGCTGGCACCATTACAAAGCATAAATGCAGTTAAACTTTACCTTTAGAGATTTAAGACGCGGTGACCGTTAACAGTGAATGTGTTTAAATCAAACTGCTCAAAGCTACTGAGAAATAATTAGTGTGTTTTAACAAGAAGCATATCCCTCTTATCATATCATTATTTCAGACTGGGAAAGTGGCAAGTTTACATTTAAAGTTTCACACTGACTGGATGAATGGGGACTCATTGGAATCTAATGTAGAAATACAAACCTATTATAAAAAGAGACACCTACTTTTAAATGTTTTAGTTATCATAGGAAATTGATCAAACCATGCATTACCTTTAAAAACGTGGAGGGAAAGGACATTTTGTTTTGAAAGATGAAGAATGGGAGCAGGTATACTGTACACCCGTCCCAATGGAGCAACACAAAATCTTATGTGTGGAAAGAATTATGCTTAAGAAAATACACTACAGTTTGTGGAAGTGCACATTATTTGCAGTTTGAGAAATGGTGGATGACAGGAAGCCCATCATTATCATGTGTTCTACTAAATATTGGATTGAGATTAATACAACACTGCAAAGTACTGTATTTTCATCATTAATATGCAACTTGACTGCAGCAGGAAACATTTATTGCAATAAAAATGTATGTCACAGAATGAACTTAGGACTGGCCTCAAATAACACTGGACATTTATAGAATGGAACAAAGTACCAAGCAATACATGCCGGACCTTTCCTAGATGATTTAGCTACACACAACGATCAACACTACATCATGCATTCCATAACATCATATTTTGCAGATAAAATGTTGTAAACTAAACTGATCCATAGTAGTATTTGCACCAATGACCTAAACCGTAATCTCAAAAAATGAAAGAAAACAAATAAAATCTTCAAATGCAATGTGTTGTTTTCATAAATGTCTGAGTCATGGGTGCGTTTTGTTGAGAGCTCCTGGTCCAATAAGACTCCAAGGTTTCTTACAGTAGAACTGGAGGCTACACTGACATTGTCCAGTGTGACTATCTGCTCAGATAGAGAGTCTCGTAGATGCTTAGGGCCAAGCACAATGACCTCGGTTTTTTCAGGGTTAAGAAACAGGTAGTTAAGTGTCATCCAGGCTTTTATCTCCTTCACACAAGCACTAAGTCTGTCTACTTGATCGCTCTGATCAGGTTTCATTGATAAATACAGCTGAGTGTCGTCTGCATAGCAGTGGAAGTTAATGCCATGTGACCTGATCATGTGACCTAACGGCAGCATATAAAGAGTAGCAACATATAAAGAATTGGACCGAGTACCGAACCCTGTGGCACACCGTAAATTAATTTAGAGCATGGTGAGGAGCTCTGGTTTACATGAACAAATTGGTACCTATCAGATAAATAGGATTTAAACCTGCTGAGGGCTGTTCCTCCAACACCTACATCACATTCTAACCTCTGCAGTAGAATGTTGTGGTCAATGGTGTCAAATGCTGCGCTGAGGTCCAACAGAACCAGGATTGAGACCAGTCCATCGTCAGCAGCTAAAAACAAATCATTTGTGACTTTAACTAGTGCAGTTTCAGTGCTGTGATGGGCTCTGAACCCAGACTGGAAATACATGATTGTCCTGCAGGTGGCGACAAAGCTGTTTAACTTGAACTCTTTCAAGGATTTTGGAGACAAAGGGAAGATTTGAAATAGGTCTGTAGTGTTTACCATCATACCATTAGTTGACATTTGCAGAAGCAATTTGCCAGTGTCAACTCCTATTGAAAAAGGTTAAGTTATTTCAAAAAAACCTTGAGGATCTGCAATAGCTGCATTTGCACTCAACATTATAAGCTATGTCAACTGCTTGGATTATTCATTTATTTTACCAACCTTTATTCAACCATGTCGAAGGCTCTCTTTCTAGGGTGACCTGAGCCAAAGTGGCAGTCTTGAAGCTCACAATTCTAGAAATGTGGAAACATTTTTAGAATATATAGCGATCTAGGCACTGTAGATAGAAATGTGTGTATTGGTTCATGATTGTAAATAATATATAAAGGCCTATACAAACTACTGTAAATCATCAGGAAAGCAGGAAACCAGCTGTACTAATTCACATGCTGTTGTTGTTTTGTTTTTACTTGGGATTATGACTATTTCTGATGTAACATAAGCCAGGGCAAAGCAGTGTGATGGAAATGCCTATAAACATGAACCCAATTGGAATTAGAACATTTAAAAAGGTTAAACTTTTGCGGTGGAGGATCTGCTACTGATCTTGCTTTTCTTAATTTCATTCATGCTTCCTTACTGTGATCGCACTCGCCTCTCCACAGATCTGAAAGAGTAGTAAAAGTGCACTTAAAATGTACAGAAATACACAAACTTCCACAAACCTCCTCAAACTCGCTATAAAAGTGAACTTTGGTGGACCTATCACAGTATTAAATAATGTCTAGACGAGCCATTAGTCCAATCAAAACTGTAATATTTTAAACATAGACTTGATCTAAAAAGACTTTTTAATTCCAGCTTCAGTAAAATGTCTTTGTCATCCTCTTTATCAAACTTATCAAGCACAAAACATGTTATATACCCAGAACCTCTCCACTTGATTCAAATATGAAATGCAAACATTCTAATACTTTATGTGTGTACATTATTTATAAAGATTAATATTTGAGGTCTTTAATTCATGCTTGATGGAAAAAAAGAAAGAATCACAGTCTTATGTAGTCCTTTTTTATCATTTAATTTAAACACTAAACATATTTTGGATCCATTCCCACTAAGCGTACCACTGTAAAATTGCAAAACATATGCATCTTTTTTCATATCTCCTGTGTGCTCAGAAACAGAATATTCATTTTGTAGTTTTGGGCACAAATATAAACTGTTTGTCTAATTCTGGTGGCACTTCAACTTTTGAGAAGAGATTTAATTAGAGAAGTTTAATGTTGTGTTTCATTGTGTCTGCGGGCTGTCCCGGTGTTTTTCTCTCTCTGCAAAAGGATTAAATCTGTTTTTGGAAAATCACTGTGACTTGAGAGGTTTCAAGCTGTGATTTAAAGATTTAGTTTGTAGTGCATCTCCAACTCTGGTATTTACATAGTTTGAAATGCAGGGTCGCGGCGGCTGTTCATATATTCAGAAATACTGCCAAATAGACTAGACGCTGGTAACCTTTCTGAGACAATAATGAGTTCCTTTGCATGGACTGTATAAAGACCTCCTTGATTAGCTAACTTGGTACATAAAAACAAGAGCACTTAATTCAGTGCAATCCCTCATTTGCCCAGGAGTGATCCATCGTAGAAAACGTCGTCTGGAGAATGTTTTAAAAATCAAGATGTTTCCAATAGAAAGTGGTTTTGCCTTTGCCTCTGAAACAAACCTGCCTTTTAAATATAATCTGAATCAGAATCAGAAAAAGGTTTATAGTCGTAGGAACTTGTTTCAGCGTTAAGGTGCAACATAAAACAATGAATAATAAAATAATAATAATAGCAAAGTCTGTAGAATCAAATATGGCATGCATAAATCAAGAATTTACTATTAAATAAGGTAAAAAATGTAAAATAAACTTGTCGGTATGTACACAGATATTTACACACAAACATTTACAGATGTTCGGAAATAGTGCAGAAAGTGAACAGTGCGTGAATAGAATTGGTTGAATAATTTTGGCTTCATGAGTCCAATGGCAGAGGGAATGAAACTTGCGGTAAGTTCTGGTCCAGATGGACCTAGCCTCCTGCCTGAGGGGAGTGGCCTCCTGCCTGAGGGGAGTGGCCTCCTGCCTGAGGGGAGTGGCCTCCTGCCTGAGGGGAGTGGCCTCCTGCCTGAGGGGAGTGGCCTCCTGCTTGAGGGGAGTGGCCTCCTGCTTGAGGGGAGTGGCTCAAATAGTCCATGTCCAGGGTGAGAAGAGTCGACCTGTTCGTCCCAGAGCCCTGGAGACGGTACAGGTCCTGCAGAGATGGAAGTTTGCAGCCGATCACCTTCTCAGCAGAGCACAATGCGCTGTAGTCTCTGTTTGTCCCTGGCTGTGGCTTCAGCGTACCACATGGTGATGGAGGAGGTGAGGATGGACTGCACCAGCATCTGTGCTGGCAGCTTGGCTGTACATCCTCTGCTGTAACGTTGAGTTTGAAACTTTTTCTATGGAAGATCACTTAACTTTAAAAACTAAAATAAACAGAACTTGAAAGTACCTAAATACACTGACACCTGGTACAATTTGAGAAAACATTGTCCTCATAGCTGAAGTGTAAAAAACAGGGTAAATGGAAAGCATCTCCTTACCTGGTGTTTTCAGTGGTTTGTATCTTCAAAAGTGGTTCAAGAAACATCATGATGTTCTGTATATAGCTTTATTTTCCCAGTTTTATAACACCGTCCCCTTAGACACAATAAGATAATGGCTGCAGTCTGTGTGTTTCAGGCAGATGTCACTGCCATGATTTTTATTGAGCTCAATGACTGGTTCTGTCCCTAAGAAGGAAACAGGTATTTTCTCATCAGCGTCACAGCAGAACATTATGTCTACTCGTGACAGAGGAAATAAAGATATCCGAAAATACAGCTTGAAATATAACTTTTAAGACATATTTATATAAAATTCATATCAAACCTGATCAAATTAGTATCTAGCATTGATTTGTATCTGGGTTGACATTTGACAAAAATTTATATCTCAATATTTTTAGGTAACGATTCTTATTATGTCAATCCAAAAGCAAAGCATCTTTAACTGAGGTTTAATTTTCAAACAACGTGAAATGTCTGTAAAATTAATCACACAAGTTCAGAAACGTCATCTTGAACCCTTATTTGAAAGTTTACAATGTAACTTTTTATTATGTTTTTTTTGTAACATTTTAAACTAAAAACAATAAACTTGATATTCAAATTTATACTTGATATTCAAATCTTCAAATCAACATTCACAGTATTATCTATCCAGTGACACAAATGTTTTTTTTTGTTGAAACTCCACCTCTATTTAAAGGGGACATATTGTGTGTATAATTGACGTATATGAGCTTCTGGTGTTTTTCCCCTCACCATTAGTTTACTTAAAGTATTATATTTGATTGAATCATGCATGTTAGAGTAGTATTTTCCTGCTTTGCTTCAGCGCTCCGGAAATGTTCACCGAGCCCCGAGTTTTGAGGAAACAGAAACCATTAAAGCAAACATCTGACTTTTTGTAGAAAAAATAGATAAAAGCTTCAAATGGCTGAAATATTGAAACTAACTAACTCACTAACTCACTACTACATAGTCACCCAGGAAGCAGCAACCAAATGACTCATCTTTTTGCTCTGACCAAATACTACAACAAAAATGTTTAGTTTACAACAAAATCAGGCCGTTCTGGTCCCTGTCTGTCTCCTGTCTGTCTCCTGTCTGTCTCCTGTCTGTCTCCTGTCTGTCTCCTGTCTGTCTCCTGTCTGTCTCCTGTCTGTCTCCTGTCTGTCTCCTGTCAGTCTCCTGTCTGTCTCCTGTCAGTCTCCTGTCTGTCTCCTGTCAGTCTCCTGTCAGTCTCCTGTCAGTCTCCTGTCTGTCTCCTGTCTGTCTCCTGTCTGTCTCCTGTCTGTCTCCTGTCTGTCTCCTGTCTCCTGTCTGTCTCCTGTCTGTCTCCTGTCAGTCTCCTGTCTGTCTCCTGTCAGTCTCCTGTCAGTCTCCTGTCTGTCTCCTGTCTGTCTCCTGTCTGTCTCCTGTCTCCTGTCTGTCTCCTGTCTGTCTCCTGTCAGTCTCCTGTCAGTCTCCTGTCAGTCTCCTGTCAGTCTCCTGTCTGTCTCCTGTCTGTCTCCTGTCTGTCTCCTGTCAGTCTCCTGTCTGTCTCCTGTCAGTCTCCTGTCTGTCTCCTGTCAGTCTCCTGTCTGTCTCCTGTCAGTCTCCTGTCTGTCTCCTGTCTGTCTCCTGTCAGTCTCCTGTCAGTCTCCTGTCTGTCTCCTGTCTGTCTCCTGTCAGTCTCCTGTCTGTCTCCTGTCAGTCTCCTGTCTGTCTCCTGTCTGTCTCCTGTCTGTCTCCTGTCAGTCTCCTGTCAGTCTCCTGTCAGTCTCCTGTCTGTCTCCTGTCTGTCTCCTGTCTGTCTCCTGTCTGTCTCCTGTCAGTCTCCTGTCAGTCTCCTGTCTGTCTCCTGTCAGTCTCCTGTCAGTCTCCTGTCAGTCTCCTGTCAGTCTCCTGTCTGTCTCCTGTCAGTCTCCTGTCTGTCTCCTGTCTGTCTCCTGTCTGTCTCCTGTCAGTCTCCTGTCTGTCTCCTGTCTGTCTCCTGTCTGTCTCCTGTCTGTCTCCTGTCTGTCTCCTGTCAGTCTCCTGTCAGTCTCCTGTCAGTCTCCTGTCTGTCTCCTGTCTGTCTCCTGTCAGTCTCCTGTCAGTCTCCTGTCTGTCTCCTGTCTGTCTCCTGTCTGTCTCCTGTCAGTCTCCTGTCAGTCTCCTGTCAGTCTCCTGTCTGTCTCCTGTCTGTCTCCTGTCAGTCTCCTGTCTGTCTCCTGTCAGTCTCCTGTCAGTCTCCTGTCTGTCTCCTGTCTGTCTCCTGTCTGTCTCCTGTCAGTCTCCTGTCAGTCTCCTGTCAGTCTCCTGTCTGTCTCCTGTCTGTCTCCTGTCAGTCTCCTGTCAGTCTCCTGTCTGTCTCCTGTCTGTCTCCTGTCAGTCTCCTGTCAGTCTCCTGTCTGTCTCCTGTCAGTCTCCTGTCTGTCTCCTGTCAGTCTCCTGTCAGTCTCCTGTCAGTCTCCTGTCAGTCTCCTGTCAGTCTCCTGTCAGTCTCCTGTCTGTCTCCTGTCTGTCTCCTGTCAGTCTCCTGTCTGTCTCCTGTCTCCTGTCAGTTTCCTGTCAGTTTCCTGTCTGTCTCCTGTCTCCTGTCAGTTTCCTGTCTGTCTCCTGTCAGTCTCCTGTCAGTTTCCTGTCTGTCTCCTGTCTCCTGTCAGTTTCCTGTCTGTCTCCTGTCTGTCTCCTGTCTGTCTCCTGTCTGTCTCCTGTCAGTCTCCTGTCTGTCTCCTGT
This sequence comes from Eucyclogobius newberryi, assembly GCF_026437365.1. Classification (NCBI taxonomy): domain Eukaryota; kingdom Metazoa; phylum Chordata; class Actinopteri; order Gobiiformes; family Gobiidae; genus Eucyclogobius; species Eucyclogobius newberryi. Next base: position 27,441,552 of record NW_027315768.1, read on the forward strand.
CTGTCTCCTGTCAGTCTCCTGTCAGTCTCCTGTCTGTCTCCTGTCTGTCTCCTGTCTGTCTCCTGTCAGTCTCCTGTCAGTCTCCTGTCAGTCTCCTGTCAGTCTCCTGTCTGTCTCCTGTCTGTCTCCTGTCTGTCTCCTGTCAGTCTCCTGTCAGTCTCCTGTCTGTCTCCTGTCAGTCTCCTGTCTGTCTCCTGTCAGTCTCCTGTCTGTCTCCTGTCTGTCTCCTGTCTGTCTCCTGTCAGTCTCCTGTCAGTCTCCTGTCAGTCTCCTGTCAGTCTCCTGTCTGTCTCCTGTCAGTCTCCTGTCTGTCTCCTGTCTGTCTCCTGTCAGTCTCCTGTCTGTCTCCTGTCAGTCTCCTGTCAGTCTCCTGTCTGTCTCCTGTCTGTCTCCTGTCAGTCTCCTGTCAGTCTCCTGTCTGTCTCCTGTCTGTCTCCTGTCAGTCTCCTGTCTGTCTCCTGTCTCCTGTCAGTTTCCTGTCAGTTTCCTGTCTGTCTCCTGTCTCCTGTCAGTTTCCTGTCTGTCTCCTGTCAGTCTCCTGTCAGTTTCCTGTCTGTCTCCTGTCTCCTGTCAGTTTCCTGTCTGTCTCCTGTCTGTCTCCTGTCAGTCTCCTGTCTGTCTCCTGTCTCCTGTCAGTTTCCTGTCTGTCTCCTGTCAGTCTCCTGTCTGTCTCCTGTCTCCTGTCAGTTTCCTGTTTGTCTCCTGTCTGTCTCCTGTCAGTTTCCTGTCTGTCTCCTGTCAGTCTCCTGTCTGTCTCCTGTCTCCTGTCAGTTTCTTGTCTGTCTCCTGTCTGTCTCCTGTCTGTCTCCTGTCAGTCTCCTGTCTGTCTCCTGTCTCCTGTCAGTTTCCTGTCTGTCTCCTGTCTGTCTCCTGTCAGTCTCCTGTCTGTCTCCTGTCTCCTGTCAGTTTCCTGTTTGTCTCCTGTCTGTCTCCTGTCTCCTGTCAGTTTCCTGTTTGTCTCCTGTCAGTCTCCTGTCTGTCTCCTGTCTGTCTCCTGTCTGTCTCCTGTCAGTTTCCTGTCTGTCTCCTGTCTCCTGTCAGTTTCCTGTCTGTCTCCTGTCTGTCTCCTGTCAGTTTCCTGTCTGTCTCCTGTCAGTCTCCTGTCTGTCTCCTGTCTCCTGTCAGTTTCCTGTTTGTCTCCTGTCAGTCTCCTGTCAGTCTCCTGTCTGTCTCCTGTCTGTCTCCTGTCAGTTTCCTGTCTGTCTCCTGTCTCCTGTCAGTTTCCTGTCTGTCTCCTGTCTGTCTCCTGTCAGTCTCCTGTCTGTCTCCTGTCTCCTGTCTGCTGCAGTGGTCTCCACCATCTCCTACTGTCTGGCCTTAGACTCCATCACACCATTGGTGGTGAATGACCAGACGGTGTAAAATCCATTATAGTCCTTGAGGCTGTGTCCACCACTGCACAGCACTGTCCAGTGATGCACCCACATTTGAAGACTAAACCGTGTCCATCAGGTTTTACATTCAGATGATAAAATACAAGTTTACTGTAAGCCTTAGTTCAGTGAACACACACCTGAACATACAGTATCTCACAGGAGCAGCTCCAGGTGCCGCCTTTAGGAACACCTTTAGACAGAGGTAATTCCTCCACATCTGGGGGCCTCTGGAATCAGGGCCCCCAGTATTTGAGCACAAGCTGCTCTCATGTCCATGTTTTGGCTGCAGCTGTAGGCACTGACTGTGAACCGCTGTGACATGTGTTTGTGGTTGTGGATGTTACTATTTCTCTTTTCCTGTAAAATAAACATAATATAATAAATATTAAACGCAGGAAAATGGGCAAGCATAAAGAAGGAAAGGAACACATTATTCTAGACAAAAACAACCCCAAAAGTGGTTCAAGAAACGTCATAATGTTTTGTGTATAGTTTTAGTTTTCCATTTTCATAATCTAGTTCCTAAAGACACAATCAAATCTGGTTTGCTTCTTTTCCCATAAGCTGAGGAGGGTGAGGGTTTGGCTGCTGCCATGGTGATGAGGAACATGATGAAAACGGTAGGAAGCAGTGGAGTGTTAATGTATTTAGAGGAACGGCTCGAGAGGTCGCAAATAATTAATTTACTCTGATTTCAGATTTATTTATTTATTTTTACCAAAAGAACAAAACCTTCATCACACAGATCCTGTTTCTTAGAAGCCAATTAGACACCAACAGAAGAAAATATACTTCAATGTTTCCCTGTTACTTGTGAAAAACACTTTTCAGACCACTCAGTCTTAAAATAATTACAGGTAGCACGACAAATAATGCAGAAGTGGAAAGACATTTCATTTTTTATCTTCTTGTTGATAAGAGTTGTTAATTCACTTCCCACCCACACAGTCAAACTATTCACCTTTAAAACTACTGCATTGGGACTTTGAGTTTAGCTTTTTAAAAGACAACTTTTTAGTGGATTGTTAGTATTGTAGCCTGATCTTTTATTGACAAATTATGACAAACTTGGGACAAAAATATCAGTATCATTTATGTAGCAAGTTGTTTTATTATTTACAATAGAGACAAAATAACCGGAACAAACCCATGACAAACTGTCAAGTGGGTCAGATCGACTCTGAGCTGGAAGATCAACTGTGAGCTGGAGACGTTTGTCACAGTGAGAGACAAAAGAACACTGGACAACTGCTCTCCGTCATGGACACTCCTGCTTGTGGACACTCCTGCTCATCACACTCCGGCTCGCGGACACGCCTGCTCATGCTTGTGGACACTCCTGCTCATGACACTCCGGCTCGCGGACACGCCTGCTCATGCTTGTGGACACTCCTGCTCATCACACTCCGGCTCGCGGACACGCCTGCTCATGCTTGTGGACACTCCTGCTCATCACACTCCGGCTCGCGGACACGCCTGCTCATGCTTGTGGACACTCCTGCTCATGACACTCCTGCTCGCGGACACTCCTGCTCATGCTTGTGGACACTCCTGCTCGCGGACACTCCTGCTCATGCTCGTGGACACTCCTGCTCATGACACTCCTGCTCGCGGACACTCCTGCTCATGCTTGTGGACACTCCTGCTCATGACACTCCTGCTCGCGGACACTCCTGCTCATGCTCGTGGACACTCCTGCTCATGCTCGCGGACACTCCTGCTCATGCTCGTGGACACTCCTGCTCATGCTCGCGGACACTCCTGCTCATGCTTGTGGACACTCCTGCTCATGACACTCCTGCTCGCGGACACTCCTGCTCATGCTTGTGGACACTCCTGCTCATGACACTCCTGCTCGCGGACACTCCTGCTCATGCTCGTGGACACTCCCGCTCATGCTCGTGGACACTCCTGCTCATGCTCGTGGACACTCCTGCTCATGCTTGTGGACACTCCTGCTCGTGGACACTCCTGCTCATGCTTGTGGACACTCCTGCTCATGACACTCCTGCTCATGCTCGCGGACACTCCTCCTTAATGAGCTACTGTGTAATTTTCCTTGTGGAAGAATAAGGTTGTCGTTATTTGGTCCCAAACTGAGCCTATTTTAGTCCTGATCATGGACTTGGTTTGGTCCTGTATTTGTGCTAGTTTCAACTTGTGAACGCAAGTTAAAATACTATGAACTGATGAAGGGATGGTAGTTTTAATTTAGCTACATGGAATTATATGGTAGAAACTTAATTTGCACTCACCTTTCCCATTTAAAACACAAATACAGCCTTTTTTCACAACCCGGAGTCCCACCTCTCACGTCCATTCTCCTGCGAAATCCTCATTAGACACATTTATTATTCAGTATTCATTATCTGGCTTCATACTCCTCACTCGGATACAGAATCATCTAATTTAGGAAAATCACCAAACAGAAATAGCCCTGAAGTGTCTTTGAGTTCCCCGACTGTATCAACCCTCACAGTTTGGCCACGTTTACTGCATAATTGCCTTGATTTATGTAGACGGCCTCCATCTGTTGATTAATGCTTATTCATTATTGATGTACTTGTGCTAATAGATGGCAGGTGGGGGATATGAAGTGGCATCTTCTCAGATTTGGCCTTATGTATTTAAGATTATATTCACATTTGGTTTGGTCCTGTTCCAGCTCCAGTTTAGTCCTGCCCAAGACCAGGTGTTTTTAGTCTCAATTTTGATGTGGGGTTCGAGCTCTTGAACATCCTTTAAATTATATTTTGTTCAATATACACCGGTACTTACTTGATTTATTTATTGAAAAATGATGTGACAAAAATGAAATTGATATTAATTGCTTCATTGCAATAATTAGTTTGAAATGATAACAAAAAAAATAGTCTTTAAAATATTAACTAAAACTTCATATTTACATTTGCTGTGACATACATACATATGAATGTATCTAGGACACAGAAGGTCTATTGTTCTTTTCCATTTCCCCCTCCCTCCTATTGGTTGACCACATGAATACACACATTAAGATTTGTTATTTATAGTACTGACTTATATCTTGCTTTGTTCTTCTAATTACACCTTAAATCTGCATATTCACAATTGAACATTTTTATGTTGTAATTTGAAACTTATCGCAATAAGTCTTCTCATTATACGTCTTGCCTTTTCGGAAAGTGCACCATGGCTTCTAAACGCACGCTAATGACCCCCTTTATCTGCTCTGTGACATCTTCTGAGACACACACAGAGCAATATCAAGGGGAAAATCTGCTCCTCACACTTATGTCACACACTTTCATTAATGTAGAAATGTCCCGCAATGGAAAAACAACAGGGGATTTCAGCTGCAACACTCCGGCCTGTCTCTGCGGAGGTCATTACTGTTGGGGATGAGCGCTCGTACTGTCAGAAAAGTGTGGAAGAAGAAATGGGTGCAGCGAGGAGGAGAGGCGAAGAAGAAGAGACAGCTATAATTGGACAAACACGTAACGCTCGGAAACTACAGGACAGTGCGATGGAGCAATCAAGTTGGATGGCGACGTCTACAAGTTGCTGAAAATATATCCTTGATTTGACAGTTGCAGAAGTGGTGGTAGTTTGAAAGAATGTTATAGTTTGGACCAGAGTTGTCCTTAATTGAAGTATGATCACCCCCGTGAAAGCAGATTGTTTGTGGCTGTGTAGGGTAGAAGTATAGGTTGTTATGGCAAGATGTAGTGGAGAATGAAAGAAAAGGAGAAGAACACGAAGCCGGCTGGTTGGAGGTGAGCGGCGAGCTGAGCGAGAAAAACGGCTCCAAATAAACTACTTTAAAATTAGTCTGTTTACATATTCATATCCAACATTGTGGACTTTTATCTATCAATATTTAAAGTATTTCTGAATAAATTTGAATTCTGTAAACTGTACACATGTTTTTAAGTCTCCGTTGGGAAATATAATCTTCTGCATTGACACATCCTCCAATGCCGCTGGGAAAACCTGTCAGGAGCAGAAGGCCCATCTTCAAATCTTGAGCTTGGTCAGGACTGAAGCTCCTGGAGGATTTTTCCTGTTTTGCGTGTTTTGGGTTGATGGGGGGGAAACTTGAGAACCTGGAGGAAACCCACCTGATGTGGGGAGAAACACTCAATAAAAGACCCGGCCCGAGAGTTGACACATACTTCTTGCTGTGAGGTAGAGTGCCTGCCAATCTGCCATCGTGCAGTCGCTTCTTCAATCTTTCAGACAGGATTCGGGTCAGTCACTGCCTTTAAATACCTGTCTGAAGAGAAGTGCTAACTACACTGGAACTAACTGTTTGCTGTAAGGATAATCTGTTGTTAGGCAAGTCTTATGAACTACTAGTGAGCAGTTTGACATGGTGTTATAAACAAAAGTGACACATTTTTCCAACAAAACTCAAACTAGTATTAATTCAGATAAATGTATATTTTATAGGAAAAAACATGGGCATCTTCTGATTTGTTTTAGAATCACTATGGTATTTGAATCAGAATCAAGTATAGAAATCGAGTTTGAATTTACAACACAAGTATTATTTCCAGTTTAACCACAAACTTATCAAAGTCTGTTACTCTGAAATCTGTACATCCTGTCACTATGTCATCTTTTGCATTAATTTGTCTAATAAATTAACAAGATTCACTTGAATACAATACACACTACATCTGTGCGGGCGTCATCTGCTTTTATTCACAGTATTTCTCTTGTGTGTTGTCACTTTTAATCGTTTCACATTTGTTTTACACAGATGCTCTGCTCAACAGTTTGTCTATTTATCGAACAGCAAAACATGCAAAAAAGAGTGAAAAGACTGAGACTTTAAGGCCACGTACCAAAGCGTATGCATGTAAACACACACAGCCATGCTCTTCCATTTGCATTATTCATACAAATCCATTACGTCACAAATTATAAACAAGAAACAGGCATTTGTAACATGTTATGACACACACCGCCATTGGAAGCAGCTGCATGTGTTAACAGCCCCTAGTCGTACTCTCTCTCTCACTCTGCGATATTAAACCTGATCATCTGAGAATATGTCGGATGTGGGAGTCAGCTGACCTCATTTCCAGTCTAAGCGATCTTTATTGGTTTCGCTTTCGTGCTGTTTGCATATTCAATCTCCAAACATGCCTCGCAAATATATCCGGCCCAGAAGATGTGACTGCCACCTCCGTTTAATCGTTGTCATTCCTCTCTAATGCATTATTCAGAAGAGAAGGCCGGTTTAATTCATTTGCATCTTAATTTGTCGTAATTTGACCCAATGTGAGTAGTGTGAAACAGAATTGGACTGACTATTCCCTATAATATAATAATGATAATATTAAGAGTTTAATAAATACTAATATAAAGTTATTGTAGGTAGGTAAGAATTAAATACTTTTGTGCTTTTTGCCTCACAGCTAGAAGGTCCCGGGTTTGGGTTTTTATGTGGTCTAACATTTGCTGAGATTTTGAATATTCCGGTCAAATAAAGGTCAATGAAACTTTCTGATGCATTTTTGAGTAAAACAATTAGTTATGTTTTACATTTACCTCAGGCTGTTTACCAGTATATTTGTGTTATATTATAGCACAAAGGGACACATAGATTTTCACAAATTAAACATTCATGCTGTCCTTTTTTTCTGTTTTGTTGTAATGTACAGGTTGTTAAGATTTTATTTTTGGTTTTGAAAAGTAGAATTTCCTTCTAAGAAACTTTTCGCCACATGTTTCCATGGAGATGCCATTCCTTTGCAATTACATTCATTGAACTACACAACTGTTTATACCTTTAAAAACATACATTCTTACTGTGAGTGCGCTCGCCAATCAAAAGATCAGACTTGTATCTCTGACTGGTAGCATCACTAGGTTGTCTCCATGGAGATATACTTTAATACCATACTGTGGAACAAAGCAAAAATATCTCTGTGTGGACCAGCAGGTGACAGAAAGAGCTAGAGGAAACCTACGCAGACACGGGGAGAACATGCCAACGTCACTCAGAATGGCTCCATTTGGGAATTGATCCTAGGACTTTCTTACTGCGAGGCGAGAGCGCTAATGACTCCGCAACTGCCATCCATCAAATAACATTCACACACCACATTCACACTTTGGCAAGGTGGGTGAAGTGCCCATAGCATTTACTTGGAATCCACCAACCTTTTAGTTATAACTTTTTAACCATTTGAGCTCCTTTTAGAAACATCATACAGGTAGTCTTTAAACAGGCGGTTTCTAGTTTTAGCTGCTGAGAAAAGCTAATCCTTGCTTTTTTCCCCTTGAATGTTATTGGACAATGTCGTCAGGTGTCCTCATGTTGCTTGCCAAGTTCTTTTCTAAGTCATCTTGAAAGGCAATAGCCTAATCGTCTACAAAGGAATACAAAACAGCACATAATGTGATCTCCGGTTTTACATGTCAGAGTTTATCAAGCTTAGTGACTCACAGTCTGGCGATAATTCACTTTAGTGGAACATAATTTAGCAACAATGTAAGAAAATGTGGGCATAGCTAATGATTGTGGTGTCCGGGGCAATTAGTGAATAGAAGAAGGCACGGTGTTGTTGTCTTGTCTCACAATAATGATGCCGGCGTAAATCCAGTCTGGAAGACCTAACTCCACCGATCTACGTCCACTTCTACGCCAGAGCCACCTGCTCCTCAGCCTCAATCAACGCACCCAAGTCGGCCGTCCGTCAGTGAGAGTCAGATCCCTCCTTTCGCATGGAACTCCTCCAGGTTTCTACTTTTCCCAGGAGGTTTTTTGTAGTTTTTCCTGGTCGAGAATGAGGGTCTAAGGACAGGGGACCCAGTCACATCGACCCTCGCACCTGCTCCCCATCTTCAATCATCTCCCTGGCTCCTGCTACACCAACAGAAGCCGCCCCACCTATCCCCCCTCGCCTTTCACCCACACTGGGTCTCAGCATTGCCGGGACTTATAGTCATGATAAAAATCAAACCAACCCGGGCCCTGTGTAAAAACAGCCTCTTCAAGTGCTATTTCTGCAGTCACAACACACAGGTGGGAAAACAAAGTGCGAGTCAGTCTGCACAATCTGACAAATTTGATTCATATTCCCTGTGAAAAGATAAGGCCCACTGAGATTTTAAGTGTGAATCTGAAACACGAGTAAACAAAAAGGGTGGAGGTGTTTTTAGAGATTAAATAATTACCCACATGCTGTCATTTGGGGTGTTTTCATCGTGAGTATGTATCCTTTAAAATTGAGTTCCATCCATTCCCGCAGCAAAAATATGTCCTATCACAATTATGCAGACGACACTCAGATCAACGTTTCACTGATGGCAAGTGAATATGGACCAGTGGATTCACTCTGTCACTGCATCCAACAGATCAGTTTGTGGATGCAAAACAACTTTCTCCAGTAAAGCAGCAGAAACAAAGAGAAAGTGTTAGCGGTCACCTCCAGAGTCTCACTCTAAAACCTGCAAATCAAGTTAGAAATCTGGGGATAATAATGGACTCAGACTTGAACTTTAACAGCCACGTCAAATCAATAACATCAGCAGCTTTTTACCATCTAAAAAACATTGCCAAAATCAAAAGTATAGTGTCTAAACCAGATTTAGAGAGACTTATCCATGCGTTTGTCTCCAGTAGATTAGACTGTAACGGCCGCTCACTGGCCTCTCCAAACGAGCTGTAAAACAGCTGCAGTACATCCAGAACGCTGCTGCTCGGGTCCTGACTAGAACCAGGAAGTACCATCACATTAGTCCTGTTCTCAGGTCTCTGCACTGCCCCCTGTGGCTCAGAGAAGAGACTTTAAATGAGCTTTGCTTGAGTACAAGACTCTCCATGGCCTAGCACCAAAGTACATCTCACCCGAAGATGTGAGACAGGCCTCTACTTTACTACATTTTAGTTTAGCTGTGCATATGATTGAAATTGTTTTCTTCGCACTTTTCTCTTTTATGTCTAGAACTGTTTTATGATTTGTGATTTCTGTCATGTCTTTGATTTGATTTGAATCCATTTCCCCCCCTGTTGTGTGAAGCACTTTGAATTGCCTTGTGTATGAACTGTGCTCTACATATGAACTATGAACTTGACTTGCCTTAAATGAAAGTAAAGAAATATAGAAAGAATGTCTATAACTTCACTGGGAGGTATTTCTTTCAGTACTATAGATGTGGTTCGTGCAGATCTTTGCAACAGCGGACAAAGGCTTTACAAACACATTTTGAAGGCTTTGCTATTCAGAAACTGTTTCCAGCACAACAATAAGCCATGCATTACCTTTGCCACTGAAAACCACAGAAATTTGTTTCGGGATCACAAGCTATGACACAAGAATATGTAACTTAATGCCTGATTCTTTAGCTTTAAGCTTTTCAATTTGTATAATTCTTTCATTGACTGGGATGTTCCACAGTGTGTATTCACGTTCTATCTAAAACCACGTGTATTTAATATTTGCTCACTGTGAAAATGAATACAAATTTGCATATCCAGCTTTTCTTACTACAGTGAGCCACAGACTAATCTTACTGTAATCATAACTATAGGTGTTTGCTACTCTACACTTTCTTTCTGGGCCATTTGCATGAGGCACCCACAGGAATGAAGGAAAAAGTGCTGCTTAGCAAAACTCTATTTCTGTCAGCATTCATTAACGCTCCAGTATTTATGGGCCTCGCTGCAAATAGGATTCAAGCCAGGAATCTGTTAGTTTGCATATTGATTGATGGTCCTAGTTTAGCAGATTCTGTCACTTTAATCTTGTGTAAATGCATTAAAGTTATAAATGTCATACATTGGTCATAAAAAATACATAGAATCATATATCACAAATTCAAGGAGGAAATGTGGTTCGATTTCTGAGCCAGTTTCTGTTTACTACAAAATGTACAGCAAATAAAACATCCATTATATTTTGCCAGGTGATTATGTCCAAGGGTGCGTTCATACTTGTTATTTGATCCTAAACTGAGCCCATTTTAGTCCTGATATTGGCCTTGTTCTTGTCCTTGTTTAGTCCTGATCTAGTCCAGGTTTAGTTTCAGGCACCCTAAATAGTCTACAAGAATTTAAAAAAAAGTACATTATTGATAGTATAAAAGTACATATAGTTGAGGCATTCTTTAGTGTATATTTCTAAAAGAGCGGGCGCTTTAAAGCTCGTGTTTGTTGTCTCTCGCTCAGCTCGCCGCTCACCTGCTACCAGCCGGCTCAGTTTTCTTTTCCTTTTCTTTCCTTCCCCACTCCACTACATCTTGCAATAACAACCTGAATTTCTACCCTACACAACCACAAACGATCTGCTTTCACTGGAGATTTCTGGATCAGTCCTGACGTCCGCCAAACGGCTTAGTTTTACTGTTACGTTACGTTTTTCTGTGACGTTCTCCGGTGCTTTAGTAATTGTCGCGAGCCGGTGACGATAATACAAATGCAAATCGTGAATACCCAAGCTACAAGCCCGGGTTATTCAAATTTGTGTAAAATACATGGCTAATTCCCGGCGGTGCTTTTGGCTTGCACACCATTTTGTCCCTATTATCAGTATTCCCTGTGGCAGACTGAAAGTAAATGCCACAGAACTTGTTAAAGCAGAAATTTGCGGCTCAGTTTGGCTTGAGAAACGGGCGTGGGTGTGCGCGTTGCTCTGTCATCATTAAAGAGCCAGCAGAGGAGCTCGGGAGGGGTGTTTGACCTCAGCGGCCCGGCGACAATTTGACAAAGTGTAATTACAAACTGTCTCTTCCACCGACGAGGACCAGGCAGAACTCAAGAGGATTTAAGCTTTTGAGTTATTCATTTGACAAATTACCCCCTGAACGGTCTTGGTCCCTGCGTGTTGCTCCGTGCACAATAGCAAATCATTACAGTTCACACCATGATGACGGCCACATCATGCAGCGTTCAAGGACAGCTTTGAATCAGAGCTTTGTGATTATAAAACGTCTGACGGACCGCAACCAATCAACCCATTGACCTGCTACAGACAAGATACAAAAGTTTACAAAAGATCTGTGTCAATGACCAAGTTTGAGTGAGAACGTCAATCAATTAATCAATGGAGGTCAGTGGTTTATAACTCTATGGGAGATTCACTGTTTTTGCAAGAAAAATCCAAACGTATAATACACAAATGTTGCATTGTGATAAAATGTAAATATTTGATTATATTTCTGTGATTTATATTATCTGCATCATTAGTCTAAGAGAAAAAATGGCATGTGAAAAACTGCATTTGTTTGTGTGTCGTAAAGATGGGCCAAAGGAATGTTTATCCTAGGGATAGGGGGGTGTAACAGCCCATGGGAGTTTAGGTAAACATTACCCATGCTTTATCTCTAAGGAAAACACCAACTGTTGTAAAAGAGAAGTGCCTTGATGTGAAGCTGACCAATGAGAATGTGACCCGCCTAGTTCATAATTTGTAATAAAACCAACCTGCATGAGAAAACGTCGTGAGACCGAGGAGGGTCACCAGGCTGCTTACAACAGCCTGGGTGACCCGGCCCGGCGGTTTCTCCCATGCATGCCACACAAAAGCCTTGACGTTTCTGTATCGTTTCATATTCTAAGTTAAATTGTGTTCTCTGTGTGTTAAGGAATAGCATTGGTGTATGTCTAATTCCATGACATGCATATTACATATTACGTGCATTTTGACTGAAGTTTGGGATTGAATAACAGAGATGTAACAATATTCAAATCTCTTGTTAAAATAGTTTAGTTTCACAGTACAACAAAGAATTGAGAATAAAAAGTGAGTAGTTAGTAACAGTCAGTTATGAACAAAGTAGACTTGAACTTTGAGCCTTTTTTTGTTTCATATGGATAGGCTCTTTCCTTGTCAGCAAGATGAATTCTCCAGATTTTTGCCGATCTCAATAAATTTAGTACCCACAGATGGGACTGGAACCAATCACAGAGCAGCATTGTGCTTTAGGCGGAAGGCTAAACAATCAAACACAAATAAAATATGCCGACACAGACGTACTTCGGCTTATTCTAGGGATACTGACTATTTTGTTTTTCAAAAACATGTACACAATGGAGCTTTGTACATTTGTTGATGAGAAAGAGGACTGTGCTTTTATGTCATTTAACAGAATTAAGACTTTTCTGCTTCTTCCGCTGTTGTGACACTTCGACTTTTGGAGAGAGACTTTCCTGATTGATTCATGTGAAGACCTCAATTCAGAGTGAGACACAGATCAATCTGGAGAGAGCCAGGTTAGACAGGCTCAGTAATGACAGAGATATGAACAACAAACCAGGTAAAAAAAATAGCAGTCTGAGAGTTAAAAAAAAGTCATGTCAAACGCCAAGAATTTCCTTATGACATTTGTGCTTGAATGTCTCTTAATTGTGTAAATGTGGTTGCCCTATACATTAAACTTTTTGTTTTGTTTGCTTTTAAGATCAATTTGGCTTTGTAACATTATCTGATTAAATATGAGATTAGACATCCAAATGATCTAATACAATTTTAAAATGTCACTTTTGCATATCTTTACCGGAAACACTTTTAAGAGGCATTCTTTACAGATGTATTTTATTTTTCGCCAAACACATTCACCTTCTTGTTAAACATTTCCCTGCAAAGATAAAATTATTTGGCCTTTTCATCTTTTCATCTTTTCAGCATTCATGATATTTTTATAGATTTTTTTTTTTTTTTACTGAATTTGGCCTTGTTTCATAATCATAGAAGTAATTATGATACAGCGCCTTATGATACGTCATAAGGCGCTGGTACAGCTAGCAGCCCGGTGTAAACGCTCTCTCTTCTTTCTCACACTTATTGTGCTTTATCTCCTATATTTTGTAAATATAATTAGTATATTTTTTCTATTTTAGTGTACGATAGGGACATGCGCTGGAATAGTTTTTTAATTCAACTGTTTTTGACTTTTTTCGGCTGGATTTGAGCGTTGCGTTCGTTGTGTTGTTGTGACGTGAGCTAGCTCCGAGCGAGCCTACCAGCCCCCCCCCCGCGCCCTCCGGCCGCGCTAAAGTACTGCGTGTCGTCGGTACACGTTTATATACACGTTTATATGAAAGAGGAACTTCACGAACGATCGGGACACGCACTGGAATCGCTTTAAATTAACTTGTTTTGACTTTATTCGGCTGGATTGAGTGTTTTCGTCGTGTTGTTGCGATGTGTCTTGGCTCTGAGTCCCCCGGCTCCGGCCCCGCCCCCCGCCCGGCGCCGTACCGCGTTTACACAAAGGAGGAACTCATGAAACTGCGGAGAACAGTCGTCTTACCCGGAGATCGTCACGTTATCCCGGTGGACATCCTAAGGAAAACGCAACGAGGCAGACGGGCTGGACATAAACTCCGAGAGAAGAGAGGGACAAACAGGAAGTCGGTTCCCGCCGTAGTCATGGGTAACGTGAGGTCCCTTCAAAATAAAATGACGGAAATAGCGAGCCTCATGCGGTCCCAGAGGATTTATAGGGACAGCAGCGTCTTGATTTTCACAGAGACCTGGTTAACAGCAGAAATGTAGGTTTGGACAATTTTCATCTGCTGCGGGCGGACAGAACGAGAGAATGCTTGAAGAAAAGAGGTGGAGGTCTGGCGGTGTATGTGAACACGAGCTGGTCCAAACCCGAACACTGCACAGTGAGGGAGCAGCTATGTAACAAGGATATTGAACTATTAGCTATTGGCATGAGGCCATACTATCTGCCCCGGGAGTTCTCACATGTGATTTTGATCGCAGTCTATGTGGCCCCGTCTGCCAATGCTGAAAATGCTTGTGAAGCACTGCTCTCCTGCACTTGTAGGCTGCAAACACAGCATCCACAGGCTCTCTTCCTCATCTCTGGTGACTTTAACCACGCTTCTCCCTCTTCTGTTCTACCAACATACACCTAGTATGTTACCTGCCCCACCAGAGAGAATAGAACATTGGACTTGTTTTTTGCCAACACCAAGGAGGCTTATTCTTCTTCCCCCCTCCCTCCCCTGGGCAGCTCGGACCACAACCTTGTACATCTGAAGCCTGTGTATGAACCCATCGTGCGCAGGCAGCCTGTGGTGTCCCGTGAGGTGAGGATGTGGCCTGCTGAGAGCGAGGAGGCTCTGAGGGCCTGCTTCAGCACCACTGTCTGGACTGAGCTTTATGACCCACATGGGGAGGACATCAACACCATCACAGAGTGCATCACGGACTACATCAACTTCTGTTTTGAGAACATTGTTCCCTCCCGGACGGTGCGGTGTTTTCCAAACAACAAGCCATGGATTAACCGTGAACTGAAGGCTCTGCTGAAGGAGAAGAAGAGAGCCTTCAGGTCAGGGAACAAGGAGGAGCTGAGGACTGTGCAGAAGGAGCTGAGGAGTGTTGCGGAAACTATTCTATAACAAATGACAGAGAAAATGAGGCAAAATATAACCAAGTTGTCTTGTTCAAAAGTGGTTCTTTATTTTAGCCGTGCACAGCCAAAAAAGCTCTCCCTGACATTTGCCGTTCTGTCCCTCCCTGATCTGACCAGAGCAAACATTGAGTTCAGCTTATTAAGGCACAACAGGTGCCACGTATGCACAAAACCAGTCTAAACATATTGCAGAGAAACACACTCAATGTTCTACCGCATGCGAGACATCCTTGGATCCGCTGCTGTCAGTCTGTTTACCCAGGGATGTCTGCATACAGAGTCATAATAAGTGTGACCCAGATGTTAAACATATGCTGACCTAAGTTCTATGGCATCAGGCAAAGACATTACATTTTTACACCACAGGAGGAAGATCAGGCAGGCTGAGGCCGGCTACAAGAGGAGGATGGAGGAGCAGCTGCAGCAAAAGAACATTCAGGGAGTGTGGAGGAGCCTGAAAACCATCTCGGGCTTCAAAATCCCCCCTGCCTAGACAGAGGGGGATCTACAGTGGGTGAATGATTTAAATGCTCACTTCTTGAGGTTTGATCGGTCACCCGCCCCTCCCCCTGCACAGCTGCATGCTCCCTCTTCCACAGCTGGACAATGCCCTGCATCTGTTCCTCTTCGCTTCTCTGCCCCGGACCATCAGCTCCCCACTTCGCCTGGACTCACCCATCCCCCCAGCACACGGTCCCCCTGCCAACCACTGACTGTCACAGCAGCACAGGTGAGGAGTGAGCTGAAGAGGATTAAAGTGAGGAAGGCAGCAGGACCTGATGGCATCAGCCCCAGGCTCCTTAAGTCCTGCGCAGATGAACTGTGTGGAGTTATGGAGCATGTCTTCAACATGAGCCTGAAGCTGAGGGTGGTACCACAGGTCTGGAAGACCTCCTGTCTGGTACCTGTGCCTAAGACACCGCGCCCCAAAGACCTCAACAGCTTCAGGCCAGTGGCTCTCACGTCCCACCTGATGAAGACACTGGAGCGGCTGGTCCTGGACCACCTCCGCTCCACCGTGAGCTCAGCCATGGACCCGCTGCAGTTTGCATATCGGTCTGGCATCGGAGTGGAGGACGCCGTCATCTCCCTGCTGCACCGCTCTCTCTCTCACCTGGAAAAGCCTGGCAGCTCTGTGAGGATTCTGTTCTTCGATCTTTCCAGCGCCTTCAACACCATCCAGCCGCTGCTCCTGAGGGACAAGCTGGAGACGGCTGGTGTGGAGTATGACCTGGCAGAGTGGATCCTGGACTACCTCACAGACCGACCCCAGTTTGTGAGAGCCCGGAACTGTGTGTCTGACACTCGGACCTGCAGTGTGGGGGCGCCCCAGGGCACTGTCATCGCGCCCTTTCTCTTCACCCTTTACACTGCAGACTTCAGACATGACACGGACAGCTGTGTCCTGCAGAAGTTCTCTGACGACTCTGCCATCATCGGACTCATCACGGACGACGATGACGCGGAGTACAGAGGACTGGCGCAGGACTTTGTGGACTGGTGTCAGCGGAACCACCTCCTCATCAACGCGGGGAAGACCAAGGAGATGGTGGTGGATTTCCGCAGACGCCACCCCACTGCCCCCTTACCAGTGAACATCCAGGGACGGGACATTGAGAGAGTGGACTCATACAAGTACCTGGGTGTTCATCTGAACCACAAACTGGACTGGACTCATAACACAGACGCACTGTACAGGAAGAGCCAGAGTCGGCTCTACCTCCTGAGGAGACTCAGGTCTTTTGGAGTGACAGGGCCACTCCTGAAGACCTTCTACGACTCTGTGGTGGCATCAGCCCTCCTGTATGGTGTGGCCCGCTGGAGCAGCAGCATCACAGAGAGGGAGAGGAGGAAGCTGGACAGAGTCATCAAGAAGTCCAGCTCCGTCCTGGGCTGTGCTCTGGACTCGGTGCAGGAGGTGGGGGACAGGAGGGTCCTGGCTAGATTCACATCTATGCTGGACCATGAGTGTCACCCCCTGCAGGACACTCTCTCCGCTCTGGAGAGCAGCTTCAGTGAGAGACTGATCCACCCTCGATGTGTGAAGGAAAGGTTCCGTAGGTCTTTCCTTCCTGCTGCTGTCAGACTTTATAATAAAAACTGTTAGTACTGAACACTCGCAATACTGACCTAACCATGTGCAATTCTGTCATATGTGCAATTGCTGTTGGAATTCATGTGCAATTCATGTGCAATTACTGTGAAATTCATGTGCAATCTATGTGCTGTCGTGACACATATTCATGTGCAATTACTGTCGTGATCACATGCAATGGTAGTTATGTATTTATTTGTTCATTTGTCTATGGGAGTTTTTTATGGGAGTTTATTTTATTTATTTATAGGAGATCTTCTACTGAAAGTGTTTTTCAGACTTCCTATAAGTGATCTGTTCTTCTGTATCTACCTCTGTATCTACCTGCGTTGCACCAATGAAATTTCCCCATGTGGGACAATAAAGGAATATCTTATCTTCCATCCATCCATCCATTTTCTACCGCTTGTTCCCTTTCGGGGTCGCGGGTGACTGGAGCCTATCCCAGTGACTTCGGGCCTTAGGCGGGGTACACCCTGGACAGTGGCCAACTTGTCGCAGGGCCAACACAGAGACATAGACATGACAGACAGACAGTTCACGCTCACATTCATTCACTAGGGCCAATTTAGAGTTACCAATTTTTACCTAACACATGCATGTCTTTGGATGGTGGGAGGAAGCCGGAGAACCCGGAGAGAACCCACGGTAACACGGGGAGAACATGCAGACTCCACCCAGAGAGATCATGTTATGTTGGTCTGGTCCGGGAATCGAACCCATGATCTCCTTCTTGGGAGGCAAGAGCGCTAACCGCCTTTGCCACCGTGCACCCCAATATCTTATCTTATCTTATCTTATTATTCTGGTTTAAACCCATGAACACGAACAGTTAATTCCAACATGATTTTCCCCTGCACATGTGACCGCTTGTTGCATGTAGCCTGGGAGCAATTGACATCTTAAAGCTGCTACTTCTCTTGCTTTCATATTTGAGCAGATGGGTCTCCTCTGTTACCAAGATCTTCAGACAGAAAGAACATTTCCCAGAGGCCCTCGTCATTTCCATCACTATAAATCATCATGAAAGTATTGGAGAAAAAGAGCGCGTTAAGATGTCATAATTCTACTGAGATTGCACAAACAGATGATGGATCTTTTTAGATAAAACTTTTCTCTTGTAAATTCATGCATTTGGAGAGGATAGAAGTAAAATTCTAGTAGTGGTGAATACAAGTATTACCGGTATGACCATTGTACTTCTCTGAGTAGGTTTCTGACATCATACTATTTCACCCTGGAGAGACTCAGACACAGGACACAGAAGAGGATGATAAGCGAGCTTTATTACAGAGGTTATTTGGCGCTCAGACCCCGGTGGAAGACAGTGATCATGGGCACTCCATAATCTGATTGAATTAGATGTCTCCCCCCGGAGCCTGGAGACTGGTGGTGGTAGATGTGAAGAGAAGGTAGAGGATGAGGGGAATGCAGAGGAGGAGAAGGGGAGGCGGTGGGTCGCAGTACGGTTTGAGTGGTCGAGCCATCTGCCTGAGGGCTTAAATGTGACCGCCTGGTGCTGATTGGAAGCAGGGAGGAGTCACTGGGAGCGTTGATTGGGGATGAGGAGCAGGTGCGAGGGCCATGGTGCAGACGCCCCCTGACCTTTCACCCTACTTCTTGGCCGGGAAAAACTGCATAACCTCTTTGGGATAAGCGCAGAAACCTGGGAGAGTCCATGGTGAAGTGAGGGATCTGACTCTCACAGACGGACAGGCCACGCCCGCTTGAGTGCGATGATGGCGCTGGGGAGAGGGGTCCTTCCATGGAGGCCGACGCCGATTTAAGTTAGGTCTTCCAGGTGAATTTACGCAGGCTTCATGACTCCTAATATATGTTACAGTCTCACTTAAGTACAGTAAATGTCTTTATGTTGACTATATTGAACGATTTGAATATTTGTGTTACTTCACTCCTTCATATAAGATTTAATTTCAATATTTGTTTGTGGCTGATACGGTTTGGGACCATTATTTGTTCGATTTGAGTATTATCTTGAAGTGACAGTACTCCAACTTGATTACAGTTTTTGGCTTCCCTCACCCGCCTCTTTTCAAGTCGTGCATTCATTGTATGCAATTTGTTTTATTATTTCACTGCTAATTGTCTATTCATCTATTTATTTGAGAGACATTCAAAACATAATTCGCAACGTTAGAAAAGCACAATCTCATTCACTTTTTTAATTCAAATGTGTCATGATTTTGTTTCTTTTGATGCTTAATTTATGTCTATTTGTGTATTTATTTAGATTTTTGCTCGCTTGTTATGTTCTGGTTTCTTTTTAAACCTTGAAGAAGAAAAGAAAGAAAGAAATAAAGCACAATCTAATCAACACAATCTTTTTAAAGCTGTAGATATAGTGATAAATCCAATGGCGGATCTCAATTCTAAAAAACACTTAAAGGAAGTTAAAACGGATAATAATCAACTTTTCTCTTGTGGCAGACTGACCTGGGGCAAACTGATGGACGCAAGGCTGCCAATTTGTGCAATCTCTGACCGCCGTCTGACCACCACCAGTCACTCCAGCACCAGATTCATACTGGGCAATAAAAGAAAACTACACAAATTTGATTGACAAGAGACAGCCGCTTGACTTTACTTTGCGTCTGTGTTTTCCTAATGATTTAAAGTTTAGTGCCGTTTTCCCTTAGACAATGACTGGATTCAGATGTAGTGCAGATGGCAAAGATGGCGGCGTAAACATACACTCAAATTATTTATTGGCACTTGGAGCTATCAAAGAAGTCTGAAGTCTGGAGGGCTGGGCTTGGGGATTCAGTTTTAGTGCATCTTTATGGAGGCGCATGTCAGACTCCTGATGGATTCACTGCTCTTGTTAGATTTGCCATATAATTAACTGATGTGTTCAATGAGACAGAAAATATGCCATGCAAATTAATATATGACCATGGATTTGTGATAAAAGTTTAGGGCCATTGTTTAGGAACAGAGGAAAGTCTACAAATCAGAGGTGGAGTATAGAGCTAAGACAATACTTTAAACACCTGCTTGACCTGTTGACTTGTTTGATTCTATCTGCAAATGGATTCTCATCATTGTCTAACCTTCTGTTAAATTTGATTGATGTAATTTTTAAAGCGTTCTCTGCATTTGGCATATTCTAGTGTCTTGTGAGGATTCTATGTAACAGCAGGCGACTCCATCGGCCAAACATATTTTCTATTTCCAAGCCATTCAATTAAATTCACTTTATTTTTGCAACGCCCAAAATCACAACCCCTGTTCTTTCAACCCTTCTTGGCGAGGAAAAAATACAAAAAACCCTGCGGGAACCCTTAGAGACAAGCTGCAGATGGTCCAGGACTGACGCGCTTCCATCTATAGAACGCTTTAGGATGAGAGCGGCCTGAGTAAATGTGGTCCACCCTGTTTTCACATCTGAAAATGCTGTCATAAAGCTGTGCCAGTGGCCATAAAATGTGATGTGAACACTTGTGATGTGCCAAAATGGTTTGTCAGAGCTAGATTAACTTAACTCATATTTGCTTTACATTGCATTTAATGAATTCCACACTTACGCTCCTTAGTCGCAGCGATCCCGGTTATACTGACAGATGGAGCCAGGATAATTAACATATATATTCTGCGTGTTTCAGTTTAGTGTTTAAAGACCGTCCAAAAAAGCTAACTGACACATTCCTGGTGTTAGTTTACCATTTCAGACTGTACGCGAAATGCAGAATTGTAACAGAGTTATTATTACTATGAATATACTATGTCACATTCACCACCCATCTATTCCAGTATACATCATTATCATGCAATATTTAATCGGAAAAGGTGTCAATAAGAACAAAGCAAACTGCAAACTGCTATTTCCTCCTACAGCTTTTGTTTCACATCTGGCCTTGACAACACGAGTCTCGTTAGCAACCCTTTACAAGACTTTCGAGATTGTAAACCACCCGTGTGGTCAAATGCTACGGCTATAAATATTCTCTGTTTTAATAATTCTGCTTTGATCTTGTCTGCGATTGCAAGAGGGATGTGGCACTTTCTCAACATCTGACCGTTTTCACAGAGGAGCCGGGAAGAGCCCACCTCTCCTGGGAAAGCCATTGGATTTTTCCTTTCCATTTGCCGCATGAGTGGATTTGAGTGAGCAGAGCTTTTGGGAGGCTTTTGTCCCTCCTCTCTCTCTGTCTCTCCACGGTTTTACACTTAACATTTCTTCTCCATAGGTCGATCCCTATAGATGCCGTGAAAGAAGAATCAAGCAAACAATGCAAGAAAGTAGTGTTTCAGTAACATGGGGTTCAGAATAATGTAGTCGTCATTCTTGGCTTGGAGCTAAATACAATGTGATGTTGGTGTCAGAGGAAAAGCCCTCTGCTGGTTTGAATCCTATTTTTCAGATAAGAACCAGTTTGTTAATGTAAACCAGAGCTCGTCGCCCTGTTCTAAAGTAACCTACGGTGTGCCTCAGGGGTCAGTACTCGGCCCATTCTTTTTAATCTTTATATGCTGCCGTTAGGTAACATCAGAAAGCATGGCATTAACTTCCACTGCTATGCACACGACACACTTACTGTACCAATGAAACCCGATCAGACTGACCAAATATGTAATGTCATGTTAAACAGGTCGACACAGACTCTTCATTTAAGACCAGGCTTAAAATGTTCCTCTTTGAAATAGCTTATGGTCAGGCCAGTTTGGACAGAAATAAAAACCTACTGTTTCTCAGCTACGCAGCCCTAGGAGCAACTATGCTGGGGAAAGTATGGCAGCTTGACCACTATCCTCCACTTCTGACTACTTTTCTACTTATTTTATTTCACTCATAGTCTCTTCATTGCTGTTCACTTCTTTTTCTCCTTCTTTCATTCCCCTCGGGGAGTGGTGCTGTTTCAAGCACATGATGACCCATGGATCTGGAAGCTCCTCAACCTTGAAAAACTGGTTCTCCTCCTTAGTGGTTCCAGCTCTACAGTCCTTCTGCAAATTGAAGCTCATCCGCCCGACCATGCGTGGGAGTCGGAGCTTTCCTTCAATGTGGAACTCCTCGAGATTTCTACTTTTTCCTGAAGAGCTTTGGCAGTTTTTCCTTGCCAAAGGACGGTCCAAGGACAGGGGATGTTGGGACATTTGTACACTGTCGTACTTCAAGGCAACTGCTGTTGTGATTTTGGGCGCTACAAAAATAAATTGAAGTAAATTTAATTGAAAATAAACAAACTTAGATCCTGCTTGAAATATTTAAAAACCTGGATGACACTTAATTATCTGCTTCTCAACCCTTAAAAAAACAGATAATTGTACTAGGCCCTAAACGTCAGACAATGTCAGTGTAGCTTCCAGTTCTACTGTAAGAAACCTTGGCGCCTTATATGATCAAGAGCTCTCTTTCAAAGCACAGAGTAGAAGCCTGTAAAACGTTATATTTCCCTTGTGTAATATTGCCAATATTAGAACGAATCTTAACTAAAGTTGATGCTGAAAAACGTATCCATTTGTTACAAACACATCATGATTAGACAACTGTAAATCCCTGCTCGCCGCATTTCCTAAAAGCTTCATAGAAAGCTTTCAACTGGTTTAAAATGCAGGAGCAAGATTACCAACAACAACTAAAAGAAGAGAGCACATTACGCCGGTGCTCGAGTCTCTTCACTGGCTCCCCGTCAAGTTTAGAATCCAATTTAAAATGTATGGCTTACAGTCATAAATGACATGGCCCCATCCTACCTCAAATATGCTATAGTACCATATTATCCAAACAGAGTACTTCGTTCTCAAACTGCTGGACCTTTGGTGGTCCCAAACACAGCAGGAGGTGGAGCGTTTAGCTACCAAGCTCCTGTGTTATGGAATCAGCTCCTGTCCATGTTAAAGAGGCCGACACAGTGTAAGACCAGCTAACCCTTTTAAATAGCTAACCCTTTGAACGATGTGTTTTGCTCAAGGACCCAGAGATTTAATTCTTGGTTTCATTCAGGTCTAATTCATTCAGACCTCAATTCCACTGGTTTAGTATATTTTTTACCTGATTATTTACTGAAGTCTAATGATGACTGTTTGACTTTTTAAACTTTTATTCTGAAACATATTTTCTCCATATATGTAGGTCAGTCTTCATATGCGTCTTGCATGAAAGGAAAAGGAATCAAAAACACAACAGGAATATTTAGCAAACCTGTGCCGCTTCATACTGAGGGGGAAGTGCTAATTACCTTATTTGGATTTCCTCTCTTGTGCTCAGTTAATTAGGAAATGAAGGATGGTGTTTTTGTGCATTGAGGAAAGCAGCATAAACACGCCAGAGCTGCTTGAGTGAGGAGCCGCACAGATCAGAGGTGATTAGCCCTGTTCACTGCACACCAGCAGTGAAATATGGGCGCTGAGGAGGCCTAAAAATGTGTGTACAAGACATACATAAATTTATCATATTGGCCCTATACTTTATGAACATGTTTTGAAATGCAGAATTGAGGTGCGTTCACTTTTTTTCCCCCTAAATTGAGCCCATTTTAGTCCTGATATAGACTTGGGTTGTTCCTGTTCAAGTGAAGGTTTGGTTTTGAGTGTGGTCCTGGTTTAGTTTAAAAAAAAAAAGAATGTGGTGAAGTTTAAACGCACCTTAAAAAGCATGGAATGATATGATGTTTTCCCGACATCTTTTAAAAAAAATTCTATAGACTTTATATTGTTCGTTTGACACTGGCAGTAAACATTTCACTATTACAAAATCACGTTCTTTTACTGTTTCGGGAATTCAAAGAAACCAGCCAAACCAGTTATTTTCAGTCAAATAAAACATTCTTTTAAATGGATTCTGTCTTGACTTTTGAGGCTGTGGACTAGTGAGTGTGGGAGCCACTATCCAAGAAGAAACATCCGCGATCAAGGCCAAGGCCCCAACAGATGCAGTGCTCAGTGAATGTCTCAAGGCAATGGGGAACAGAGGATGAGGTCCTGGAGAAGGGACCATCATTGGAGGACAAGCCCCTACATGGGATAGGCTGTGCAAAGAGACAATCCAGCACATAACTCTAGGGCAGGGGTGGGCAAACTACAGCTCGTGGGCCACATACTGTCTTTATAATCCAAACAAGTAATATAAAAAAATTAAACATATTTTGTTTTGTTTTGTTGTTGCCCTTAAGCAAGACCTGGGCATTTGTGGCCCCAGGGGCAATATGTGGCCCTCGGCATGTTTTAATCCGGCCCCAATTGCCTATATTTGACAGAAAAGTGATACTTTATTTGATATTGAAATTTTATTTTTTCATTTCTTTTTCACACCAATGATTGCGGGCCTCTGCTACTTGCCTGGATTCGAATATGGCCCTCGGAGGAAAATAATTGCTCACCCTTGCTCTAGGGTGTAAGATACTGGCAGGGAAAGCATACACGGAGCATCATAACCAAGTGGCTGGCATAGTGTCCAGAACCATCAAATCAAATCAATTTATTTTTGTAAGGCCCAAAATCACAACAACAGTTGCCTCTGAGGGCCACAGGGAGAAATGAATCAACAATGTCTGTGGAGGCGATGAAGTCAGACAATGTCTGTGGTGGCGAGGGACGATGTCCCAGGGTCCTCTGTCCTTAGACTCTCCTTCTCGGCCAGGAAAAACTACAAAAAAAACCTCTTTGGGAAAAAAGCGTAGAAACCTGGAGGAGTTCCAGTGAAGGAGAGATCCGACTCTCACAGACGGACAGACGGACACGAGGAGACTGGAGCTGGACCCACTCTTCAGGCAGATGAGGGACCGACTGAGGTGAACTGGACCCACTCTTCAGATGAGGGACCGACTGAGGCGAACTGGACCCACTCTTCAGATGAGGGACCGACTGAGGCGAACTGGACCCACTCTTCAGATGAGGGACCGACTGAGGCGAACTGGACCCACTCTTCAGGCAGATGAGGGGCCGTCTGAGTCGAGCTGGACCCACTCTTCAGGCGGATGAGGGACCGACTGTCAACCATCTGTGGGGAGTATGGACTGGAAACCCCAAGGTCAAAGTGAGAAACGCCTCCAAACGTGGTAGAGAATGAAAAAGGGCCAAGATTCTGTGGAACTTCAAGTTGGACAGAACTACCAGACAAAGAGTAAATTAAATGGTACATATCTATTTTGGCAAAAAAACTCTTTGATGTCCCTGTCCACCTTAAATTGCAGCATCGTGATACAAAAGTCAAAACACCAAATGATCATCCCTTACTTTGAGACTATGTTTAAATGTATGTGTCTTTCTTGTGCCTTCCAGGCCACCATAGAAACCTGCCTACTTGGTAAGCGATCTGAATTTCAAGCGAGGGTTTTTTGCACCGGCGCTCAGACACAGAGACGCAGAGAAGGCGTATTGGGCGAGGCGTTCAGAGCTCTCCATCATTCTCCTGTGAAGTCAAACAGCGCGGCCTCCAGATAGAGTCATTTGTAAGATAAATAAAGCTGCATGCGGCGCCGTGGCCTCCTGATCCAGACAAAGGGGGAGCGCTGGGACGTCCCGCTCTGTCATCTGTCCCCTGAACGTGCCTTTGCCTCCCAACAATCAGCTGCATGATGTGTCTCCAGAGAGGGACATGCCTGGGGAAAGGACTGCCTCTTAATCATGCGGGACCCACTTCCCTCGTGCTCCTTTGCTTCCGCCACATGCCTGTAAAAAGCCAACACGTGCTGCTTTTAATTCCATTTGCATACTGGCCGTATAGTGTGATTCTATTTTTAACTCGGAGGGCTGGGTTGGTTTTCAGGGTGATGTAGAAGTCATTATAGCCACACTCAAAAGAAAAATTCAAACAGGACTGTGTGGATAATTTGTAACCTTAAATGACTATAACTTCCTTTTGTGAGACAAGCCCCTACTTTATGTTTAAATCTAGGCTAAAAAAAATCTCTTTTTAGCTGTGCATATGACTCAGGGAATTGTATCTGTATTTTACCATTTTTAAAATGTTTTAATGTGACTATTTATATTTATGTACTTTGTTTTTTATTTCTTTTTATAGTTATAGCACTCGTTTTGTATGAATGGTGCTATACAAATAAGTCTTGATTATTGATTGAACCCATACCACTTTCCCAATATATGCTACCTAAACATGGCAGCAGTTGGTCAGATAAATAGTGTCATGTTATGTCATACACACTGTCATTGTGTCATTTCATCCAACTTCTTTCCAGTACTTCCAGAGTGTTTCTTTTGTTTTTTACTGTTTTAGATGACAAATTATAATAAGAATCGGTCAGTATTGTGATTGTACCCAAATCTATATTCTCAGACCTTTAAAGCCAACCTTCATGTATAAGCTAGTAAAACCCTATCCAGATATTTGAATAGATCCATGGGATAAGAGAGCAGCTCTGATCTGTGCAGTGATTGGCTGTTAGCAGGAAGTCTGCAGATGACCCGCGATTGCAAAACACACACGGGTCTCATACATTTAAACTGATTCAAGAAACAGACACTCAAATGTGTAAAATCACTTTTTCTTCAGATCTTGTGTTTCTTTGGGGCAATGCTGGACACTCTAAAGTAAAAGTAATCTCAAAGTGTAATGTAGTGAGTGAGTCAGTGGGGAACACAACGCTGTTTGATGGACAAATGTATGACACTCCAGCTTTTCACAAATACAACACTTTCTCTTTACACTTCATTGTTTACATCTAAATGCAGATTAAATTCAGCGTCTATATAATGTTTTCCTCACCAACGGTACTGTGAATATAGCTTCTGCCCAATCCTCATCTCCTCAGAGGTTGTTGTCGGCGCTCACAAAATGCCTCTGTGGCTAATTAGAGTCATGGACCACAACATGGCTCATCTCTTCAAATGGACTCTGGCATCCACGAGCGGAGAGTGACAGAGGGAATCCATCTCTCATCATATCCCCTGCATTAGTCCTGCACAGCAGCAGAGAACATTAGACGGCCTGGTCATTTGTAACCGAGAGCCGCCACGACCCCACGAAGAAGCAAACTGAGGCGGGACGGCCCCAGGCACATTTGATAGACACCGACTGGGAGAGGAATTATGTGCGATGTGCGATCAATAAAAGCTACACACTAGGAATCTGTCGACAAGTCAAGAGATTTACCTCCGGGAAAGTGTCAGAAGTACAATCATACTGGTTTAGAATTTGTGTATTTTGGAGATTTATACATTGGTAAATCATTACAATAATACAGCGCTTTTTCACCTTCAAGGGACTCAAAGTTTTTCATCAAACTTTTGTGATTACTTACAGTGGCTTGCAATAGAATTTTTCCACATATTGTCTTGTCACGACCACACTCTTAGATAAATTGTAAAGGCATTTTTGTGAGAGAGCAACTGAAAGTGGAAAATTATACATAATTGTCCAGATTTAACGCACAAAAAATCTCACCTACTGTACAGACCAACATGGTTGCCCATTTTTGCAAAACAGCTCAAGCTCATGGCTTTGATGGAGAGCATTTGTGAACATTTAAGCCAGATTTAAGTCTGGACTTTGACAGGGCCATAACTTATACAGTCAATATTATACATTCTCCTACTGTCAACGAATGAACCTTTTTCTGGATCAATCTCTTGTGGCGTTGCAGGTCTTAATTTAATTTGATTCGTTTTTCAAAACAATACTATCCTCCATCCTGTTGCCCTGTATTTCAACTCTGAGTATGTAACTTGTCCCTGCTGAAGATAAGCGGCCTCACAGCAGTGGTGTGTTCATGTGCCGTGTTAGTTTTCCACCACACATAGAGTTTTGCTTTTAGGCCAAAAAAGTTCAGTTTTAGTCTCATCCGACCCGAGCACCTTCTTCCTCATGTTTGCTGTGTCCCCCACATGGCTTCTGGTAAACTGCGAAGGGATTTCTTAAGGCAAACTGCAAAGGGAGTTACCTCTTCTCGGCTGCATCTCTGATCAGAGGTCTTGTTTGGCCTATACGTTTTATTGAATGGTCATGTCTTGGTAGTTCGTAGTTGTGCCATACTCGCACTGTTGGATTGAACAGTGCTCCGAGAAAAGTTCAATGGGACCTGTGTGTTCAATGGGACCTGTGTGTTCAATGGGACCTGTGTGCTGTTTGCTCCTCAACATTCGCTTAACAAATTCGGCCTTCACGGCTGCATTTAAAAAAAGAGATTTAGACTTATATACAATGGATTAAATCATTAGGGCAACATTCAATCTTTCAGCAATCATCAGGCAACTTCTGACACCAATTGGTTGCACTCAGTAAAAAGAGGCTGAATTATTTTGCACGCTGCAAGTTTAAAATTTAAAAAACAACATTTTTTTTCTGTAAATCATGTACAATTTCCCTTACACTTCACAATTTGGTGCCACTTTGTGTTGCTCTTTCACAAAAAAATGTGGAAACGTTCAAGAGGTAAGAACACTGTCATTTGAAGATAATCAGAGTACGTTTTTCTGAAACTATTTTTAGAGGGCACAGTTTTGTGTTTTGAGTCAGCTGAGGCTTCTGATTCAGTCTCCATTAAGCCAAGTGTGGGACTATGAAGAATGAACTGTATTTGGGCGGGTTGTCAACAAAAAAGTACTTCTTTCATCTATGTTTATTTATTTATTTACTGTATATAGATGTCCCCGTCATCATCAGGAGTACTTGGTAACTTATATATTTTTTAGTTAGAGTTCTGTTTTGAAGAAACCAGAAGGTAGAATGAAGAGACATTGGTCATATTGTCTTTTGCTATAATATGCTACCCAGTAAGCTACATATTGGTGTAAAGGACTTTAGTTAAATTTGGATTATGAGAACATTTTTTATTTTCATCCATGTCTATTATACCAATTATAAAGCTCTTATAAATAGAATGATTGAAAACTCAAAGTAACAGACAAAATAGTTCAGTCTTATACCACTTTTCACTGACTTTTATCATAAGTGCTCCTTTTGCAACAATAGCTGTTCATTTCAATAAGCTTTTCTACCAGATTATTCCACTATGAAGTAAGTGACTGTAAAAGGTTACCTAAAATAGTTCAATAGAAACTTAATTGCAAAGAAAAAAATATTTCAGTCATATGCGCAGCTAAACAAAAGAAGCCTGTCTCACATCTTCAGGAAGACTGTTCCAGATTTTAGCTGCATAAAACTGAAACGCAGATTCCCCATGTTTAGTTCTGACTCTGGCACCAGCAGGAGGCCGGTCCATGTTTAGTCCTGACTCTGTCACCAGCAGGAGGCCGGTCCATGTTTAGTCCTGACTCTGGCACCAGCAGGAGGCCGGTCCATGTTTAGTCCTGACTCTGGCACCAGCAGGAGGCCGGTCCATGTTTAGTCCTGACTCTGGCACCAGCAGGAGGCCGGTCCATGTTTAGTCCTGACTCTGGCACCAGCAGGAGGCCGGTCCATGTTTAGTCCTGACTCTGGCACCAGCAGGAGGCCGGTCCATGTTTAGTCCTGACTCTGGCACCAGCAGGAGGCCGGTCCATGTTTAGTCCTGACTCTGGGCACCAGCAGGAGGCCGGTCCATGTTTAGTCCTGACTCTGGCACCAGCAGGAGGCCGGTCCCTGAGGTCCTCAGAGTCCGAGATGGTTAATATGGCACTAACATATCCAAGATGTACTTTGGTGCTAGGCCATGGAGAGACTTGTACACAAGCAGAGCTGCTTTAAAGTCTCTTCTCTGAGCCACAAATTACCTTCAAAGTGAGCAGAATAGGCAAAAACAAGGATACAGTAAGAGTAGAGTTATTTCAAAATATTTATACTCAAGTAGAAGGACAAAGTAGTGGCCAAGATGTGACTGAAGAAAGATTAAAAGGTGCCTGAGGAAATCACTACTCAAAAACTACTTTAATTTTAATGTTGTGAACACTCAGAATAATTAAGTCTTACTGTCTGGACATAACATTGGGTTTGTAATTTGGATTTTATGTAATTGGCATGACAAAACTATCTCTCTAGTGTTTTTTCAAAGATATGAAGAAAAAAATGAAGAAAACTAGCCTGAATAATATCTGTAAATTGATATATGAAAATAAAATCATGTAATATTATCACTGTTAACGATGAAATATGTTTCCCGGATAGAAGTAAGATTGTGGTGTCTGAAAACTACTCTATGAACTAGAAATACTTCAAAGTAAATGTACTAAAAATGACAGAGTAATACTGCAACACTCATACTCAAACTTGGTTCTATTGGAGAAGATGTAAGTTTTGATCTGATCATAAATTATGTTAAAAAGACAGAGTAAGATTACAAATGTCAAAAAATATTATTTATGCCTGTTCCAAAGTGGCCAAATGGGGGCAGTAAGCCACCAGAAATGTCTTTTCAGCAAATCTGAGAAGGAGAAGTATAGGAAAAATAGTCTCTCCGTCTCACTTCCTCCCTCTCACACATTAAATGACTAAATGACACGTATAAAAAGCAGAAGAGGAGGAAAAAAAGACAGCATTCATTGCCGGTGGAGAGATTCAATTAATAATCACAGCTCTCTAAGACGCTAGCCTGTTAGGTAAACAATGAAAGGTGGGAAGGGAGAAAAGATGGCCTCATTTTAGGAAGACGATGGGGGAGGAGGAGGTGATCCAATGGCGCTTCAGACGGAAGGTGGAACAGAAATTTATATTTGGCGTGGACAGACTTTTTAGGCCGCTCACATGCACCATCTCCCCCTCAAGCCCCCATCTCTCCCCCCTCTCTCTCTTTTGCACAAGTCAGATAATTACCTATTTAGACTTTACCCCAAGAGCTTTTTCTGCTACGACAGATGAAGTGAGAGGAATGGGAACGAGAGGAAATGGTAAGCAACAAACTTAAGCAAATAATGTAATAATAACTCTAAAAGTGTAAAGATGGAAGCTGCTTTTGTTACGCTGGAGAAATGTGTGATTTTTGAAACAGTGTCCCGATGATCACGATGACCTTGTGATGTAATCAGGTGGTCTTTCATAATCAGGTGGTCTTGCATAATCAGGTGGTCTTGCATTGTTCCACCTTGTGTTTAAAGTGCATATGCCTTTGCAAGACTCATTCTGATAATTGCATTGTTCACATTTCTTTTCTTTTTTGCCTGATTAATTGTGCTCTGCAGGCAACTGGAGTTCTGAACTTGTGTGTTGTCAGAAATGAGGAATGAATGTTTTCCGTATGAATGAAATGAAAATGTAGAATAGTTTCAAACATCCTGTACGGTACATTGATTAGCTACAATATGGAGTTTATTTCACTGACTTTTCTTGATTGCATTACGTTTTTTCAAACCAACACAAGATCCAGAAAGTGGTTGATAAATTCACCAAAGAACACGCTGTTGTTGTGTCACTGGGCATGACACTTCATACACATTGTCTACTCCAATGTGGTTGCAACGTACATTGTGAGGGTACAATTGATCAAATTTCAACCAAATTCAGATCTAATCATTTTAAATGGTCAATCTTGGTCAAGACATTTTCTGTATATTTTTAACATGACAATAAAGCCCTTGAACTCATTTACATTTCAGAACAATTTCCTTGAGCAACAGTAACTCTGGATCTTCTTGACAGCACAGCACTAGTATAAATATAATATGTAATTCCTCATTCTTCTAGGACTGATCCATCATCTGGACAATATTTTTGAAATCTAGATGTTGTTTCTCCACAAATATTTTAGATGAATATTACAAAAAGCCAAATTTGCGAAAGGAGCAGAGGAGGTCTTTCTTCTTGCTGCGCAGACGCTCCTCGTGTTGTTGAGGCGGAGACGAAGAGCTCTGATCTTCTTCAGCCTCAGTTCCAGGGGCTTGTGCTTCTTGCCCTGGTTGATTGCAGTCAAAACTCTTTGGACGTAGACTCTGGTCACTTTGGTCACACGAAGCTGAGACAATTTATTTTTTAGATTATCTAGCGCCTTTTTCTTTTCCGGCAAATCTCCCGCTCCAGGCCCCTCAAGTCCAACACCTTAAACTAACCTTAAGTCCACAGTATCACCAGTACCCTAGTACAGGCCCAAGTTTGAAGTGCTTTCTATCAAAACCTTTGGGGGACATATCAATAGTCCATGGGTGTTGACTTTTATGTATATGTTCCACACCAACATGACAGAGACAAGGCAGACCATATTAAAAGGAAAACCAATATATATTTTTATTGCCTTGATACAATCTATTTCTCTGCCAAGTTTCATCATTCCACATTCATTTTTTTTCCTGCCATATTTCACATATATCACATTCTGCAAACACATATTGGAGGTGGCAGTACAGAGGCATCTTTTTTATATTTTTTTGTGGTTGTCACTGAAAATGTGTAAGTACTCACTAAATCAATTCAATTTGATACCAATTACTTGTTTCTTTGTTTTGCAATTTTCCTCCAAATTTGTACAAATACAGATACAATAGTACACTTGCTTGCCCCAGATTTTTGTTTGGCCCTAATGAAAAAAGAGAAAAGTTTTCAATAATAGTGTCTGTATTGAACATTATTTCCAAATCTTGCCAAGTTACCTCTATAATCTGTCCTTTGCCAGGTTGCGAGGCCGAGCAGATGTACTTTGATGAGAGCAGAGTCAGCAGAGCAAACCCTTCACTTGTTGATGTCCTTTGGCCGCTTCATCTAAATCAGTGCTCAAAGAGGGGACATTTGTTTTCACTATAGAGGCCTATTCATCAACAGTGATTGATATCCGGCGATGCTGCAGTGCCGCGGGCGGCTCCAATCCATCCGGTGCCAATCACGACGTTTTGCCAGAGAAACTCAAAGTGCCGAGAGCGTATTTTGTAGACGGACTCCAGGGACTGTTCTGGTGTGAGATGTAATGTATATTTCATATTGCATGCAGGGTCTCTGGAAGATGATTGTTCGATGAAAAGCATGTTTGCAGTGCTACAGCTCATGCACTAGAGCAAGTCATGAATCTCAAAGTGGACCCAAATATGGAAGTCTGTGAGGAGATAAAGAAGATCGATGGAAACGGAAAGTTTGTCGGGCTAACGGGAATATTCATGGGTTTCAGTCATTCATTCATTCATTCATTCATTTTCTACCGCTTGGTCCCTTTCGGGGTCGCGGGTGAGTGGAGCCTATCCCAGTGACTTCGGGCCTTAGGCGGGGTACACCCTGGACAGTGGCCAACTTGTCGCAGGGTCAACACAGAGACATAGACATTACAGACAGTTCACTCTCACATTCATTCACTAGGGCCAATTTAGAGTCACCATTTTTTACCTAACACATGCATGTCTTTGGACGGTGGGAGGAGCCGGAGAACCCGGAGAGAACCCACGGTAACACAGGGAGAACATGCAGACTCCACCCAGAGAGATCATGTGATGTTGGTCTGGTCCGGGAATCGAACCCATGATCTCCTTCTTGGGAGGCAAGAGCGCTATCCGCCTTTGCCACTGTGCACCCCATGGGTTTCAGTGACGTGACTTATTTGTTGTCACAGCCATGTTGGAGGTATCGTGCCACGTGCTGTTGCCCATTTCCGCCTTGAAAAACAGTGCATAAAATTAAAAATGTAAAGGGTTGACACTTCAAGAAGACAGAAGCTATGGGCTTTGATCTTTATCTATAGCCGCGAGTCACTAACAACACTTAAAAACAGCAACAACAAACCTTTGTGGACATATTCGTCTAAGCTTCCTCATCCACAAGCCCCCTGCACCAGACAAGCCCCTCAAATCTTTCAAGAGTGTCTGTGTGTGCGTGTGACTGTCTGATCCTAAAATATAACGCCAGGACAATTGGGAATTAGGCTGGTTAAAACTATCTGCAGGTAGGCTAATGTTTCAGCGTGTATCCACACATAATATGTAAACTAGCATTAGCCAGCTGCTAACTGTCTGAAACAAACAGTCTGGAGTGATTTCTGTAAGTTTCACTGGTCCCTCCTGACCACAGTAATACATTTCTGTACAAACAGGATATTTGGGAACGTTACAAAAGAGAAATCCTTTGTTTTGAGACTTTTTGTTGGAACAGCCCTCAGCGCAACAAAGAGCTTACGTCCTCAAGGTGGCAGCAACGAGCTTGTCACTTCAGACACATGAATACTGTATGATAAGTAGCCAAATATTTTACTCCAGTAAGTGTTCTGTTCCTGAGTAAGTAATGTATGAGTAACTGTCTGATGTGCAATTAGAATTTAATGTAAGGGAAGGACAAAACATTAAATTATGCACACATATTGTCAACATAAAGCTTTTGTTACTTGACTTACTCACAAGAACAAAACCTTTCCTGTAAATAAAAGTGTTTGAGTGTAAAAAAAGGCCCATTCTGAGTACCACCACTTTTCTGAGCCGTCAGCAAGTTCTCCCCGGGGTTTTAACAGTACAAGTACTCTGCACAGAGCTGACTTATGCTCAGTGCCTGTCTGTTTTACTTGACTTTACTAACACATGGTCTTCTTTTCTCTTCACTGATTGGCTGCTTTGACTGTCTCTGATTGGATCCTGCTTCACTCATGCTGTCATTGGTTACGTTTTCTAGTGCTTGCTTGACTGGACGCTTGTAGAAAGTAGGTGCGTCTAAACACAGTCAGAATTGGATTCAGCTTTTGCGGCTTGTGGATATGCCAAAAATTAAAAACAAGTACACAGTGATGGTTTGAGATAAAGTGCTAGACACGGAGATGAAGTGGACTCTTGACAGAACCTTACAGACTGATCCTGAGAAGATGCGACATGAGCAGAACATGAGTATGTCTTATGTATGAGGCTCCGAGATGGTGCCAAAGATGGATGCCCTGCTGTTTTGGTGCTGTTTTATGTTGCACCTTAAGGCTGAGAAGTTCCTATGTTTGCGCACTTTGTTCACTGACAACAGCAATAAACTTTTTTCTGAAAAAAACTACCTCGTAATGACAAGGTGAAAGAAGGTTGAAATCTTGTATTATGTATTAAATGTATTAAAATTTACATAAGTATTCCCAGCCTTGTCTCAGTACTTTGTTGAAGCACCTTTAGCACTAATTACAGCCTCAAGTCTTTTTGAGTATAATGCGCTTGCTATTCAAGCCAAATAGGTCAATCTTTGTTTCATGAGACCATCGTTTTTTTGTTTTCTCATGGTCTGAGAGTCCTTCAGGTTCTTTGTTGCAAAGTCCAGACGGCTGTCATGTGCCTTGAGGAGTGGTTTCTGTCTGGCCACTGTAACACACTGTAGTGTGAGAGTAGTGAAGTGCTGCAGACGCTCAGAGGAAACTTCAATGCTGCAGAAATATCTCTGTTCCCTTCCCCAGATCTGCGTCTGTATCTGAGGTCTACAAACAATACTGTCTCTGAGGTCTACAGACAATACTGTATCTGAGGTCTACAAACAATATTGTCTCTGAGGTCTACAGACAATACTGTCTCTGAGGTCTACAGACAATACTGTATCTGAGGTCTACAAACAATACTGTCTCTGAGGTCTACAGACAATACTGTATCTGAGGTCTACAGACAATACTGTATCTGAGGTCTACAAACAATACTGTATCTGAGGTCTACAGACAATACTGTATCTGAGGTCTACAAACAATACTGTATCTGAGGTCTAAAAACAATACTGTCTCTGAGGTCTACAAACAATACTGTATCTGAGGTCTACAAACAATACTGTCTCTGAGGTCTACAGACAATACTGTCTCTGAGGTCTACAAACAATACTGTATCTGAGGTCTACAGACTATACTGTATCTGAGGTCTAAAAACAATACTGTCTCTGAGGTCTACAAACAATACTGCCTCTGAGGTCTACAAACAATACTGTCTCTGAGGTCTACAGACAATACTGTCTCTGAGGTCTACAAACAATACTGTCTCTGAGGTCTACAGACAATACTGTCTCTGAGGTCTACAAACAATACTGTCTCTGAGGTCTACAGACAATACTGTCTCTGAGGTCTACAGACAATACTGTCTCTGAGGTCTACAAACAATACTGTATCTGAGGTCTACAAACAATACTGTATCTGAGGTCTAAAAACAATACTGTCTCTGAGGTCTAAAAACAATACTGTATCTGAGGTCTACAGACAATACTGTATCTGAGGTCTACAAACAATACTGTCTCTGAGGTCTACAAACAATACTGTATCTGAGGTCTACAAACAATACTGTCTCTGAGGTCTACAAACAAAACTGTATCTGAGGTCTACAAACAATACTGTATCTGAGGTCTACAGACAATACTGTATCTGAGGTCTACAAACAATACTGTATCTGAGGTCTACAAACAATACTGTATCTGAGGTCTACAAACAATACTGTATCTGAGGTCTACAAACAATACTGTCTCTGAAGTCTACAGACAATACTGTATCTGAGGTCTACAGACAATACTGTCTAAGAGGTCTACAAACAATACTGTATCTGAGGTCTACAGACAATACTGTATCTGAGGTCTACAAACAATACTGTCTCTGAGGTCTACAGACAATACTGTCTCTGAGGTCTACAGACAATACTGTATCTGAGGTCTACAAACAATACTGTATCTGAGGTCTACAGACAATACTGTATCTGAGGTCTACAGACAATACTGTATCTGAGGTCTACAAACAATACTGTATCTGAGGTCTACAGACAATACTGTATCTGAGGTCTACAAACAATACTGTATCTGAGGTCTACAAACAATACTGTCTCTGAGGTCTACAAACAATACTGTCTCTGAGGTCTACAAACAATACTGTCTCTGAGGTCTACAAACAATACTGTCTCTGAGGTCTACAGACAATACTGTCTCTGAGGTCTACAAACAATACTGTATCTGAGGTCTACAAACAATACTGTCTCTGAGGTCTACAGACAATACTGTATCTGAGGTCTAAAAACAATACTGTCTCTGAGGTCTACAAACAATACTGTCTCTCAGGTCTACAGACAATACTGTCTCTGAGGTCTACAAACAATACTGTCTCTGAGGTCTACAGACAATACTGTCTCTGAGGTCTACAAACAATACTGTATCTGAGGTCTACAGACAATACTGTCTCTGAGGTCTACAGACAATACTGTCTCTGAGGTCTACAGACAATACTGTCTCTGAGGTCTACAAACAATACTGTATCTGAGGTCTACAAACAATACTGTATCTGAGGTCTACAAACAATACTGTCTCTGAGGTCTACAGACAATACTGTATCTGAGGTCTACAAACAATACTGTCTCTGAGGTCTACAAACAATACTGTCTCTGAGGTCTACAGACAATACTGTATCTGAGGTCTACAAACAATACTGTCTCTGAGGTCTACAGACAATACTGTATCTGAGGTCTACAGACAATACTGTCTAAGAGGTCTACAAACAATACTGTATCTGAGGTCTACAAACAATACTGTCTCTGAGGTCTACAGACAATACTGTATCTGAGGTCTACAAACAATACTGTATCTGAGGTCTACAAACAATACTGTATCTGAGGTCTACAGACAATACTGTATCTGAGGTCTACAGACAATACTGTATCTGAGGTCTACAAACAATACTGTATCTGAGGTCTACAAACAATACTGTAGCTGAGGTCTACAAACAATACTGTCTAAGAGGTCTACAAACAATACTGTATCTGAGGTCTACAGACAATACTGTATCTGAGGTCTACGGACAACACTGTATCTGAGGTCTACAGACAATACTGTCTCTGAGGTCTACAGACAATACTGTATCTGAGGTCTACAGACAATACTGTATTTGAGGTCTACAAACAATACTGTATCTGAGGTCTAAAAACAATACTGTCTCTGAGGTCTACAAACAATACTGTCTCTGAGGTCTACAAACAATACTGTCTCTGAGGTCTACAAACAATACTGTATCTGAGGTCTAAAAACAATACTGTCTCTGAGGTCTACAAACAATACTGTATCTGAGGTCTACAAACAATACTGTCTCTGAGGTCTACAGACAATACTGTCTCTGAGGTCTAAAAACAATACTGTCTCTGAGGTCTACAAACAATACTGTATTTGAGGTCTACAGACAATACTGTCTCTGAGGTCTACAGACAATACTGTCTCTGAGGTCTACAAACAATACTGTATCTGAGGTCTACAGACAATACTGTATCTGAGGTCTACAGACAATACTGTATCTGAGGTCTACAGACAATACTGTCTCTGAGGTCTACAGACAATACTGTATCTGAGGTCTACAAACAATACTGTATCTGAGGTCTACAAACAATACTGTCTCTGAGGTCTACAAACAATACTGTCTCTGAGGTCTACAGACAATACTGTCTCTGAGGTCTACAGACAATACTGTATCTGAGGTCTACAAACAATACTGTCTCTGAGGTCTACAGACAATACTGTCTCTGAGGTCTACAAACAATACTGTCTCTGAGGTCTACAAACAATACTGTCTCTGAGGTCTACAGACAATACTGTATCTGAGGTCTACAGACAATACTGTCTCTGAGGTCTACAGACAATACTGTATCTGAGGTCTACAAACAATACTGTCTCTGAGGTCTACAAACAATACTGTCTCTGAGGTCTACAGACAATACTGTATCTGAGGTCTACAAACAATACTGTCTGAGGTCTACAGACAATACTGTATCTGAGGTCTACAGACAATACTGTCTAAGAGGTCTACAAACAATACTGTATCTGAGGTCTACAAACAATACTGTCTCTGAGGTCTACAGACAATACTGTATCTGAGGTCTACAAACAATACTGTCTCTGAGGTCTACAAACAATACTGTATCTGAGGTCTAAAAACAATACTGTCTCTGAGGTCTACAAACAATACTGTCTCTGAGGTCTACAGACAATACTGTATCTGAGGTCTACAAACAATACTGTCTCTGAGGTCTACAGACAATACTGTATCTGAGGTCTACAAACAATACTGTCTCTGAGGTCTACAGACAATACTGTATCTGAGGTCTACAAACAATACTGTCCAAGAGGTCTACAGACAATTTCTTGGACTTCATGGCTTGGTTTGTGTCATCTGACCCAGTTAACTGTGGGACAGGTCTCTGCATTTCCAAATCATGTACAATCAACTGAATTTACCACAGGTTGACTCCAATCAAGTTGTAGAAACATCTTAAGGATGATGAGTGGAAAAATAATGTACCTGAGTGTCACTGTGAATCCCAGGCTGTAAGAGCTGAGGTTCAGAAGAGATGGATTCATCTGTTTAAGCTGAGCTGAGGCTAAACCAGAGCTAAAGTCTGAGTTATGTCAGCTAAAGGTAACATTTAATTGTAAAAAAAATATGTTTAGGGGAGGAGCTATTATTTAAAATTACACATCTGTTGTAATCTGCTGTAAACTTTCTCCTCACTGTGTAGTTTTGAGTAAATGTGTCTGTGTTTGTCCTGAGGTACTACAGAGCAGAAACGATCAGATCTGTAGTGTGCAGGATGTGCTGTAGTGTTGCATTGTTTGGTAAGTGAATTGAAATTGTGTGAATTGTTCATTGTGAAGAGTATGTGCAGAGGTTTAGGGCATTAGGCCCCAGATTTAAGTCTGATACAGTTTAAATACAGCAGGATGGTAGTTTATTCAGCCTATTTACACAGAACTTAAAGGTCCCATAACATGCAAAATCGACTTTTCAGAGCTTTTAACCTTCTTACATTGCTATTTGTGCTTCATATATGTACCCAGAGTGTTTTTTTTGATTGATTCCCGCAGTGTTTAGCTATATTACAGACTATCTCCTTTCCTCGAATCTCCAAACTGACGGGCGGTGGGGCAAGACCGCGTCATAAGGGCAAGCATGCGTCATCATCCCTCCTCACCCTCCCCCCTCTCCACCCTCCTCCTATTTCTTAACTATTATGTTAAGGGTGTTGCACAACCCTTATTATTATCAATTATACACTTAGGATAGACTACGAAACGTGAAAAAAGCATGTTATGGCACCTTTAACACAAAATTCTTCACTAATTGTTTTACACAAACAATGTAAAGTGCCGGCACTCCTTTTTGTCCACTTAAAGCGCTGCAAACAGGATAGGTTAACGCTCCAGCTACCACTGTCAGTGTCAAAGGATTCAAATAAGAGGACAAATAAGTACCACAGCCTATGAATGGAAGCTACTTTTGAGATCAGAAGGAGTAAATATACAGTCTACATGTTTACAATTCAATAGAAATTAGAAAAAAGAAGAAATGGGCAGTAAAGAGACTTTTAAAATAAGTATTATTCAGTAAGGTCTTTTTCCTTGAAACCATACATTTGAAATATTGTAAAGCAGGAGTAATGCCAAGGTGAAGATTATTTGAATTATTTGTTGTTTGAATTATTTGTTATTTATGTTAAATTCAGTGCTTTTAGTGAAACATTTGAACTGTTGCCATGGCAAGTAGATAACGAATGGTAAAAATCCACATTGCATGGCACCAAAAGATTTTTTTGCTTTTTAACATTGCTCGGTACTTTCTCCCACTCCATATTTATGCACTTTATTTGCAATCTATTTTACTTACAGCCATTTATATTTTGCATAATCCAAGCACATTTTGACTTCACCCAACTATAACAAGGGAGTTTCACAGGAGAATGCCCACAGGGAGGACGTCATGAGGCATTAAATCACAGCCGTATTAACCTAAAAGCCACACACTGTTTATCTGAACGGTGTGAAGAGGTTGGGCCAAATCGAGAGCACCATATTCGTTCTTTTATTTGGAGCATGCCCTCAAGGTGCTATAAATTTATTGTCTGTGTTACGACCAGAATCCCCGTCAAAGGCACCTTAAAGTTTATGTGCAAATTGATAAACCATTGATATTGATGAGGCCCTAATGGAAGATTCCCAGGCAGAAGTTTGACTGTCCTTTAAGTCTGTGTAAGGTAGACGATTTATTATAGTGTCACAACATTTTCAAAAGAAAGCAATTGATTGAAAAGGAATTATTGAATAAATACACTTTGACAAATTGCTTTGTGCGGTTCAAATAAACCTTATTTAACAAAATATTGATAAATGTCGAGCCAAACTATACTTTATTATTATGGATTGGGCCCACAAGGTCTGACTCAAAAAATTCAATGTTGACCATTACATATTCTCAATATTTTGTATGTGAAATTTGCATACATTTAAAAAAAAATCTGCTCATAATCTGGTGGTATAATATATTTAATACCAACTTATTATATATTTAATATTTAGATAGTGTCAATAAGTTCTTTCAACTGAGAACCAATACGCCTGTGTCATTAAATGATGCATCCACTTTTTGTTTCTATTATAAGAAAACTATTTTACCTTAATTTGTGGTGGCAGAGAATATGTTAAACTTTGTGTCATGTTTTGTTTTTTGTTAATACGTTCAGTCTAGAAATGCTGTGCCCCCTCAACTGCACTCATTCCCTTTAAAGAATAACTTATTTTTGTTTGTATTTTGGAATATTTATAACCTTTCTCCCCAAACCGGGCCAAAAAATTGCAATATAAAGGCCAATTCAACCGTAAACATGTACTCCACTCGAATTTTAGAGCTAAATTTGAGTCTTATTTTTGTTTGCTGTGCAGTTTTCTTCAATATGTGATTGTTACAGTTGATCCAAATGGCACTTGCTGCTTTGATTGATTATGGCTTAAGATAAACCAAGATTAGACCTCTGGAGTCATTCTCAATTGATCCAGATTCGTGCCCATGCTGGTGTAATGATTCAGGCCTTCAGAGGAACACGTACTTAACCTATTTAATTACTTATTTTACTGTATGTTTAGTGGGAGGATTGTATTTGTCATTTTTGCTACATTCATTGTCACAGTGGAATTAGTCCAATCCTTTATGTTGAACCACCAACAAAATGTAAATGGAACACTAGAACACCAGAGGAAAGATACAGTTTGTACATTGGATTTTGAAGATTTCCATTGAAGGTGCATGTTTTTTCCCACACT
Organism: Eucyclogobius newberryi; assembly: GCF_026437365.1. Classification (NCBI taxonomy): domain Eukaryota; kingdom Metazoa; phylum Chordata; class Actinopteri; order Gobiiformes; family Gobiidae; genus Eucyclogobius; species Eucyclogobius newberryi. The sequence continues at coordinate 27,483,193 of NW_027315768.1, forward strand.
TTTCTGGTGGGTGGAGATGTTGTTGATTTGCCTGGAATGTTCCACAGCATGGCATTAAACATATCAAACTTGATTTAAATTACAGGTGTTTTTATCGCTGAAAATAACCCTGAAAACGTGCATATTTTATATATATATTAGCTGGGGTCTCATTTATAAAGGGTGCCTACTTACAAAATTGGGTCCAAAAGTAACGTACGTGATTTTCCATGTGAAGTTTAGGGTTTATATAAAGTCAATTTGACATGGGATTGTGCAGTTGTGTCTACAAACTCTGCCCTCTGCGTTTGGAGTTTGCAGAGATGAGACAGAAGGTGATCTGCTCAGAAGAGAGAAGGAGCCAGTTTAAGGAAGTTTGTGTTTAGTGAGCAATGCATTTAGCTCGCTTTACTTTAAGTCATTTCATCACAACTGCTTGTGTTTATCTAAAGCATCTAGCCATCAAAACACAGCTGTCATAGGCCCAGACTATTAGTGGAATTTATTTCCCATTTGGTAAGTCAATTGAATATTTAACATATAATTAATTGAATAATGACGTTGCAAATCATTTAAAGTGACAATGCTACATTCACTCTCATTCATTTTGTACAATTTTTTGAGATGGCCAAAAACACCTTTCCATTGTACATGGTTCGATTTATTATTGAATTAAAAAAAATAAAACTGAATTGCTCAACAAATTGTTTCCACATAATATGCAGACACAAACATGACAGAACACACACTGTTTTCTGTATTTGAGGTGCCTAGCCACATACGATTAAGAAGGTCTAGCTCCTCATGATCTTACAGTATTGAGTATTTGGGATATTTAACTTTGTTTCCTGGACCTTGCTTCATGTAATGTTCAAGAACCTAAAGTTCCCTTATTGTTCAGAGTGAATGAGTCATCAAGTCTCAGTTCACAAAAACACAAACCCTCCACACTCCACAGCTGCTCCCTCAAGCACAAGTCATTCTACAGGAAATACTGAGTATTTACCTGTTACAAAGCAAAGGTACTGTAGTGGTGTTGATGGAATTGAGGGATTTGATTTTTTGTTATGTAGAAGAAGAAAAAAAGTTCTCTCCTCCTGAACTTCTCATTATAGGAATGAGGAGCTTGTATCTCCAAAGATCAAAAAAGCTGTTTAAAGCACTCGATTAAGTGACAAGATGAAGGGACTTTGAAGATTAAGAGTGACTGAAGCTTTTGCATAATATAAAACTTCTGAAATATGTACTATTACAGCAATTAGTCAAGCAAGAAATCATTTTTACGGCAAAGTCCACTTTATCCATCTATATTTATCCAAGATGGACACAAAATGTACTCAATGTCCTCTTACACTCGTCCTGGAGTACTCAAGAAGTAACAGTGCACAGATATTAAAGTAAAATACTACTGCGAGTACCACTGCCGATAGTGATGGCTGATTGACGATACCTGTGATTTTTGTTTTGATCTGAAACCAAATAATACTATAGGAAGAATTGTGATATCAATCCAATGTGTTTTGTATTAAATGCACTTTCACTCCACCTCAGCTTGAACTGATCTGATGTTTGAATCCTGCCTCTAAACTGTTGAATTTATCTGTACTTTTCTCTTTTGAAATATGTGTTTGTGATTTTTTATACATATTTAGCTCTGATAAAGTTGGGTTTAGATCTGGTGGTTCTCAGAGCAAGGTTCGGTGGTACTTTTAAGTTTGAGAACCATGGTGCAATATAAATACATTTGATTGATTGATCTAAAATTAAAAATATACTGTAAAACATAATTTATTTTTAGCAATTGTGATTAGTCTTATTAAGAATCTGTACTTTGATACCTAAGTGTTGATATTTTGGTATCGAACTGCCAATCACAACATGCACAAATGCGTCATAAATTCCCTTCCTGGCTTCGACGTTTTGCCAAATGTCTCCACCTTCTCTCTCCCCATTTCATTCTACTTCCATGCCATTCTCTCAAATAAAGCCTTCGGGGCAGATAATCTTTAATTAAAAAAAACTAACAAACACACACAAAACGCCGCACTAATAAGTTTGTGGCAGTGTTTAGAGAACCGTGAAGTGAGAGTTTGGTGAAAGGCGGCATGGGCGATTTTTCGGCGATTTGAGAACGCAGGTGGAAGTGCCCATGCCACTCCCCCGTGTGGACTGATACAACACACATGTGTGTTTGTTTATTAGCGCGACGGATCGCATCGCATCTCTCGTCTCCCGTAGATTTCTGTCCACTTCTGCGTCAGCTCGAACTGTCTTTCTCCGTCTTCATTTTGCCCCGTACACTGAGGGAACTATATTATGATAGATCCATGCGCTTAGGCACGCGGAAACGTGGGGACGAGCCTGACGCAGCTGCAGGTGAGTGATAGGTGCGTTTTATGATTGATACGTGGCAGGACAAATGATTTATCCACGCCACGAAGAAATATGAAAAATAATTTGCTGAAAAAAATCGTCCATACCACCTTGAAGTTGTACCGTGAGACGAAAGGACAAACAACATTTATCCTGGTCTAAAATGGAGGCGCCACTATCTGAGTGCATATACAAACACAGGTAATTCTCTTTGCATTGCAGTATCTCAGCGTAAACTACACAAAAGAGAAAATTACCTCAACACACAGTTTCTGCCACAGCTATTAGAGACAAGAGCTCAGAAAAAGCAGCTTTCATTTGCTATAACTGTGTTTGCTTGTAATGGGCACGTCAGCATGCTGCGGGGTTTCTTTGCAGCAGAAAATTGGAGTGGAGATTACTCCATGTTTGGTATGAAAAAAAAATTGGCTTCGCCCCAGTTGTCCACTGAGCTCGGACTTCATTTCAGTTTCCTGTCTTTATATAACAGCAGCGACAACAAAGCCTCATGGATACCGTATTCTCCGGACTATAAGTCGCACCTTTTTTTCATAGATTTGGCCGGGGTGCGACTTATACTTAGCGACCAGATATTTTACCAGCATCAAAACTAGTTTTTGGAGTGAATCTATTTTGACACTCATCCAAGAAGCTTGTTCAGTTCTGACAGAGCAGGAGCTGTCTGAAGTGAGGAGCTGTCTGAAGGGAGGAGCTGTCTGAAGGGAGGAGCTGTCTGAAGGGAGGAGCTGTCTGAAGTGAGGAGCTGTCCAAAGGGAGGAGCTGTCTGAAGGGAGGAGCTGTCTGAAGGGAGGAGCTGTCTGAAGTGAGGAGCTGTCCAAAGGGAGGAGCTGTCTGAAGGGAGGAGCTGTCTGAAGGGAGGAGCTGTCTGAAGTGAGGAGCTGTCCAAAGGGAGGAGCTGTCCAAAGGGAGGAGCTGTCTGAAGGGAGGAGCTGTCCGAAGGAGGAGCTGTCCGAAGGGAGGAGCTGTCTGAAGGGAGGAGCTGTCCGAAGGAGGAGCTGTCCGAAGGGAGGAGCTGTCTGAAGGGAGGAGCTAACGACACTGACAGTCTCGAGTGAACAAACAAACCGTAGTAGAAACTGAGACTGGATGGAGAAGATTTGTTTGCCTTCCTGGTAGTACTTTAGTATTTTAGTGTTTTTTTCCCTTCAGCCCCAATCACAGTCCATCATCGCCTGTTCGGACAGTTTTGGTTCCTACACCGGCATAATAAATGTTTAAAACTTAGTGAAATACTAGACAATGTTATGGATGGTTAGAAATTGGAACGGAGGTTGTTGTTTTGTTGGACACACACTGGAAAACACTGTCCGCCTTTACCTTTGTCTCGCTCTCTTTCCCGCTGTGTCACGATTGCGCGATTTTTAGTAACGGCGGGAAGCGCTATTAGCACACTGTAGTATTACATTGTACATAGTTCTGAACTCGAAAAGACATTCCAGTAAACTCCACAAACAAACAATCAATAAGACTGAATAATTGTAGCACTTATTCTTCGTTAAAGTGGACCACAAATGACAAAATAAACGCACATTTGTCTTCTACATTCGCCCTTCTCATGAAACCTCACCCCAATAATGTTTTGGACGCCCTCCCTCAACTGCTGCAGATGTTACTATCAAACATACTCCGCCTCAGCTTCCGGTACGTGCACATAACCAAACACCTGGTCTGATTTTATTAAAGCTCGTTTCGGTTGGGCCCCGCCGCTGCGTCGTGGTGTTTCTGCCGCCCATTCAGCCCGAGTGAAACTAACAAGGAACATCTGCTGGCACTACACATGCGTCCGCTTCAATGGTCCGACGCCTCCATTCGTCTGCGCTTAACGACTCAATCACAGCTCAACGCAAAGTCAATGGGACAAAGCACAAGCGCACCGTCGGCTCAGGTGCCGCCTCACGTGTGCTCAAGGAACGACACATCTGCATCGCGAGGTATTTAGTGATACTCGTGGAATAGCCAGCAAAAAGGTCAAATGTGTAGAAAAGCTAATGCTTCAGCTCAGAAAACCACTATTTCTACTACAAATGCTTCTTGTTTGGTTTGATCCTTGATAAGTCCTGACGTTGATTTGGTTTGGTCCTGTTCTAAATCGAGTTTCGTTCCTTGTTTAGTTTTAAATTTTAAGTTTGAACAGTGCTACGTTTTCCTCCACAACATAAAAAAATTTGCTAGGCTCCCTTCAGATGAGGACAGACTGCAAGAGACGTTCCTAACTTCAGAGCTTGAAATAAAGGTTAATTACACTGCCACGTAAACAAGGATCAAACCAGGACCCAGACTGATGACGTCTTGTACAAACCCGTGTTGTGTTCCAGAAAAGATCTCAGTGCTGTATCTGATTCTTAAGTGTGAAAAACAGCGTGAAAAACAGAACTATTTAATTTTAAATGCTATGAAGAGGTCCACATGTATCGCTCATTTACCTCACACCTTCCCAGCGTCCCAAATATCACGATTCTCTGAGCCCAGAGCCAGTTTTGCCGTCACAGTGACAATCATTAGCACAAAACACTAGATGCAGAGAAAGCGCTGTGGTCTCATTTTAAACCGATAGATGCTCTTACAACATATCTGTACCGGGGCGAAACAGATTTTACTTTATTACATGCAGAAATATTGGGGACAAGCTCTCTATACAAAAAAATCCATGTCAGGTAAATGATGATTTACATCCACTTATTATGTAGTATCAATATCACTTTCAGATCTAAAAACTATCAACTTTCCATTAAAGGACAAAAAATATTTGACTATTACTCTTCTAATTTTACCTGGTTTTCAGTATTTTAAAATACTACATTTTTTTTTATTCTTTATTTTATTCTGACGTTTATTGTTTTACATTTTTATAAATTGCAATGTGTTTTTTTTTTAATGGTGTTTTAAACACTGTAAAGCACTTTGAATTGCAGTTTGTATGAATTGTGCTTTTTAATACATTTTATTTGATTTTGATTTGATACTACTACTACTACTACTACTACTACTACTACTACTACTACTACTACTACTACTACTACTCCTCCCTCAGTCATATTGGGTCAATAGCAAAAGAAGGTTGAATTCTGTCAACTGGACAATGTCTTTGAGTGACTCTGACCCAGCTCTGGAAAGGAACAGCCTTAAATGTCTCTCTGAAGGGACAAACTACAGTAACTACACTAAAGGTTTAGCAGCTCTGCACGTTGACCTTGGCATCGATGTGCGTACTCACTTTCACGATCCAGTCAAAGTATCTTCCCCTCTTAAACTCACAATTAAAAGTAGCAGCTGGTCACCTCTGCTGTCCTTGTCCGACCCGTGTTTACCTCAGAGTCACTGTGACGTTTGTTAAAAGAAGAAGCTGACGGAATAATCTGTTTTTGATTTATTTTATTTAAACACGTCACACGGAGGCACACTCTCAAGGACTATTACCGGCGTTTGTCACTGTACCTTCAATTTATTTCAACTTTCACATCAATTCTCGCTTTATAGGTTTTCAGCTGCCTTCTCTGTGACAGCTATAATTTACTTCCTGGATCCCACAAAAGGCTTACATTTCTTTGGCTGTTTTATAATAATGGGGACTTTTTCTACTGAACAAGATTAATTCAATCTTTGAGCGAAACACCTTCGCTCACACATCTTTTGCAGTGTCGGCTTAAATTAGGCTTTTTGCATGACTTTGATGTCCTGATGCTATCCTTCTCTCTCAGTTCTTTAGCATAGCGCTGCACCTATCTTGAACCGAGCGCTGCATTCAGAATACATGCTCAACGGTGGCCATTATAAATGCACTACATGTTTTATGCATTTGTTATTAAATTATAAACAAGTCGAAGGAAGAATAAAGTGGAAGATGTACAGTGGATTCTGAGAGACGGCAGATCAAGAGGACTTTGAGCATAATGCATGTATTTACGGTTTATGTTGAAATATTACTTGAAATAATAAGACCTTTAAATAGAGAGTAAATTTCACGAACAAACGTTGACTTAAAAGTAAGACTGAAGGTTATGCTTCATACCGCTATTATGTGTGGGGCTAGAAATGGGAGATATATAAGACTATTTGAGAGATGCTAAATTAAAATATGTCTAATTTAAGGGTATAAAGTGATGTTTATTCCACTTCCTGGTTCATTTTATGGTCCATTCACGTTTTGTGCAATAGTTTAACCTCAACCAATACATTTACTGGCACTTTTTTAGCACTTTCCTGGTGCAAAAATAGTGTTATCTAGATATTCCCGCTATAGTGTACTCGTTAAGGTGTAACTAGCGTAGCCTAACACTGTGCTAAAGTCCATTCAAGACAAAGAAAGTATTTTTTGTATCTTCACCATTGACTCTTAGAAAATTGTGACTCAAAAATGCAGAAAAATAAAGAACATTAACTCTACAGGAATTGCTGTATGATTATTAAGCATGACAAAGGGTTATTTTTAGCAATGATCATTTTTCCCTTATATTTAACACTTTTTTAACAAATTGAACATTATAATGAAATAAACACTGTCGTATAAATATAAGCTCATTTCAGAACATTAGGACATTGATTCATCAGTCCTTGGATGGCATAAGAAAACAGCAGTGATGCGCCTGACTTTGTAACTTTATCAACAAACCAAAACAATACAAAAGGAAAACAGACAAAAATAATAATGAATTTTAAACAAGACACTTCCAAAAAAACAATCACCATATTCATTTTTGTCAAAATTGCCAACCTCCACTTCTGAATCTGCCAATAACGCTCTTGATTTATTGGAGTGTAGTTTAACAAGAAATATTTAATCCCTGAACACTACAAAACAGAAAAGTGCATTCTGGGATTTTGTTCCTTGACACTTCCAATTCAATATATTCTGCCAAAACACGCTTGAGATGTAATGAATAGTTTGTTGAATGGATAACACTTGGCACTTAAATCCCAGCAGGTACAGAGACCGCGAGCTCAAAATAGATCAAAGATTAAATGACAGGATGATGGAGGGGAGACAAAGTGCACTTTATGAATAGCTTAAGAGGTAAAAGAGGCAAAGGTAAAAAGTCTGTGAAGATGTCATTGAGGCACTGTTCCTGGTTGCATTTTATTTCACGGTACATTATTCATGCAAAAACCTGAAATAGCGTGGAAAGGTTAAGAGTTTAGAAGAGAGGAGCCAGGTTACGTTGTAAAATATGGTGTTAAAAATGACTATGAATGCCGTTTATGTTGTTTGTTGTGTATAATTGGCAAGCACGCGCTACTGTAAGTGAAAACCATTAAATCTCCAACCGGCACCGTCATGGCAGCCTCAAAAACTAATAAAAGATTCAGCTATTTTACCCCAAGGCTCTGGCAGTAGCGGCAGAGGCTACGCTACATGCTACACAAGCAATAACACCTATCAATAAAAAGAGAGCAACATTATTGACACGGCTCTGCGGCTCGTCTTTATGGGCCCCCGCTGTCCATGTAAACAAATATGAGAGAGGCAGAGGAAGTGTCCCGCACGGGCTGTATAAAGTTTACTACTGGACCGAACCACGCAGTACTGCTTTAATTAAACTTCTGATAAATATTTAGTGCCCAAGTACCAGAGCGTGAGGGGATTAAGTTGGTTTTAAGAAAAAAAGAGTCCACCGGTAACAGAACAGAAGAAGCGCGTTGGATTAAAATGAAAACTCAGCTCCTGTGGATGTCTCACTTGAGGTAAATGTGGGAAGCTTTTGTACAGTTTATCCACAAAACCAGGTAAAGCGCGTGCACTTATTAGGCCCTGGAGTATTTTCTGCACTGAAGGTAAATGTGCTATGGGACGGTCTTCAACCGGACTAAAATAGCAAAAGAGCTCCAACAACAGCGATAACATTAGGCTGATTATATACTAAAAAAAAAACTGTATTTTTTTCCCATTTTCTCCCCGTGGGATAGAAATACAATTTGAACATCACCCAAAGCTCGATGACGTGTCCTTGGGTACGACATTCATATAGTTGGTGCAAAAGGAGGAGCGACTAACCCTAAACTAACTAAGGCTGTGTATTGCCAATACACTTGCGATACGATACGTATCCCGATACAGGGGTCATGATACGATACGTATCCCGATACAGGGGTCATGATACGATACGTATCCCGAAACAGGGGTCATGATACGATACGTATCCCGATACAGGGGTCATGATACGATACGTATCCCGAAACAGGGGTCATGATACGATACGTATCCCGATACAGGGGTCATGATACGATACGTATCCCGATACAGGGGTCATGATACGATACGTATCCCGATACAGGGGTCATGATACGATACGTATCCCGATACAGGGGTCATGATACGATACGTATCCCGATACAGGGGTCATGATACGTTACGTATCCCGATACAGGGGTCATGATACGATACGTATCCCGATACAGGGGTCACGATACGATACATATCCCCTCATTACGATACGTGCTGCAGCAGTATCTTCTGCACAGATCAGCTTCTGATCAGGTCCACAGCTCCTTCTCACCTCGGACCAGAGGAGCAGCACAAACAGCAGATCAAAAGTACTATTCCACCTCATTTAAAGCCTACGGACAAAAAAATAAATGAAATAAATAAATACTGTGACTCCGTATCGATACGATACGGAGTCCGATAAATGGCCGTATCGATATTTTGAACACAGCCCTAAAACTAACCCAACTAAATAACTGTCCAGTGTTTTTTTACTGTGGTAACATTGGGTAAAAATGGTAAACTAAAGGATCATCTTAATTCTTAAACACCCTTGTGGGTCTTTCATTTGTCCAGATGGTTTAAACCTCACCCAATGTTTGTGGTCGTGTCCTGGGTCAAGACACTTCATCCACAGAAGCGAAAGCAAGGCTCTTTCACCAAGGATAAAATCACCAGACTGAAATGCATCAGGCAAGTTTCAGCGACCGGCAGCCTTCATTCACGAAATTAGCCATTTATCTTTGTGAAAAATCAAACATAAAAATACCTTCAACCAAAAGCTGTAATTATCTAATCCGTATTGTCCATTCATGCAATACCATGTGCTCATGTCGGGTTCAGGACTGTCATTCATTGATTTATATTGGTCAAACAGATGCTTTTTAAATAGTTTGTTTGCAAAAGTTCTCTCTGTTGAGAAAGGTGTGTTTTTCCCTGCAGTGAGAAGAAAGCACAGGAGAAACACAAGGAACTGTCACAGGATTGAAGAGGTCGGGCTGGCGAGAAAGGACCTAACTTAACCCCAACAGATATCAAAATGTCAAAAAACAAAAGAAAACAAGAGCAAATCCTCTCAGCAGACATAGCTGTGAATGAATGTTGAATAAACCACACCATGTGCACTCACCAGATGAAGCTGCAGATGCTGTGTATGAGAACTGAATTTCTAATAAACTCTATTTTAGAATCGCACTCTCACACGTACCCTTGCCCTCATCCAGCGGAGGACGGGAGTTTTCTGAGCTTCAATTTAATTACTCAAGGCTTATGATTGGTCCAGTAAATAGTATTCTCACTGGTTTGTGCATATTTCAACCTGTGGCTTGATCCGAACGCAATTTAACGTTCTGTTTACCATTAGATTTCTCTCTCTCCTTCATTATTTCCCCTGTTTTCTAACGTATATAGGAAATGTTGTTTGTTTGTTGACTTCTGTGGAGAAAACTGAATTAATTTGAATAGCCAATGAAAGGATTTTGGCATTTTAAATCAACGTGTTGTGTGTGTGTGGTTTCCGATTAAGATAAACACCTGAGGTAAGGGGAGCAAAAACAAAGTCATGTTGAAGCAGGCATCTGGCTGCTGAAGATTAATCAAGCAAACAATTTTGAGAAATGCTATTCCAAAGCTTCAATTTTGGTGCTTGTTTGACTTTAAGCACATTTTTGATATTTTCATCATTTTATGGCAAAAACTTTCATTACATTTCCAATTTCCCCCCCAATATAAAGTAAACCAGGAACATGTTATCTGTAGTGAATGTTGTACAGTAACATTTTGGACATTAAAATCGTTCAAACAAGAAAATATAATCAACATATTGACTATTTACCACTAGTGAAACCATGAAAGGAGTGATGGGGTGATGCAGTGTGAGACAAAGCCGCGAGGTGGACGACACTGATTGAGAGGCAGCTCATCAGGACTTATCAGGTTTGTGGCGTTCTTCCAATGAGCCCCGTCTTGCACCTGGACTTGTCCCGGGAGAGGAGGTCGAGCTTGAGGATTGAATATTTTTAATCTTACCTCCTGCAGATGAAAGTCTGGGAGTCTGAATGAAACGATAGTGAAAGCGATATCACCATCACCTCATAACATCTGGGATAAGAACGGCCTGGGAGAGATTTCATTTCTGCTCCTGGAGAAAGGCAAAGACAGATGGTGAAATGCAGGATATACCAATAATACTCTTTATTATATTGTAGATGGAGTAGAGTGGGATATTGGATTTCGGAGCTGTAATTTAATTAAACCCAACACCGACTTCTTTTAGCTGATGAAACGTTTACATGCACTTTAATATTCACTTTGTTAGACGTTATAATTGGGATGCAGTGCAGCCTCGGAAACATTGTTGCCATAGTAGTTATTCCTAACCAAACAAATGTGTGTTTGTTGTTCCAGAAATATACTGAAATACTGTGCTTATGTTTTAATTCAACATCACAGTAATAGGACAAAATGTGACGTTTCTTGGAGTGTAAGAACACATGGTAACAAAGTATTTGGGTTGAAAATGAATAAATAAATGGATAAATATAAAATACATACTTTTCATTATCACTGTGGTATTGAAATCAGTATCAAGTATCAACCCTTTTCCTTTTATTTAGTGTCAGCACGAGTTTATGGTTTAGATTATGATCAGGTGGAAGGTTTTATTTTCAATTTTTTATGTATGTAGCTTATTTAAAAAAAAAAAAAAAATATATATATATATATATATATATATAAACATCTTTTTTAATTGAATAATTCCTTTAAATAAATAAAAACTGCTTTTCTATGAGCATATCTTTACTAATTATGTCTATTAAGAACAAAAACCCTCCTGACTGTACAGAATGTGTTGCCAAAGTACATTTTCTGCTTCACATTGCAACATCCAGTGGACAAGTACACGAGAAATGCAAAGTACTTCATCGACTTGATCAATACTCGTGTACCGATAAATCCTGGCTCAAATTAGACTCCATAATAGACTTGTCCAGGTCTAAAAACATCAAGATGCAAGCGACATGTTTGTCATAGTGTCATGTCACAAATTAGCAGTCCAAGCCAAGCCTTTCTCTCCTTGTACAGTAGGTGGCCACACAAAGTACCCATAATGCATTTGATGTGGTGACTGATGTGGCTGTTGATTGGATCGTCCCTCATGCATTTTGTACCTGTTTTTTTTCTTTACTTCAAACACGCCGGCAGGTCACCGCTCATGAATATGTCGGAGCTGGCGCTGCTCCCTCTGCATGACTAAGTAAAAACGCTCGCAGCTGTCGCGGCGTTGTCTGATGTAGTTCATGATCCAGCCATACTAAAGTAACCGCGCTGAAGTTTGGACTTTTAGACGACGCTCGGAAAGTTGGAACACAGCGCAAAAAGTAGAGCATTTGTTGATGAAGATTCAAAACTTTGCGACCTCTCGTTCAGGTACAAAACATTTATGCATGCTATCGTTTTTATGATTGGCAATGCGAGTGGTAGAGATGATGTTTTACTGAAAACTTTTAGAACTTTTGCAGCATTATCACACAATTATAGAGGGACAGGGAACTCACATCAGAACATTTGTGACTCGCCACTCGAAAAACCTCCACAAGTCGGCCCGGACCAAACAGAGAACAGACAGGGTTTTAGCTTTTTTCCCCCAAATTTGTGATTTTCATTTTTTTGCATTATGTGAAAGTTGAAGTTATAAAGGAGCCCCTCCGCGCTTCAGATAACAGTATTCATTACCTTGAAAGTACACATTAAACCGTTAAAAATGGGTAGTTTTCGCAATGTTGATCTTTTTCCACCAATCAGCTGCGAACCACATGGCTACTTATTCAGCAGCAGCTACGTGCTCTCCTCGGAGACGTTATTAATTTTTCCAGACTTTCTCCAGAGCTTATGATTCCCTGAACTGCTTTGCAACGGAACTGAGGTACTTTTACTCTAAAGTATTGCTTTAACGCTGTGTTTTAAGGTGGTTTCGTGATGTCACTTTAGCCTCAGGTACCGCAGACTTGTGACTGGTTTTCATACGGCTGGTCCCATTTGACTTTGCTTAATGTCACACAGGTTTGATTAGACTTTACTCATTGGACAGAGATAGAAATATACTGTACACTTCTACTGTCATGAGTGCTGTAACTGGAGGATTTGTCCTTTTATGCATGTTTTAAACCAGAAAACAGAGAGGAAAACCACTCAGACACCGGAAGAAAGATGAAAACTCTGCACAGAAAGGCCCGGTCTGTCCTGGGAGTTGAACCCCAAAAACCTCTTGCTGTGAGGCATATTTTGTCTTATTACGTATTTTTTTCATGTGTGTTCTGTGAAAAAGGGTGTTTTCTTGCTTCCATGCTTCCGTGCTTTCTTGCTTTCTTGCTTTCTTTCTTTCTTTCTTTGAGTTTCCCCCTGTATAAATAAATGATCATAATAACTTGGTAAATCTTTGCTTCAACATTCCACCAAATGAATTCTCGAGTAAGACACCGGCACGTCATTTCCCATTCTCCAAGTTATACATTACTTACCGAAGTTGGAAAAAAAACTCCCCAAACTCAAGGTTGACCAAAGCATTCCAAAAGTCCTCACTTGAGTGTCCAGCGCGTCCGGGCTAATGGAGTGTTACGACGGGGCTCAAGATAACATGTCCTCCTTTCTCCTCTGGCTAAATCCCCTCATCAACGTCCCACACATCAGGTCGGGTCAGAGCCGTGTTAGATCTCAATCACGGTCAATTTACACAGGATGGAGGCTTTGCACGATACGATCATCAACCACCCGTCACCGCCGCGACAACGGCTAATTAATTAACTTAGCCCCGGCTCGACAATGGAGAGCTTATGTGTCACCATTTTTTTCATTGGTGTTTAATGAATGATTGGGAGAAAGAGGGGACAATATGCCTCTGTCGACACCTGAAGCGACAAACAGAAAATGTGAAAAGAGGTGGAGCGTATAGAGCTAGCTTTTGTGTTTCCGTGTACTTCTGTTCCTTACTAAGCGTAATTGGGTTTGGAGGGTTGTGCAGCCCAAAATAACGACAGAAATTGTTCATTTGACCAACAGAAAACAAAACAAAATAATAAAAGGCAAGTTTAAGATATAAAAATGTGTGATAGCTAAGCATTCACATCATGGCAGTAAGTCAAATGCTTTAGGAAAATACAATAAAAATATCAAGCATTGTTTTTATTGAGTCATTTTGCTGACAAAAAGAGATATTTGAGACATTTACCACATTTTGCTCGACTAAATAAATAAAAAGGATCATCCAACCTCTCAGTGAAATCGTCAAAACCACTGTCGATTGTTAGGAAAAGTATTAACAAAGATTTGCGGTCATACAACCTTGGGCAGGAACAACCTTCAAAGGAAAGCAGAGTTGGGCCTGTTTAGTACTGGACGGGAAACCAGCCGTCTCATTTATAAAGCGTGAGTACAGTTGCGGTTGAAGAAGTCTGAGCCTGTGGGGGCTTTCAGAGACAAATATGACAAAACCTTAGACCAGAAAAATAACCGAACAGTTTAAGGACGGTTGTGTAGCATGTACATAGCATTTTGGTCATTATATCATCATTTATTACCCCAGGTGTTGCAGTGGCAGCAGTAACTCTACTGCTGTTGTGTGCGTGACTGATTACTGGTTGTCGGAGGGGCAGATGGCGCAGTTTGGCAGCCTCGCTTTTGTCAATCTACCCCAGGGCATCAAGTGCGGAATGAATAATACCATTTTAAAAGCCGTGTCAAAAAAAATAAAAGACCGCTGTATAAATTGAACGCGTCTTTCTCCTTCTATATCTAAATTAGTTTTACCCTTTTCATAGAAGTGTATACATGCAAATACTTTCCCTTTGAAAAATCCCTCCTCTGATAACTAGCTTTTCCCACATGGCGGCTCTAAAGTGCTGTGGTGGTCTTTCATCTTGGCTCGTGCGCAGATATGAAGACAAAGGGAGTGTGTCGCATGTGCCATAGATCCACATTACACACTGACGGACGTGACGGTTTAAATGCACACTTCAGAGAGCGCCCCGTCCTCATTGACATGCATAGAGCTGTCCCCAATAAGGCTGGCGCATTTATTTCATTTCCATACACTCAATCCCATTCATTTAGACGGTCTCCTGTGTAGCAAAGTAGAACATGTACCTTTTCAGAGTTTAACAATCCGACCAGAGCTCCGGGGACGCGCTGCAAAGAGGAAGGTTGGACCAGGAAATCAGCTTACTCTGGTAATTACGCTGCACATTTGGTAGCAAACGGATGGGAAATAATACAAGACAAGATGGCATTAGTTTTAATTCTATTTACTTTTATGCAGAGAAATGTGTTGCTGTTTTGCAACTCTTTTTTGTAACAGCTGAATGCAATTACAGCAGCTTTCCAGCAGCAGAAGACACTAGAGAGGAAACCACAATGAGCGCTAACTATTAGAGATGTGCTAATAAATATGTTTTTATTCTGTGTAATGCAAGAGTTTCAGGATGATGAAAAATTAAGCAATTAACAATAATATGCACATATATTTGTATCTTTTTTAATGAGAGCGTTAGTGTTGCTGAACATTGCAAACCATAAAGAAACAGGGCTAATTTGGCAACCACCCGACCACATGAGAGTAACTCCAGTGGCTTGTTAGTGTGTAACAATGTTTATTTTATCTTACTTGATTTAGTTAGTTTCTTGGCCCCCGAAATTAGTATAAATTCTAACAACCACACAATAAAAATGTCATAAATCTAACATTCTGCCAGTCAAATCCAGAAAAGTAGCTGGCCACAACTGGACTTAATGTAGAAGCTAGATACTTACTCTCAATGCTCGTTGGGAAAAAGGACAAACATATAAAAAACAACCATGTGTCTACTCTGTGCTGTCTGCAAATGTCAAAAAAATCATCTTTTTATTTTGCTGCCCAATTAAATGAATAATAATAATAATATTTTTTTATTTTATTTTATTTTATCTCTTTATTTATTTTTTCCTCCCTTCCCTATTAAGATATGAGAGGAGTTTTGTTAATACGAGTTTTTTGTTTTGTTTATAAGAGTTCTTCTATTAAGAGTGATTTTTTTTTTTTTTAAGTTATCTGTCCTTTCCTTCTGTATCTACTGCGTTGTAACACCAACATTTCCCCATAATAAAGGATTATCTTATCTTATCTTATACATGGGGAAAGAACGTTCCTTTTCATGTAAGTACCATTATGTGCCCAACTATTCCAATCACGTCAGTCCAGGAAGTGTCTACAATAATATCCTCCAGCTCGCTCCTCTGTGAAGCTAAAGCGTCTGGAGCTGGGGCCCCGGGAGCAGCACTGTGACCATCTTCTGCTCCTGACAGAGTGATCCAGCAGCAGTTAAAGGTCAAATGTGGCGCACAAATTCCTCTACCTGTTGCTGCTTTGTCTGGCATGATCCACAGTACAGCACAAACTTGAATTTATTGAATTACAGCGGGTTTTTCCTCACCACAGATTTGACTTGGACCTTATTCTGGTCGCGTAACATGCTCGTCTCCATGTGGATATAGATTTTCAAATGCCGAACTGTGGAACATCCCAGGAAGAGAAGCAGGAGGCGGAATTTCCAGTTAGACAAGTTACACAGTGCACCTTTAATCATGTTAAAAAACTTGAATCTTGCATTTTATGTTGAGAAAGACAGTAAAAAACAGAAGAAAATGTAAATTCACAACAGAGTATACACACTGTAACTCTTGTGGTTTCCTGGAGTATCATAGTTGTATGTAATATCTGATCTCCTTAAGGTATTTACATGGTTCTCAAGTGCAACATGCAACATCATAACAGTGTCAAGATGTGGCTTTTCAAATGATGCGATTCCAAACCCAGCCAACCCTACTTCCTGTACTGTAGACTCCTGCATTTCCCTCAAACTTGTGTCTCTTTAACCATCTATGTCACCCACGTATCCCTGTATGAAATCCTCTCTCCGGTTCACAAGTTTCCCTCCCCAAAAAACCCGTGCCTTTCTGTGATGGAGGTGTCACTGCTGCTGATTAGCTCACTAACATTTCTTTGTCTCTGAGCCAAGGCCAATATTGTGAGTAATAAAAAGGGAAAAAAGTCTTTGAACAATGTCAGCTTGTTTCCGCAGGTGTGCAAAGTTATTTCCCCCCCTCTTGAAAGACTCATTAAATATATGCAAATGGCACTGTCACCCTTTGAAACATGCAAATGCTGTTCTTGCATTGTGAACACTTTGCAGTCACTGAAATGTTATCCCTTTAGCAGTATGAAAATTGGGCTGCTTGAGTTTGAGTTCAGTATTTCTCTCCTCAGTCTATCCACAGTACATGAGCGACTACTTCAATTCAGAATAAGAATCTTGCATTGAGTAAAGTTATTTTTTGCTACTTATTTAGAGGCAACGTGTTATGCAAAATTAACTTTTTTGAGCTTTTAACCGTTTTATGATTTTTTTCCATCAAAAAATATTAATTCCATCAACAAAAACATTAATTAATCCTGTTTTAGTATGTCCTCTTCTCTGAGCCTCAGAAAACACTTTATTTCAAATTTCCCAGATTTGTGACGTCAAAGGCAGAGCTTTGGAGATCTTTTTTTTAAGTGAATAAATAATTGCTGTAAAATTGCATTCATTATAATTGTGGGCTTGTTTTAGCATGTTGGGGCAGGTTGCTAATGGCTAGGTTCTCTTTTTCCACATGGTAATCCCAAAGCGGTAGAAAATAATGTGTTGTTATTATTTTAAAACATAATATGCCAGATCAAAAGTATTCAAACGCTATTCTAAAACAATAACGCATAATATGAACCCTTTAAAAGTAGTCCACATCATACAGAATTGAATTGTGATGATATATTTTCTTTTTGGTTCTTCTGTCCTATGGCTGAGGTTTAGGTTGAGAAGCGTAGCACAGTTATCGTAATGGTCCATCACAGAAACCTTATCTCCAATGTGAAGTTAAAGGCGGCGCTATCAGCAGTGATGCTCTTGAATGGCGACATAAAGGGACGCGTTTAAAAGCAAAGTCAATCATTAAAATCATTACTTAAAGATGTGGAGATTTGCAGAGAAGGACCACAACAAGGGAAAGCCACAAAATTCAATTTGTATGCATTATTTTGTATTCGAAAATGTGAAATGTGAACGCAAAACAAAGACATAAGACAGAATAAAGTTGTTTATGGTAACTTAAGTGTCTAGTAACGTAACAAGAGAGACATAAGTAATGCAATTCATAACTTACTGTAAAATTGCTATATTATCCTGTTCACTCTTTTTGATATTCATGTGTCTTTTTATCAAATATCTCTTATTTCAACCTCAGTGAAGCGTTTATTCTCCACAGCCCACATCAGATGGAGGGAAAAGCAATACAAGACAATATTTTTGAGAATTCTGTCTTGTTAACCTTTTCAAACTATTGACTGATTTCTGTTATTTCAGTTTCTATGTGTTTGTTAATCAGGTCTGAAGAAGTTCATAATCCTCTGTTGCATGTTTTGATTGTGCCAAACTGAGTCTTTAAAGACAGTAACAGAAGTTTAAAATAAATTAGCTTTGATTTAAAGGACTCCTGATGCTATTTTAGAAGAAAACTTTTGTCAAATGAAGAAATGTGCTTATTTTTGTTTATATATAATGTTTGTTGGGACTGATAAGAAATGTTGCTTGTTAAATGATTTATATGAGTCAAGCCCCGATCTGAACCCGAGCGGTGTTCAGTTATTGGACTTCTGTGCTAGCCACGGATTGTCCATAACGAACACCATGTTCAGGCACAAGGGTGTCCATCAGTGCACATGGCACCAGGACACCCTAGGCCAGAGGTCAATGATCGACTTTGTTGTCGTGTCATCTGACCTCCGGCCGCGTGTCTTGGACACTCGGGTGAAGAGAGGGGCAGAGTTGTCAACCGATCACCACCTGGTGGTGAGTTGGATCCGCTGGCAGAGGAGGAAGCCGGACAGACTTGGCAGACCCAAGCGCATTGTGAGGGTCTGTTGGGAACGTCTAGTGGAGCCCTCTGTCAGTAGGGTATTCAACTCGCACCTCCGGGAGAGCTTCTCCCATGTCCCGGGGGAGGTTGGGGACATTGAGTCCGAGTGGACCATGTTCTCCGCCTCCATTGTTGATGCGGCTGCTCGGAGTTGTGGTCGCAAGGTCTCCGGTGCCTGTCGTGGCGGCAACCCCCGAACCCGGTGGTGGACACCGGAAGTAAGGGATGCCGTCAGACTGAAGAAGGAGACCTATCAGGCCACTCTGGCTTGTAGGTCTCCGGAGGTCATCGACGGGTATCGGCAGGCCAAGCGAGCCGCGGCTCGTGCTGTCGCAGAGGCAAAAACCCGGGCCTGGGAGGAGTTCGGGGAGGCCATGGAGGAGGACTATCGGTCGGCACCAAAGAAATTCTGGCAAACCGTCCGGCGCCTCAGGAGGGGGAAGCAGTGTCTCACCAACACCGTTTACGGTGCGGGTGGAGGCCTGCTGACCTCAACGGGGGATGTCGTCGGACGGTGGAAGGAATACTTTGAGGATCTCCTTAATCCCTCAGTCACGTCTTCCGAAGAGGAAGTGGAGACCGGGGACTCGGAGGCTGGCTCATCCATCACCCAAGCTGAAGTCACTGAGGTTGTTCGCAAACTCCTCGGTGGCAGGGCTCCGGGGGTGGATGAGATCCGCCCTGAGTACCTAAAGTATCTGGATGTTGTAGGACTGTCTTGGTTGACACGTCTCTGCAACATCGCGTGGCGGTCGGGGACCGTGCCTCTGGACTGGCAGACCGGGGTGGTGGTCCCTCTGTTCAAGAAGGGGGACCGGAGGGTGTGTTCCAACTACAGAGGGATCACACTCCTCAGCCTCCCGGGTAAGGTCTATTCCAAGGTACTGGAGAGGAGAATCCGACCGATAGTCGAACCTCGGATTCAGGAGGAGCAGAGCGGTTTTTGTCCCGGTCGTGGAACACTGGACCAGCTCTATACCCTCCATCGGGTGCTCGAGGGCTCATGGGAGTTTGCCCAACCAGTCCACATGTGCTTTGTGGATCTGGAGAAGGCTTTCGACCGTGTCCCTCGGGGTGTCCTTTGGGGGGTGCTCCGGGAGTACGGGGTCCGGGGCCCTTTGCTCAGGGCTGTCCGGTCCCTGTATGACCGGAGCAGGAGCTGTGTTCGCATTGCCGGCAGTAAGTCAGACCTGTTCCCAGTGCATGTTGGACTCCGCCAGGGCTGCCCTTTGTCACCGGTTCTGTTCATAATTTTTATGGACAGAATTTCTAGGCGCAGTCAGGGGTCGGAGGGTGTCCGGTTTGGGGACCACAGGATCTCATCTCTGCTGTTTGCAGACGATGTTGTCCTGATGGCTCCATCAAACCCGGACCTGCAACATGCACTGGGACGGTTTGCAGCCGAGTGTGAAGCGGCTGGGATGAGAATCAGCACCTCCAAATCCGAGGCCATGGTTCTCGACCGGAAAAAGGTGGCTTGCCCTCTCGAGGTGGGTGGGGTGTCCTTGCCCCAAGTGGAGGAGTTCAAGTATCTCGGGGTCTTGTTCATGAGTGAGGGAAGGATGAAGCG
This sequence comes from Eucyclogobius newberryi, assembly GCF_026437365.1. Taxonomy (NCBI): domain Eukaryota; kingdom Metazoa; phylum Chordata; class Actinopteri; order Gobiiformes; family Gobiidae; genus Eucyclogobius; species Eucyclogobius newberryi. The sequence goes on from NW_027315768.1 coordinate 27,503,316, forward strand.
TGAGATCGACAGGCGGATCGGTGCAGCGGCTGCAGTGATGCAGTCGCTGCATCGGACCGTTGTGGTAAAGAGGGAGCTGAGCCGAAAGGCAAAGCTCTCTATTTACCGGTCGGTCTACGTTCCTACCCTCACCTATGGTCATGAGCTTTGGGTAGTGACCGAAAGAACAAGATCACGGATACAAGCGGTCGAAATGAGTTTCCTCCGCCGTGTGGCTGGGCGCTCCCTTAGAGATAAGGTGAGGAGCTCGGCCACACGGGGGGAGCTCGGAGTAGAGCCGCTGCTCCTCCACGTCGAGAGGAGCCAGCTGAGGTGGCTCGGGCATCTGTTTCGGATGCCTCCTGGGCGCCTCCCTCGGGAGGTGTTTCAGGCATGTCCCACCGGGAAGAGGCCCCGGGGAAGACCCAGGACACGCTGGAGAGACTATGTCTCTCGGCTGGCCTGGGAACGCCTCGGGATCCCCCCGGAGGAGCTAGAGGAAGTGTCTGGGGAGAAGGAAGTCTGGGAGTCCCTGCTCAGACTGCTGCCCCCGCGCGACCCGGCCCCGGATAAAGCGGCAGAAGATGGATGGATGGATGGATGGGTATATTACATCAACACGTTACGGAAATCATTTTGGTTGAATTTATTATTCAAAATATGTCACAGCATTGCTTCCATAGTTAAACGTCTCCGTCTCACATTTATTCATGTACTGGTGTCTTCAATGCAAAAATAAAAAATGAAAAATCTGTGTCGGTCGCATGCTTGAGTTAATTGAGTTATTAATGTCATACACTGGAACATTCCAAGCAATAACATCAGAATAGAGACTAACAGCTAAAGAAAATCCACCAGAAAATGTACATAGCGCGTGACTTTTAACAGATAATTGTCTTCATCACTTTCTTCTTTGTAAATAAAGTGTCAGGTCACACTATAGTAAAGCATAATCAAAATCACTAGTACGTTACGAGTTATTCCAGATCTTCTACTGTAAAGTTTAGCCTAAATGAAAGTACTTCTTCCTTTCGATCGCATGCCTGTATTTCCAGACTCTCAGATTCACTCGTCTGCTGCCACTGGTGTGTCTTGACCTAATTGTCCCTGGCAGCTTGTCCTTTCTCTCAGTTTTTCTCCTGGAGGTGAGTTTCTTCCCTTCTCCTCTCCCATCTTCCCCTTCATCCCCTCCTCGCCCCCAGAGCTGGCCACACATAATGTATTTACAAGTGCAGTGTTGATGCCTGCGGTCAACACTCCCTCTCAAATCGCCTGTGAGACCTCTGCATTGCCATTCAGCTTGTGGTCTTCCAAGTTTTCCTCCCTGGTCCAAAAACGACGTGCTCCGGGGATGCACCGGAGCGCCCAGACCTGCAGTTATGGCGTGTGTGGATATCAGCCCAGTTTTGCCACAGATGAGCTGCTTCAAATAGGATTAGGGACGCTTATGGCTTCATTGGAGAATGCTCTTCCATTGGCTGGTGCTTATCTGTGATGAGCAGTCCTGCAACGACGGTGGAGGAATGAGTCGGACCGAATGATCCTTCAGATGACTCTCCAGACGGCACACAAACAGAGTGGCTGATCTGCAAAAGAGCATGGCTTTGATTCATCTGATTTTCAAGGCAAATTCAGGTTTTGTAGACTAGTGGTTCAAGTTCTTAACAACAAGGAAATAACAACATTAAAAAAGTGTAGGAAAAAAATCCAAATTATCAATTGGTTTCGAAATATTGCTGGAACGTGTTTGTTTGATTAAATAAACAATTAAATCCACTAAATCAGGAGTCTAAAGTTAATCAAATTAAAAAAAATGTTCAGTTCAATTTATTTGCCGTTTGTAGCTTGTAAAAAACATTGCAAAACATGTGCAAAAAGCCAAGAGTGCACAGTAAAACAAACATGAAGAACAAGCACATAAACAAACAATGAACATTAACTGCAAAACACACACATTTTGACAGTGTGAAATAAGCCAGCTAAAAAAAGGATGATGGTATTTTTAGCAATGAAGCACCTGTAATGAAAATGAGATGCAAGACACGTTCAATGCCATTTTGTGGTGTAGAACATTCAGAAAAAGCAATAACATTGAGTGAGAAAAGTTACAAGGTGCACTGTTAATTTACTGAAGAAATAAGGAAAACCATGCGCGTTTTTCCTATGTCTTATAAAGTCTTATAAAGTCTGCAAACCCATGCCAGGACTAAACCAGGGCTGAACAGTCTCTCTTGAAGGTAACTATCTTAACTATAGGGCTCATACAAACCCACATTTAAACCAGAACTAAACTAAGACGGAATATTGTAATATATTTAAACCTGAATGTATTGAATCAGACTAAACCAGACTTACTACGATAGTTAATGTTGCAAAGCACAGTTGTACCCTCTAGTGAACTTGCAGCGTTTTTTGTGATCCGTATGTTGAGGGCAACTAATATTAAATGAATGAAATTTGGGTTATTTAGGGATGTTTTGTATTCAATATTCAAGTCAAAGATGTGTGCAAAATGCCGTGGGTCACACTCTAAGCAGATAAAAAGCATGAAACTGACTTGGCAAATAAACAAAGGGACTATTTTCTTCTCTGCAGCGGTTGACTCATAATGAATTTCACTTTATACGCTTCAACTTGTCCTTAGTGATTAAAACGAGTAAGAAAAATATACACATAGATTTAAGTAAAGAATGAGAATATAAATGAATTCATAGTCACCCTAAGCAATGTGTGAAGACATTATATCCTCAAGACACTGAAGTGAGATCATCGCCTGCTGGTTTCTGAAGCTTCAACATTGCACATTTTTAATTGCAAATGCCAAGATTGTAATTAGTTTGTCATTAATCTTGAGATTTAGGGCAAAGTAGGATAAAGTTGTTCTTGGCAATTTCATTTTTTGAAACTGATCCCTTCTTTACAAGCTTTTTTAGTAGATCTATTATGCCATCTCTATTTTGCAGCTCTCTATCAGTTCATAATGTTGTTTATTCATCAAAAAACACATAGGTTATGTTTTGTTTCATTCATAGTTGTATATCTTTTTGTTTTTTTCCCCAATATGAAGGTCTGAATGTATTTCTCTTTACAAGACTGCAACAACACATTTTCCATCTTGTCAAATATCTCAAATATTGAGTTAGATCTGTGTGGTGAATGACAGGATGCCCTTTGTCAAATTATCTCCTGAATACTAATATTCCTCTGTGATATTTGATTCGCGCCTGATTAAATGGCATGAGCAAAGTCAAAGAGGAAACGATGTGGTCAGAAACACTGCCAATGTGCATATTAAAACTTCAGCAAGCTCGTCTTGTGGAGCTGTTGTTCACCTGGTGTCACCCCGGAAACAGCACAGTAAAATGGCCCGGAAGTGTATTATATGCCATTTAATAAACTGTCTACTTTACTTCTTACTGCTCATGTAGACGTAGTAAACTTTTGAAAAGAATCGTTACAATCTTTGTAATTGAGCTATTTTTTAAACACATATAATGTAAAAGCAGCTTCTTGAGTGAAAATGAGACCGCTGTGTGCTACTTCTGTCCTATTTTGAATATTAGCTTGGTGGGGACTTGATCACTATAGGAGGGATTGTGAGAACATGGCAAACCAATCATACAAATCAGCAATAGACATCGTTTTAACGTTAGAAATAGTGGTGGTGATTGTATTAGAAGTAGTAATATCGCAGAAGTATTTGGTTTGTCATTTGAACATGCTCCCAAACTCATATATATACTGGATTATCTTGAGTAAGTACATACTTTATCAATGACCCTGTGACCTCTCCGATGTTAATATCATTCTGTGTGTTATATTCTCGGAGAGCTGAGAATAAATTACTGGAACACCCAAGGTCAGGAGCGACACATCTTTCCCGTGATATCCTCCTGGGCCTCTCATCCATCAGCCACAGTGAAAATACAGTGGCACAGTTACACGCACCTCAGTATCACGGTCATTTTCTCTGTAATATGTAATGTAGATTGGCCCAGGCTGTCTGAAACCCAAGGAACTGCACATGCAGGACTTAAAACTGCAGGATTCAGAATGATGAGGGGCTAAGATGGTTAAAGGGGCAGTATCAGATATGTTTTTCATGTGATAAAGCATGAACTCATTGTTTTGTACAGGCATACTGTCAAAATGAAACTGCTGTGTGCTGGCTGCATCCACGGAGCACACCAGGAAGTACACTGTTAGCATGCTAGTGGTTAGCATTGCCGTGCCCTGCTCTCTAAAATTTGTGAGAATAAGGAAGATATTTGGACTCTGCAAACCCTTTTTGAAAATAGTTCTGTTTTTCACATTTAGATACAGTGCCTTTATTATTTTGTTTATATGTTAATGTTGCTGGTAAAATTCTTAAAGGACGTCACCGGGTTAATATTGACTTGGTTGCAAATGGTTTTATTGTTTTAAAAGTCAATTTTGGTCATGAATTCTAATACTATTTCAAAGATTAATACCTGATACTAAAACTGAAAAGATGAACATGTACCCTACAACTACTGGCCCTGCAACACAATCTTGACAATGACATGTTTTGAAAGTAGAAGAAACAAAGAAAATGCACTGCAGATAGAAATTGTTGGCTTAGAGTTCGAACCTACAACTTTCTTGTAATACGAGACCAAAACAACAACCAATCTGCGAAACTAAATCCATGTAATTGCCAGAAATTGCAATTTTTTTTGCTAAAACTCTTCAACCCTTTTAGTTTGTTTTTGTCACATTCTTCTACCACATTTAAAATAAGAACTGATGGAAATAAGTGTTAAATTGAAGAGACACTTGTTAAGCCTGTGTCAGACTTTTGATTACCATCCCAGACAGAAAATGTACTCCAACATTTTGTGACGATCTTTCCACGATTCGCGGAAGCGTGCCGTGCAGCCTAAACCGCTGCCATTGTATCCTTCAATAATCCCTCATCAACCTTTCGTAGCTTGCTTTACATGACAACGCTAAAGTTACTCCTGACTAATTGCACTCTAAATTAAATGCCAAGGTTACATCCTGGAGCTGAGCCGACGCCGGGTCTTGCAGGTGCTTGGTTCGTTCATTGTGAGTGATAAAGCAGCGCGTTTCAGCCATTTCAGCTCCATTTATACAAGCGTGATTTCAGAAATACTTCTTTGCATATGATGACATTTACGATATGGCCCAAAGGGAGGCTGAATATGAAATACGCGAAAGCTATTGGCCGGCCTCTCCCGAGTGTTGAGCTTCAAATCAGACGCAATGAGCATATTTCTGCCTGCATGTTTATAGCCAATGTGGAGCTTTGTGTGAAATAGAGGGATGGATCAATACTGGATCCCATTCATTCTAGATAACCTTCTGGGTCCACACAGAGGGGGCCCCACACCCACTGCACTCAATGAAGCCCTTTAAATACAACACTGGAGGTTTGTTTTTTCGTTATAGACAGATAAAGAATGTGCAGAAATGTTCTAGTTGGTTCAGTATATAATAGTATGGCTACAATGATTAAGTGAGTAATTGTGACGAGAAGACTGTACATTTTGTGCATATACTCCGTCAAAGTATTTAGTCTATTTTAATGTAATTTTTTTACACTGATATTTTTTGTGAAATCTATGTTGCACCTTACCACCGAAGCAAGGTTTGTGAATTTTGTTCATTGACAATAAATCTTACATAGTTATATTTTTATAACATGCAAAACCATTACATAACAAAAACTGCCAAAATTCCAAAAGAATAAACAATGTATCTTTTTCATATACACTTTATTCATTATGTTCTATCTATCTCACCAAATTCCAAACTTTATTTGTTTGCTAATGTATTTAAAAAGTTTCAGTGTGCAATGTAAATCATTGTTTGATTTGTCAAAATACTAAAATAATGTATGTATGTTGTAGTAATTGCATGTAGAATAGTTTGGTAGTTGGATAGGTGGTTTTGGACACAAGACAAACCGCTTGATAACATTGTATTTTCAGAAAAGGAAAATGTTTTTCTCATCATCAGGAAAGGAATTTGCCATATTCCAACAGAAATATGAAATCAACAACTCATATTAGGTTTATGGGGTACTAAATTGAGTTATTCATATCTTCATGTTTCCAAAAATCTTATATTCACCTTGTTCTACACCGCCCACTTTTGCCTCTTGCACTTCTGTCATTTTTACACTTCCGGATGAGCTGGAATTCCGCTTACTTTAGTGGAGAATGAGGGAAAAGTCTTGCAGCTAAAATATGTATATGAAATAGAATCATTTATGTAAGAGGTCTATTTTATTATCATGTTTATTTATTGGTTTATTTGACAGTACAATTAACCATTGCCACCAAACAGATAACCTATGTCATGTACATAAGGCTTCTAGTTTCCATGTTCATGTGCACCAAGTCAAGAGTGCAGCTTTTCCCTGAGCTTAAAAATGGCTCTGGGTCCGTGTAGAACATATTTTTATGAGCGAAAACCTACTTCCATGTTCCATTGGGCTCTATGAATTGTCAGAACTGTAACCCTAAATAGCTCAGAACTTCTCAGAACGCAGATGGAATCCTATGATTAGATTAGAACAAATAACACATTTTAACCCCCTGTACACTTAATAATAGGCTGTTATTATGTCGTGATGTAATTTCAAACCCTGCTAAAAGTACTCATTCAGATGGCAGAGTCTGCAGCTAAAGCCTATTTTGTTTTTACTCATATTTTAAAAGTTTGATGTATACAAAAGTGCTATAAAAGTCATGGTTCCAGTATCATTAGGCCCGAGCCCCGGCATGCCATTTGGCTATTGATTTCACATTCCCCGTGGCACAGAGCATCAATCAGTAATTTTACTTTATTTTCTCTAAATTAGAAGTTTGAGCTGTCAAAAGTTTATATGGGGGGAATTGGCAAAATGTTATATCGGTGTTAAATAGTAAAAGTCATGTTGTGTAATTTATCGGCCCTAAAACGGTTTGATCAGTCATCGGAGAATCATAATTTTAAAGGCCATTTATAGAGGCAATTACAATTTGACCTCTAGCCCATTTTAATATAATTAAACTTTAATCATTATGTACTGTCTGTCTAACTATGTTCAAATTTATATTCAACTCCATCTCTATTTTTCGCTAAACTCTTCGCTTAAAACTTAAAAACAAAACAGAATATACCCTTCAGCAATTCTGAGTGCACTTGATGGAGCATGGCGCGGCACAGCTTTTCATGGTATATTTTTAGGTGTGATTTTAGAGCTCCTCCTTGTCGTTCCACGCTCCTTTTACCCAGAGGTGAAGCTGACATATGCTACAGGCGTGACCGACATGGCTCCTTTTTGCAGGGACAGTCAAGCTGCTGGTCCGCACGAAGCATGGGATGGAAATAGCCAAAACTACGCCCTTTGCCGCTCTCTGTAACTGGGGCAAGAGCTCAAAACTGAACTTTGCATTTGCAGCTACACGTTCAAAACATAAAGCGATACATTAGCAACAACGATGTAAAAACGTAGGACAACCCAATAAGCTGCTGGATCACTGGATTTCTATTTAGCATCTCAACATCACCATTCTTTTAACATTTGGCTAACTGAAAGATTGGACGTGTGACGACATAAGTGCACATATGCTCCCTGCAAACTCTAAAGTCACAAGTGATCATGTTTAATTTAATATAATATAATTTGTACCTGTTAGGCTTTTATCTGTCCACAGAGCAGACTATCCACATGACTCCACATCTGCACCCAATCTGTTAGTTGGCGCTTATAAAATGGACGCATTATGACACAAATTGATGGTGTGCAAATATTAATCACAAGAATGTGAAAGTGCATTATGAACTCTCGCATTTATTGCTCAATATATTGTGCCACGTTCATAAATCATCAAGCCCATGGAAGACAGGTGGAAATTAGGACTTGAGCTACAACCTGCTACAAATATCTGGTTACATATGCTACATATCTCCTGTTAAAGTTAGTGTATATTGTGCACTGTCCCTGTCTCAATAAATAAAGTAAGGTAGATATTTATAGGCCATACGATGCAATGTAGCAAAAATAGATTTTCATACCATTTTAGATTTTGGTGTTGCTCAAAAACCACCATCACCATCATCAGGAAAAACAGCTCCTATATTTTCGATAAATCATGCCAACGTCAGAAAAAGTGTTTTGCCCAATGGAAACAAACAAAGCAAATGAAATTGAACATTAAAGCTTAATAGTTGCCAGTGTCGGTGTCTCTGTTTCATTTATAGCATTGTAAAAACCTTTTTAAACCTTTGTGGGGCTGAAGCTGGGTGGGCGTCACTCATTCAGAACTGGAAATGGGTTCTCTTGGCGATGCCTTTTTGAACAGGTTCTGGTGAACCACAAATGCCCTCCTGGTGAACCCCATTACCTCACGTTTCATCAGATATAATGGGGAATTTGATGGGTTTCTAGCCAGATGTCTGACCATCAATAACCGTCCTCATATGATGCAGCTCTTATCTGCACCGCTGATACCTCCCATTACACTGAAGAGAAGAGCTCTGTCCATCAGGCGCTCAACACTTAGTGCACACACTAACAATGTCCTCATTATGGTAATTGTCTGCCCCCGATGAGGGAAGATTGGCATTTTCAATCTCACAGTGAGACTTTCTGAAAGTGGAGTTCAATATCTGGATTGTCCAAGTAGTTGGAGAGAGAATGCATATGCAAAAATATAGATGTAGTTAACTGACAAATTGAATGTGATGGAAAGGATCGGTTTTTTTACATTTTTAAATTTAGTTTGATAGTCCCTGTGGTAGATATTTATCATAGTTTTGCATAAGTCAAGTTGCAGTATGAGAAGAAACATTTAAAAGTACAAAACTACATGCAGTTCTACCACAGAATCCCTCTGTCATCAATAAGTGACATTCCATTGAAAGGGCATCAACAAATTTACATTTTTATGACATTTTAAACTAGGGATTCTAAAACTTTTCAGGCCCCAAAATAACCATGAAACTGACATGGGACCCCCAGAGCAAAATGATTTAAATAACTGTTCAATTATGATCAATGCTATGATACTGTGCAGCATGTTTTCTGGCTAAGACTGATAACTATGCACTAACTCATGCCATAAATGCATTAATCTTCATTTGTGACGCGCTGGTGTAAATATAGAGGTGCTTTGTGGCAGGGACATTATACAAAATGAGGTGTGCTTATGACAGGGCAGAGTTCAGACCTGGGTAATGGAGCTTGGATAAACTGTGTCATTGCGTAAACATAAACTATATGTGAAAATCCATATGTAGCCATTTGTACTTGTACTGGAATATTATCTTGTAGCACATGTTAAAGGTTAACAGGGGAAACCAGAGTATCTGTTCAACTCAGACGCCTGGAGAACATGCAAACTTCACTAAAAGGCCCATAGAATTAAGGCTGGAAGCGAGGCAGTAATTACAGGTGTTAACAGGCAGTCAATTAAGCCTCATTAAATGCTTAACTGGGTGAAAAATGTTTGCCTGGTGCATTTCATTTGCCTTGTGTTCTTTATACACTTGTAATACGTTTCTGCACCACCAGAGAGCGCGCAAGTGCCCTCATACAACTGTGACATCACTGGGTGGATAATAATGGATTTATCTAAGGAAAACTCAGCAAATCTAAGTAGCAGCAGGGAGTATTGTCAATCGTGGTATTTAATTGTCCTTTCACATTGGTGAAATGAAAAAGAAAAAATAAGAACTAATTGGCAAACACAGAAAAGTGCCATTTTAAAAAAGTAATCGGTGGCTGTTCAAGAAAACAAAAAGAACATTTTGACAATATTTCAAACCAGAGATATCTGTTTACACAATATTTGTCTAAAATGGAACACTATTGAGCTTCTGCCTGCTTAAGTTGAGGTAAGCAGCACAAGTTTTCATCTTTACACCATGACTCTTTATTCAAACCCTGTTTATAGATGTTTTCATTGAGTCACGGTGTGGACAGTTCAATGACCTGTCGCTGTCCCACTGCTCTCATAATGACACAATCCAGGGGCAAAAAAAGCAACAACTATTAACCACTACGGGCTCCAACTACCAACAGTTAAAGACATATTTTATCTCTAGCAAAAATGTGAAATTAGAATTATTGGAATGGAGATCTCATGTTCAAGGAAGTACAAAACATATCATAAGAGTAGCTGAACGTTCACCCACCAAGCTGCCCAAACCGTTTTTGAAACAGTTAAAAATCAATGTTCCAACTGAAATAATTTGACTCTGACCTCCATAACCGCTCTTCCTACTATAAGAGGAGAATCTGGAAAGACCTGCTTAACATGGGGATTGCCTCTCATCCCGCCAGGAGCAGTTTTTCTGTTCCAACTCTTCTGCCAAGAGCTGCTTCCTAAACCTGTCCCAAAGCCCTGATCAAAATATCCTACGCTAATCCTAACCCTAATCAGATAGTGAAATAATATATCGTCAAACATTTACATTTTTAGCATAGCAACTATGCAAAGTGGCTGTTGTTGCATATCTGGGTTAGGAAAAAGCAGTGCCAGCCAGATCAGTGCCTGAACCAATGAGATAACAGTTTGAGTGCCTGTGTCAGCCAATCACAAACACCCACAAGAGTCACTCCACAGCCAATTAATCTTTTTGGTGACAAAAGCTTTCGAGGCAGCGGCCCGGTTAGCTCCTGGTGAGAGGGGATCGTAACCCGCTGTGCTACTTTCATCTCATGACAGGCTAAGCGACACCGTGCTGCCTCCCTTCCTGCACAGTGTCAAAAATACTGTGTGAAAGTTTGAGACTGAGTGTGAAAAAGGTTGTTTGAATATTTTAATTGGTGCTATGGTCATGAAAATGTCTAGTACCATAAATGGGTTGATGAGCAAAACAACAAGCTGGTTTAAAGTTTGAGTACTGGTGTGGACATCAGAGCATTCCCATAAAACAACAAAAATGAGAGTTTTAGTTGTATATTTCTTTAAAAGTTTATAACAACTATTTTGATATCTCCTTTATTGATATGTCTTTGATGTGTCTTTACATCTTGTCCATTCCTACAAATTACTTTTTGCCTAAAATAAAGATAAATATTATTTTCTCTCTGCAGCTGCAAGAAAAGGAACCCAACACGTTTGGCTAAAAATAAAATAAAATACCGTTCCATTTGCCCCTGCAGTTCAAAGCAAAGGAGACAGCTATCCGTCTGTCACTTATAAGTCGTGTCTTTTTTACTTTTCTGGAGTTCATTTGAATATTTCAGAGTTTAAGTGCAGTAGAACATTGTATATATGTTGTAATCTTAAGGGACATGGGTATCTGAGGTGTTCTATCTCAGTGGTTTTACGAGTTTAGGTTCAGAGCTGGGAGTGTGTGTGTGTGTGTGTGTGTGTGTGTGTGTGTGTGTGCGTGCGTGCGTGTGGAATTAGGTCAAATAATACAAAACGAAAGACTCAAATAAACGCTATTAAACCCAATTTTCAATGCAACTTGAACTACTGGCGTGGTGTTCATTGGTGGTGTAGTGGTTTAAGGTGTAGCACACATGTGGTTGTTACCTTGACTTAGTCTTGACTGCAAAATGTCACTTTTTACCTTTTAAAATGTTAAGAATGCTCAGTTTTGTTCAAGATTGAAATGTAAGTTTCTATCAAAGAACTGTACTTGAAAATTCACTTTTTTATAATATCCTCTCTTTGACGATTACAACACTTTTAAATCCCTATAACTGACCTGACGAGGATGATCTCAATCTTCTAACTCAAGAGCTTGTTACAATACAATACTGGATCTTTACAGTTTGAAATGAGCAGATAGAAAATCCACAATTATTGAACCATACAATTTAGTTGTTTGTTCGTCCCTGTCTGTCTGCTTTAACTGCCACTTTTCTGTATACTTTGTTTCACGCTATGTGTACTGTGTTATACATGTTTAAATTATGGTGTGTTGCAGTCATGTGTCAAATCTCAAAGACCCAACACAACAGCCTCTGTCTGTGATGATTGTGAAGATCCAGAGTTTAAAAGATCTTTTGGACAGTCGAGTTTCTCTTTTAAGGGCTCTGCATTGTGCAAGCCTCGAAAAAACTACAGAAAGCAGGACTCTGTCAGGCCAGAGCTGCTCACAAAATGTTTCAAATGTGCCTTGTTTCTGTTTCTGCCTTATGTAACTGTCTACTTCTACAGGTGCTGAAAATAGGCGTTTGTGCTATAACACTTTAGACTCGGCCTCTGATGAATGATAAATAGTCTTTTAATTACTTTATGTCCTGACTATTCTTCCCCACAGTAAGTTTAAGTTTAATTAAAAAAAAAAGCTTAGTTTTATAGTTCTTCTGCCATTTCACCATGAAACAGGACAAAACATATGAAGGACAATTCTGCCATATTACTGCTAAATTTTAGAGTCACATGAACCCAACCTGTTAAATGCTCTTTCTGTAACATCCACTTCAGCATTTCTCATGTCAAAAACGCTTACACGCCGATCTTTTATGTTGTTGAACGTAAAACACAGCGTTCCCATTCACTTCCCACATAGCCTAAATAAACATACTGTAGTGTGCTCCACTCCTCAACGTCCTCCTCTCATCAGCATAAACCCGCCGTGTGTTTTTTCCGAGAGCAATACGACTGAAATGTAATTTAATTTGGAGAATGAAACCAATCACGTACTTGAACTCGAAATTACCTGCTAAGTATCTCACTTTTCTGGCACGGATGTGGATGCAGCTCCATATTAATGCCGTGAAACGCTCGGTAATGCACAACATAGTTCAACGTGTTCTTTGTCACAATCACCGGGAGGAGAGGACTATTTATCATTAAGAGGTCGAGCTCGATACCAGACAACAATGGTCGCTCCAGATGATAGAGGATTTTCAGCTGGAATACCAATATATAGGATTCAAACAGTCAAACAGTGCACTTTCCCAACAATGAAGGGGAAATCACTGCACTTGTGGTTTCAGAGTCGACTTGATTGTCCAAGTTTTCAATTACGTCACACAAAACTTGAAAAGGGGAAAGATGGCAAGGCTCAATCCAATTTGTTTTTTTGTACCAATCCCATCAGCGCCATCTTGATTGCTTAATAAGGGACTTGGGCCTCACCCCATTTGACTGTCCTGACTTATGTAAACCATGGGTCACTGAAAATAAATAATCATCCCTGCACAGCGTCCAGGGTCAGTGCGGTTGAGTGCTGAACTGAAGATAACTCTTTTAGCTGATTTTACTATGAGAATATGTCAGAAATATTGCGGTTTTTCAGGTGCACAATGTAACTTGTCTATAGGTCTGACACTTGTCCCCATGGAGAGGTTATTGCTTTGCCTGAAATATTCCGTATGGCATAAACATATCATTCTCCATGTAGACAAAGATGTGAGTTTTGTTGTTGTTGTTGTTGTTTGGTCTAACGATTAATGCCATAATCAGCAAGACAAGTTCTTATGTTTGTGAATTTTCTTCATTGACAATGGCAATAAACCCTTTCTGGTTCTGATTCTGATTAAAACATTCCTGGCCAAGCACTACCATCTCCATGGAGACAAGCAGGCAGACCCTCCTCCAGAAAAGCTACATAGTGACACTTTAGCAAGAATAAAAACTGCCGGCATTAATATTCAGACCACGATCGCTGACCACAATTACCATAGTTTTATTTTATTCACCTTGACTTTTTATGGTTCTTGGTTCCTTTTTGAGAATCACTCTTTCTGCTCTAAACCCGTAAACAACGTCCATGTGAAGACCAGTGTCTCGTTGAATCGGGGACTGTCAGACAATGTTTTGACAAGACCCAAGCCGCTGTGATAACCAGCCATATCATTTCTGTCGTCTCTATTTGTCCATCTCTGGAGTGCATAATCGTACATGTCTGCGAGCCTCACCGCTGGTTTGAGATGTGAAACAGGAAGTGACAGAGGGGCTAATGGAGAGGGCCTGTTGTCTTCATGTATTCTAACCGCGTCTTGCCCGAACACTGACGCCCCTGTCCCGCCTCCGCATCCGTCCTGGACAAGACCCGAATCAAAGAGAGGTCAAAGCGATGGAGAATAAGCTGCTGTCTTATTGTGTTGACTGAGATTTGAAGTGACACTGAGGAAAAGGAGGAGGGAGAGGAACAAAAGATGTGTAAATGGGCTTCCAAATTGAACATAATCAAACACGAGCTAAATTTGCATGCTTAAATACGCAAGTGGTAAGATAAAACCCAAAGAAATCTGCTGCAGTTTTGACCATAAACAAGATGGTTGGTAGTTAAATCCTTGCTCACCCAGTACATGTCGTCATTATGTCCTTGGGTTTACATTTAACCCTGGCTTCTACTTTGAATTCACATGGATATGGAAATGTGAACTTTAATTTATGCATGCACCGCAACAAGGAGGTCCCCGGTTCACTTCCCGATCTACATGGGGCCTAATCGCCATGTTCTCGCAAAGGCTGGGTGAGTTTCTGTCACGTATGCTATGCTAAGTATGCTAATCACCCAAAACGTTATTTGGCCGTGTTTCCTATTTTCAAGCAGTGTGCCGGGGAAAGCTCTTGTGTGCCTTGAGGTGTTGCCAGGTGTTCCTTGAAAAAATGTCCAACAGATTTACACATTTTTATTTGTTTACCATTTTGGAATGTCCTGAGTCAACATAAAAAAATCCCAAAAAAGAAAGCAAAAGTCATTATTTCCAAATTTAGTGGCAAGAACTACATTTGAACTATATTTCCTCCATAAGGTGTGATTTGGTATTCCTTTGGTAGGTTTAGTAGGTGTGCCGCAAAACCTTTTCAACCAAATCAACGTGTGCCGTGACAAAAAAAAAACCAGGTTGTTATGTCACCATGGTAACAGACAGAAGGCCGGGGCCAATTTCAGCTCCTGCTATCATGCAACATTTGGAGGAAATTTAAGACATTATATTTTGCTATGGCAACAGTCCTTATTTTTCACCATTATAAAAACCATGGATCTGGGAGATTCACTGTTAGGAATTGGCTCCACAAACTTGACATATTATTATATATTAGTTCACGGATTGTTGTCCTTTTACCTAGCAACACTAATGTTATTCGAGTTGCATAATGGCACCACTTTCTGAAGCTGTTGTGAACATATATTTTGGTTCCTTTGTGCTGACCAGGAAGATGTCAAACTTTGTGCCATTTTTTTGTGTCATGCTGATTGGTCCAGTGGTTGCAGAAATATTAACCATAACAAAACCACAAACTCCCCATAGAAATCTAACCATCCTCCAGCTTTAAACTGTGAGGTTGTTAAGAGATGATGTCATCATTCTTACTTCCGGGTCCAGCCCTGCTCATTTGCAGTTTTAACATGCTCCATGGCTTTGAACAAAGCTGTTTTGAAGGTTAAAAAAATCACAAAATCGGTCTGTCTGGTCTTCCTCTTTATATCTTTTTTCAACATTCAAATCTGGGCCTTCAGTGCCAGAGTGGACAGCACATGTGCGCTCCATGTAAGCAGGCCGCAGCCTTGTGGGTCTGGCTCTGATAGTTTGCCGCACGTTCTTCCACAGTCTCATTTCCATTTCAAGCCACTGTATACTATCCTGTTTCATTTAAAATAGTTTCTGAAAAAACGGTTTCTGTTCCCTAATATATCAGGATGCTTTGACAAATCCTCCCTGTTTCTGCTGTTTTGTCAATAAAACTGTGTTACACAAGGTACAGGTACATATATGAAGTTAATTTGCATTAAACTTCAGTTATTTTGTGATTTGTCTTACATACTGTACATATAACAGGGTGCAATCATCATAGGAACAAATCTGCGCTTTTTGAAGTCAAACGTGTATGTACATTAAACATTTGTATTTTCAAAGTATTTCATCTTCAGAGAAGATTTACTCGTCTTTTCCCTCTTTTCTTTAATTGTTTTTACGCGTGCATGTTCTGTATAATTCAGTGTGCATTAAAGTCATAGATTTGTCCTGTGGAGCTCTACATCACAGCGCTTGCAGACTATTGTGTCAGCGCTTATAAATTATGGAAAAGATTTGTATTAGTCAAAGTGAATATTTGCATACAGTGAATTAGTGTAGAGAGCATTATTAAAGCCAACACATTTATTTCTCCCAGTCATTAATGTTCGATCACATGAGCTTGTGGCAATAAAGGAAGATATGAATATTTAGAGGAAACACTACAGAGCAGGAAGAGGACTAGACCCAGTTTCACAGCCTCGGTCAAATATTGATCAAATACCTCCTGTTTAAAGCCTACACTGTAGATGTGGGCTATGGAAATATCTCAAAGTAAAGACAAAAAATAATAATATTTAAAGTGCTTCAAAAACTTTCAGTTTTTTTCTGAAAAACACTGTATGTTTAAATTAAGTATTTTTAACTTCAACGAGTGCCTTGTTTTTTGTCTTCTCTTTTTACATCCTTGGCATATTACAATCTCTACTTTGGAACTCTTTGTGGTGGTTTTAGAGATGAAAACATTTGCTCAAAAATGTTACTTATTGTTTTGGATCTTTTACATGAGCTCGGATTAGTCAGGGATGATTTAACATATTGTGCATGTTTTTGGGTTGATGGGGTAAAGCAGAGGTTATCACTGTTTAAAACATACTATGAGCGTGTTTGTGGGGAGGAACATTTGGAGCAACCATGTCATGAATGCAGGAGAATAAAGATTATTCAAACACCCCTGAATCACTCAAAATACAGCTTTAAGCGGGCAAATGAAAATTGTTTGTTGTAAGTTTGTCTGGTATTGCTCCATGGAGACTTGATCAACTCCTGACCAATCACAGTGCAGCGGGCGGGGAATAAATAGGCTGCATATTCAGAGTCACAATTTCTGTAACATTTATGTATTTGTTTCTGAACTTCTGTTTTTGAGGACAAGGCCACTGCAGTTCTAAAAACAACAACAGAGTGTCTCCATTTGTAATGAAAAAGAAAAACAGGTACAACACATTTTCTCTCCCTGTCTTAAAGGTGCCTAAACAACTATATCACAATATAATATATACAATATATTATATGTCTGTCACGATACAAATTACTGGTCAGATCTTTCCGTTTCTGTCAAATTACAGCTCATCTCTCATCAGTAACAGTAAGAATGCAGGTTTTATAATACAAAAACATGAGTAATTGAAAATAATGTGCGATAGACTTTTTTAATGCTTATACTGTGGAATATTCTAGACAAGAAAATATCTAAGTAGACAAGCAGATGACAGACACCCAACCAGAAAAGTTACATCATGCACCTTTAAAATCACATAGAAACAAATCACTACAAGACTGACCTTTTCTTTTCTTTTCTTTTTTTTTCAAATTTATAAAAAATAAACACAGGGAAAGAGAACAAGACCAGAGCGAAATGACATAAACCAAGACGTGTAAGTCGACATCCAACAACAACAAAACAACAAAAAAGATAAATCATGGCACAGAAAACCCAGAGAAAACGTCCCATTTAGTCCACAGTCTGTTGAATTTGTCCCAGACTGACCTTTTCTGTGTGAAAAAAAACATAAACAATGAGAGAATCAAATGGCTAGACTTCCCAGCAATAACTTAATTTGCATTGCAATCATCTCTCACCAACCTTATTATGCAAACTGCAGTATTGGATTGCATGTTTAATCCTAGTATACATTTCCAGCCTCCATAACACATGAGCCAGCTCTGACCCTCTCCTGGAAATGATCAGCTCATCTAAATATCTCTTCAGCTTAAGGGCTTGCAGTGCCTGTCATAAATGAAACAGTGTTCAGACCCCTCTCAGTCATGGTGCACCCACAAGGCTAATCGCTGGGTAAACAAATAGATAAAATGTGTTGTAACAGCGGCTCTGAGCGCTGCGGGGGTGAGACCATAAGCGACAGTGAATCAGTGCTTTTTCAATACGAACAAGCCTCTGATGTGAATCTCACTGTGACCCCTCTTTTACTGAGTGACAAAGACTGATGTGTGAGAATTTATATCACCTGCTGGGCCTTGATATTTTATTCTATTCATAACATATTTGACTAACTCAAGGCCAAGCGAGATGTGCATTCAACACCGTATATGTGGTATTCTGAGGGTCGTTTAGCCTAGCTCGTGTTGGCCGTGGTGGATAAACCATATTAAAATATAATATTTGTTTGTTCATTCATTTAATTCATGAAAAAAAAACAGAAAAACAAAACAAAACAAAACAACAACACTTGGGAGTTGGCCCAGGACCAAAATGACCTAAATGTGAGACACATAGTTTCTGTTGATACACAGAGGCTTATTATCTATACATTGTACATTAATTAGTTTTTGGTTTGACATTAAGTCTCATTCTCACATTACAACAAAATTAGCACATAACTAATAAGAAGAATAAAAATCTATATTGTTATAACAATAATTGAGTGTGCTCATGCTGCTGTATTTGTGGGTCTATGTTTGATCATGGCACATCATCCACATAAGGATTATAAATATATATATAATATTCAAAACCTAATTTAGAATGATTTTTGATTCTTGCTCTATATTTCTTATCCTATGTGGATCATGTGCCATGATCAATCTTATGTAGGTATATTTGACAATGTTAATTATCAATATAGTCTAATGAATTTAATAATCTGATTATGAAGAATGGCACTCTGGCTCCTGAACTCCAACATGTTGTGGCTGTAGTTAGCACATTAGCTTTCCCCCTGCTAACAACAACAACAACAACAACAACAACAACAACAACAAGCCACAGAGCACAGTGATTAACACTAAAAGTCGTGCTTATATCTCTCCTCTATCCCATCTCAGTACTCAGAAAGGGAGCGAGAGTCCAGCACCTGTGTTTTAATGAAGTTGTGTCATAATGTGTAATAAAATGGTTTAATTATACTTTTTACCAGTTTTACTTTAACACTGTAAAAGTCCATGTTGCCATTACCAAAATGTTGGAACTGAGAGCAATGATGAAATGGGGACACTCTTGCAAAAGCAAATGTCATTAGCAACTTTGTGATAGGACAGAATGACCTGAACATTTGTTCTAAGAATCTCCTGGAATGATATCTTTTAGCATTGTGATATCTCTGATAAATACTTAGCCTTGTCATAATCGCTCTAATGGAATGAACCCAGTGAAGTTTAATTTGGGAAGAGAACAGTGTGCACCTGTCCAGTCTCCTGGCGGCTTTGGCTGAGTGCACTGTCCTTGTCTGCTCTTACACCAACATTGCCCCAGAATAACAGGAATATGAGACAGAAAAACAGTGTGAGTAATCACTGTGGCTTTAAGTAAGACTTTAGTCAAAAACACTTCTGGATCCACATTGGTCATTATTGGTCATGTTACAATGTTGAGTTTACGTTTAAGACACAGAATACATTTTTGGGAGGTGATTGAAGAGACTCGACATGTAGCACTGAGCACAGTTTAACCAGAAGGTTTCACTTTCATTGTGTCCATGGGCAAGACATTTGTCCCCACATTTTCAGTTTTCAACCAACCTAAAGCTAATGTGGCTAAATCAGCTATTTTACTTTTCCCTGGAGGGGGTAAAATATTGTGATATTGACAACTACCATTTATAAAATGATTTGGCTTAACAAATGACACTAAAAGGACAACAATCCATCCAGTAATAAGCAATAATGTACGTGAACCAATGTAAACTGACAATAAACATATATAGATTCAAGAGACTTTAAGAAATGGCCATCTCAGAATTGAAAATCTGAGGTGGTGAAATGTTCTTTGTAGTATGTTTCACCAACATTCTACCCTATATTGTAGCACTATAAAATCCTGTAGATCCACTTCAGATGAGGGATTGCTACGGTAACCAAAGATTTACAACTGTACAAGCCAATGCAATAAGATTCGGCATAACAAATGACATTGAAGGCAGAGATATAGAGAGTTGTGCCCCAGGGGGAGAGCTGGGTGGGCGATAATGTCGTCCCTGAGGTTCCCACTCTGCCCCGCCTTACCCCTGGAGACTGGATATCTACACTATGTAACACACAAACAAGAGAATAGCTGGCCCAGGAGACCAGTACGGCGCTGCACAGGTGGGACCACACATGTATCTTCTTCATTTATCATTCTCGCGGGGCAAGCTTTGCGAAACGTGCCGTGGCTGTGCCAGATCAGCCGATATACGGAGAGATGTGGGAGCGGCTCGAGGCGTCCGCCAGTTGTACAGAGGGGAGCAAAGCATGGATTAAGCCAACACAATAGGACAAGGACACACAGGAAACAGTACGTTGGACTACACATGTGCTGGTATGCATGTTAAACGTGCTTCTATATCATGGAAATTAATGGTTTTAACTGACCCCTCAACATTGTCTATGGCATTATACAAAATGCTACACACCATTTAATTTGCAAATGTTTTGGTGGGTAAACCAGGTCAAACAAATCTGATGCCCTGATTTTATCGAGATCGACAGGCAGATTAGCCAGTCAGACATCACACGATCTGTTGGCAGCAGAACAAACACGACCGCTTTCGAGTAAACAAAAAGATAGGGGAAAAATAACAGATGAAAACAGTGTGGCTTCACTAAACACTGTTAATCTGAAGGGAGATACCTTTTCTTTTGTTCTAATTATAGTAAAACCAATTGACTTAACTGTTTCTGAAATAAACAAACTGGATTGCATGGCTCTGTCTGAGTTTGGTCTGAAACGCGCAAAGAGAGATTTGATTGGAAATACATGAAACTTCAATCTGTATCAAGTAAAAAGGAGAATGATGAAAAACATTGGCGGGACGGTTCCAGGTCACTCCTTTGCTCCCTTCACGACGTTAACGCTGGTGTAAAGAGGCTGAATTTGGCCGCTGGGGGCTGGAGTGGGATGGTGCCAATCCCTATTATGGCACTAGTTTGGAAGTGTATTAGTTACTGTCCATTCACAGAATGCACCACACCCTCAATTTTCTTCACTCCACCTCATATTTGGGCATGATCACACCTCATGTTTAGAATTCCATGCACTGCGCTGTCATCAATTTCGCCGAAGCAATATGTCAGGAAATGAGCTCTGCAACGCCCAAGTTGATGCTAAAAATATATGGCCTGATGACTTTACCTCCAAAAATGTCTTGTGACATAACCAAAACAACAAAGAGTGTTTATATTTTGTACTTTAATGCTTGTCGTGAAATACGTGTTTGCAGCCCCATCTCAGACCATAGAACACAAACACAGATCACAGATGGATGTGTCGGAGAAGTTGGTATTTTTACCTGCAGATATTTATTTCACTGACCACAGGTGTCATCACTCAAACCCTGGATAGTTATGTGGCTAACTCTGTGGCTAATGATGTCCACAACACAATCACCAGGTGCCATACTTCCCACACGTGTGTCAAACAGCTGATGTTAACAGGGAAGGATCAGGGTGCTATGCTTCTCAAACTAACATCAAGAAGAACATTTTTACATTAACAGCTTTTAGTGGATTACCAAGTAAATATCCTTATTAACAAGAGAATTAAATTAACGGGGTCTTGGTCAAGTACACGCATCGGTCAAACTATCTATCATATAAAGCAAATTGACAATAATATTGAGATTTTAGAAGGGACATTCTAATCAACTTTTAGCACATTAGTCTTATATAACGCTTTTCCAGCTATTCAAAGTCACCGTACAATTATTTTACATAGCATATGTATTTATTCATTCCATACTTGGTGGTCCGAAGCGATTATTGTAGCCACGGTTGCGCTGAGTGCGGCTGGTTGAAGCAATGTTGTCTGTGCCATCGGCCCCTGTGACCACCACCATCACTCACACACTTTTCATACATTCAATCATGTTCAGTTTCAAATGAGAGATCGCCTGCAACAATTTTACAACTAAATTTACAACAAATGAGGTCTTAACCAGGACTTTAACCCGTGACTTAAAACAATGTTCAAGACTTGACCAAAAAAGCTAAACCAGTGGCTGGGTTATTGGATGAAAATAAGAATCTTATATAAAACAAAAAAAAACAAGATAAAGAAATCACATGTCTAGAGCAGGGCTGGGCCATCACAATTTTCTATTCAATATTATTCTGTCTAAATGGATGTTGAAAAAGACCCAAGCATATTATTGATGATGATTAGAAACAACTGAATGACACTCTTGATTAAATGTGTATTAAGCACTACTCCAGAGGCCTAATATATGTATTTATCAATCTGAAACATGCATTATACTACTAGCGTACCATCTGTATCATCTCTTTCACTGAAAACTGATGATAAATTGCAATTATTACTACATGTCTCTGTTTTTTTCGTCATTGCTCCCCTCTTGTGCTCTCTCAGTGACTATTGTTAGAGAGCAGAGCACACTCTCCTTGCAGAGCTGTCCCAGTACCTCTCCCATAGATAACAATAGCATGGATCTTCCCGCAGGTAGATGACTCATACAGAGTGGATATGGCATAGCTGATCAATATCTCTATTGCGCTCTCTACGGATGAGCGGTGTCACAATTGTCTTTATCTAGGAAAAGATTACAAGGAGGCACAGGCCCACTTTAAATCACATGTATTTTGGGTCAATTGTTTCTATTTGTGGAACCTGGAACATGTGAGAATCAAACCAAAAGGCACACAAAGGCCAGTGTCAACGTACAGTGAGTAATAAGCGTACAACAAGCATGCATCCATCATCTGCAAATGGATGTGCACGAGTCTTGGACACATCTACAGCCTGTCCATGATTTGATCTCTCCTTCACTGAGGTTTCTCTTTACCCACTGTGTTTTTTACAGTTTTTTCTCACGGCGGAGGAAGGTCGAAGGGCACTGGGGCAGCTCTGGGACAATTATCCATTTGCTTGTTTCCTGTGAATGTAGGTTAATCGGTCTTTTATATCCCAATGTCTGTTTCATTGTTTGATTTTCTTTCCTTTATTTCGTTTTTTTCTTTCAAGGATTTCTTTGGCCTGTAGGCTTTATTGGACAGAACAGTGTAGCGTGAAATGTGCCAGAAACAGAGCGGCCATTGTTTGAATTTCAAACTTTCTGCTGGTTAAATCAACTATCATGTGGAACCCTGTGAGGATGCTGTTGTTTTGATTTTGGGCTCTGCAAAAATGTATTGAACTGCCACCGTATTTTCATTGTTTTTTCATAGTTCATGTGACTTATACTCAGGAGCGACTTATACGTGATATTATTTGTTATTTTCACACGGACACCCACAAGAGGGCGCTCTAGGCTCTAAGCGACGCAGAAGAAGAATTAGCACTTCCTCTTCCTCTTGAGTTTGTGGAGTTGTTTAGAAGTGACACAGAGGAAGAAGAATTCAATGGATTTAGTGATTTGGGGTAAAACTGATGCTTTGGTAAACTTGTTAGCATGTTCTTTATGCTATAGTTATCTGAATAACTGTTTATATGTTACATTAACATACCAGACACTTACCACAGTTTGTTACAGTTGTCTATGCATCATGTTCTATCATCTGTTATTATTTTAAATTGCATTTCAAGATGAAATGTCTATTCTTGGTTTTGGGTTTTATCAAATAAATTTCACCCAAAAATGCGACTTATATATGTTTTTTTCTTCTCTATTATGCATTTTTTGGCTTGTACTCCGGAGCGACTTATAATCCGTAAAATAGGTTGTGTTAAGTTCAAATGGAGACTTCGTATGTATTTAAGGATGTTATGATAAGCTATTGTGATGTGAATAACTGTCATTTCCAAATCTGTGCAAAAAAAAAAAAAATGCTGCAATTGATTCTTATGAAAAAGGGCTCTACAGTATATGACCATCAGGAATCCCAATAATTTGTTCTTTTAGTAGCATCTTCTCACTGAATTTGATATCTTTTACTCATAAGAAAGATGTATCTTGAAACATGAAATATTACCTGATGATTACATGATTAAATATGTCATCACTATTCTCTCATGACCAACCATAACCAACAGCTAAACCAACCAATATGGCGCTCAGTGTAACCTTCATAGATTGGATAATGAAGGAATATGTGTGGGTAAAACAGTGCTTTGTTGAGTTATACTATGAAATATAGAATTAACTGAGCCTATAAAGCGCTCTTGTCGTAAGTATTGGAGCGTCTTGTACTCGTCTGACCTTTTCTGAAACTGTAGAGAAAGTACTTTGCCACATTTTAGCTGTTTGACCTCATCTACTCTGAGGTGATGAATGGCGATGAGAGGAGTAAATGAAGTGTAAATGATGTTCTATTTAAGCGCTTCAAAACAGTCGCCTCAAAACAAGTCAGCAATAAAACAAGTGAATGATCTCACGGCTCAGATCTAGTACTAACGTCTGAATACTGCAGAGTTATAAGACAGAATGTACTATGCGTTGTTCTGTCCGTCGATTTGGTATTTGGCCTGTCGTCAGGAGCTGTATGTGCCGTGTATGTGCCGACCGCTCGAAACAATAGTAGCAGGAACAAGCTGAAAACAAATAAACGCTTCCCTCACTTTGTTTTTGTGTCCCAATTCCAGTCTATGTGATCCAAAAAATGTGATCTAAAAACCAGAAGACAGACAAACAAACATGGAAACACCTCATTATGCTAATACGCACAACAAAATTAAACAGTTTAACCCATATTTTTGGAAAAGCACAACAAATGCAATTTTGATCAACTCAATTTGAAGTTGAGATTTGACCATTTGTCAGTTAATTGTGAAACCCTCATTTTTAGTTCAGGCCTGGTCCAAATCTCATCAGCAGAATGTGGTTGGTAAGACGAGTCATTCCACACGTGCTCTGTTGCATCATGCCTCTGTATTTTCACAGTTTAGCTCACTCACCAGCTCCTCCGCCCGGTGCGATCTGCCCGATGACCATGATGCATTTAAACAGACTCCATTTATTCTCAGCGTAATTGCACAGTAACACATTATCCGCCGCGCTGCCGGGACCTGAATCTTTTGTCTCTCTGCTTGTTATTCCTTAATGTTCCGTGCCTTTTATGAACTTTAGACTTAAGACAGTGCCCCTCTCTTCCCAACTCTCCTTTACACCTCATGAATATAATGTCCGCCAATAGCCTTTAGCTTCTCCTAAGTCAAGCACACGGAGAATAAGAGAGGCTTTTAGCTAGTGATAATGACGCCGGTCTGGTTCGCTCTGCTTAAAGTGCTCTTTGGGGATATTACTCAATTTTAAGTACAAGCACCGGTAACAGCAAATAGTGCACGTTTTAATCACCAGCGAGATCAGCAGCACCAGGGTGAAGGTGAATTAAAAGAAGGAGGCTCGGGAATCCATCTGGGAGCTGGTTAACGTGTGGAAGGTGCTACAACAATAAACTGCTGGAGCTAGACGGGATACTGCAGTTTAAACAAGTGGAAAAGGTTAAACGTTTAAACATAAACTAACGGTTTTGTTTCATATTGATTTGTTTCACTTGGGATGAGGGGAGAAATGTACGCAAAACTTACGGTGGTGCATATAAGGTTATGTATGTGTTTTTGGTTTGATTTGCATATCGTGTTGTTTACTGCTTGACGAGAACGTTCACACATTTATATGCAGTGAGGTGAGAGTCTGGAGCACCTGATTGTCAAACCGTGAAAGGCGTAAGTAGGTATTTAAATCTATATCCAAGTAGTTCTTATAGCTTACAGAAGAAACACTTTTGCGCATCTTTAGTATTCATGAATTTTCAAGTGTGTGCAGAGCTTTTGTACCGTGCTTTCAGCCCGCGACAGAAGCGAACACGTGGAACCAACGCTTTCTTTTGGGTTTCAATCAAATGCTTTACAAACTTAAGCAGACAGCACACAGCGATCTAATTTTGTCTCAATGTGCTGCTTTTACAGAATAAAATCTTACCTAAAAAATACCTTATTATTATTAAAAGTCGAGGTGTGCAGAGTCAAATCCTCATTAACTAAAGGCTCATTTGTAATGGAGGATTATGTTGGTCCTCTGGGTTGTTCTATCCATCGTTTGGTCCGTCCCTTCAGAACTTGGATGTGTAGCAATGGCGCTGTACATGTGCTGACCATTAGGGCCTGAATATTGGACAATCCGCATATGTACTCGCAGATATTTTGTTGAAAATGTGACTAGAACAAGCTGCAAAACTAATACATGCTTCCCACCTCCTTTTCATTGCTCTAAAAACTGCCATAGGTGCCTCCATGTTTGTTTTTGTTGCTCATCTTTTTCTTCTGTTTTGGCCAATTCTCAAACAGACTTTGAGCATCCGCTGGTAAATATTTCACAGAACACAGCCAAGACATTAGACAGCCTTGGAATTATAAATGCAACGATGGTAACCACGCTTGGAATGCACAAATCTCTTCACGTACAGAAATGGAACATAACTGAGTCTTTACTCTGCATATTCAAACCCTAGAAACAGGAAAGCCTCTCTTTTTGCAGAACATACCTCCGCACTTGCCCTTGCGCGTGTCCTTTTGTGTGCTCAGCAGGTATGTGTAGGAGTAAAGCTCCAGAGATCTGGGTCCTTCTTTGACATTTTCAGTCCAGCGAGGCGTCATTCTCATCCATCTTCCCAATCTCCCACCACTGCCAATTACTCTGGGCTCTTTTAAATGGAAGGTGATTAGGACCGCGCATGCCGCTAAACTCAATCACTTCTAATTCTATTACAATCCGCAGCTTTGTACCTATCCTAGCCTTTTCTCCCACGCGTACACATCCCCCGATAAGGATCATAAACTCCCAAGTAACACCTGGGAACACTGTCACTGTTGTTGGCCATTTGCATTTCTGTATTAGCATAAAAAGTATGCAGACACTTTCAGGATGGAGGGAGAGATGGCTCGCGAAATGCCCCAAGGACGGTCCTCCCAGGTGGGGCCAAGGTTGAGGAGATAACCGCATCTCCTTCTAAACATGAAATGACTTGAAATGTTAAGCAGAGAACTGCGTTTATCAAGGTTACGGAGGGGCACCGACTTCAAAGGAGAATTGCAATTAGGAGAGGAACTTCAAAGCTGGAATAGTGGCATGAATAAGCAGATGTGGTGGCAGCGCAGTGACCCGTGTGTGAGGAGGAGCTGAGCGGGGCAAACACAGACAATAAGAGAAGATAATTGGTTGGAAACACAAACAAATATTTAGTCTGCAAAGAATTGCTTTAGTACTGAAATAGACATTTATCCATATTCAATATAGTCTTGAGAAAGAGAAGTGAAAGGTTTAAAAGAAATATCTCATAAATGCATGTGGAACCGGATCATTTATGGTGGGTATAGTACTCATTATATTGTGACTTTTTGAAGACATTGTTGAAGATTGTTTCTGACACCATATATTTACTTCTACTTGTGTAATATATGATAGTGTAACAGTAGTTGTGGTTACTCTGAGCCCAACGTTCATGAACACACTTATAAACTTGAGCAAACAGATAAGTACATATGAACCACGAGGGTAAATGATTTGATTTAATGTGAGATTACGGCATCGACCAGTTTTTACCTAAATTGTATCTAAAAACGAGTTGGGCCCTGCGACGAGTTGGCCCCTGTCCAGGGTGCACCCCGCCTAAGGCACAAAGTCACTGGGATAGGCTCCAGTCACCCGCGACCCCGAAAGGGAACAAGCGGTAGAAAATGGATGGATGGATGTATCTAAAAATAAACATAATAGAACTTTTTTAGCAAACTGTATTCATCTTAAATGATTAACTAAGGCTACAACTGACAGAAAACATTTGTGGCCTTTTTAAATCATGAAACTAGTCAAGCCAACAACTAGCCTGGCTGACGCAAATTTGGTAAATATCTCAAATCGCTTTGTTTGCTTCCACAGATATGATGTGTTATTGCTCTGTCTCCATGGCGAGAAGAAGGTGAAGCCTACGTACTATATTAGGCCAAGTTGCAGGTCAGATCTCTGGAGAGACTATTGTAAGAATACTATTGCTATGATTACTGCTTTGACTATAAAACACAAAACACATTTATTCTCGTACTATGAAAAGTTGTAAAAGACCACATACATATTTTATACAATATGATTTATTACTTAGCTGAACTGTACACACGCCCCTCAGAACATTATGACAACACAAACCATCTCCAGACCAGTCCACAGAACCCACTTGTGCCCGGCCGATCCCTTCTTGCTGGCTCTTCTGGAATAGCACTGTGCATTTGGATTATCCGTGCATTAGCTTTAGCCAAAGGTCTAGGATTAAATACATCCCAGGCTCAGAGCCAGCTGCCGACTTCACCTCTGAGGCCAAACGCTACACCCAAGTCCACGGGGCCACTCAGATCACAGGAGATTTATTCTTCTTCCCTTCCACTGTTTAACTCAAGGGTCCACCTTCTAAACCGGCCATAAATCAGCATGTTTTTTCTGTGTGGACCTGTGTGTCTTGAGGGCCGCCGGCCTAATTCCTAATTTATTGTTGGTTGGACCTTGGGCCAGTGGTGTCTTTATAAGAGACAAATGTTTCCTTGGGTAATTGAAAGCCCATTTCACACAAGCCATGGCCTCTCGAAGCTCAAAACAGAACAGCCTTGTTAAATGACAATTGTGTGGCGTGATTCTCAAATGAACGTCTGGATTTAAATGTGGGTCATGTGGAGGTTTAATGGCAGTGTCTAAACTCATGCTGTGGACTAATTATGTAACTTTGACTCTTACATGCTTTACCTAAACTTATCAGTATAACATTTATTCAATTGCAGGGTGCTTTTCATAGCTAAATAATAACTTGATAGAACATGCATTCTTTGGGGTCGCCTCTCCACAAGAATATGAAGATTTTCATAATCATTTTCAATTATAGTTATTATGCAGACCACACTATATACACAATCTATACACAATATAATTTTAAGAACTACAAAAATAATAATTGTGACCTTTTTAGAAGAAATATTAAGTTATTAGGCCCGAGCGCCACAAGCTGGCGAGAGGCCTATTAATCTCGTAAGGCCGTGCGAAGCACGGCTGCGAAAGTGCGCACGTAGTGCGCACGAACTCGCCCACTTCCAAACACTCACTAACGCACTCCTTCACTCACGCACGCCCCGTGCATACTAATTAATAGTAGGAAAATGGAACATTACCGTTGTAAACGGGCGAAGCCCGTGCAAAAGTGCGCACTAAACGAGCACTTTACATTGGGATGACGACCGCTTCGCGGTCGTCATCCCCATATAAAGCACTCATTTGCCCTAAGTAGCTCACGAATACGTTCCCCATCTCTTGCATGTTCCGTGCATATAAGCATGTAAAGCAAAAATTGAACATTATTACTGTATAGAGGGCCAAAAACACAAAGTGGGCGGAGCCCACTCAAAATTATCGAAAGTACCCGTCAGTGACCAGGGACCCACACCATGAGGTAGGAAAGCGCGAGCGCTTTCCGAAAATGTATAGTTTATGATATTTGAAAAATGGGAAACATTGTTTTCGCATCGGAATATTCTTCTTCTTCTTCTTCTTCTTCTTCTTCTTCTTCTTCTTCTTCTTCTTCTTCTTCTTCTTCTTCTTCTTCTTCTTCTTCTTCTTCTTCTTCTTCTTCTTCTTCTTCTTCTTCTTCTTCTTCTTCTTCTTCTTCTTCTTCTTCTTCTTCTTCTTCTTCTTCTCTTCTTCTTCTTCTTCTTCTTCTTCTTCTTCTTCTTCTTCTTCTTCTTCTTCTTCTTCTTCTTCTTCTTCTTCTTCTTCTTCTTCTTCTTCTTCTTCTTCTTCTTCTTCTTCTTCTTCTTCTTCTTCTTCTTCTTCTTCTTCTTCTTCTTCTTCTTCTTCTTCTTCTTCTTCTTCTTCTTCTTCTTCTTCTTCTTCTTCTTCTTCTTCTTCTTCTTCTTCTTCTTCTTCTTCTTCTTTCTTCTTCTTCTTCTTCTTCTTCTTCTTCTTCTTCTTCTTCTTCTTCTTCTTCTTCTTCTTCTTCTTCTTCTTCTTCTTCTTCTTCTTCTTCTTCTTCTTCTTCTTCTTCTTCTTCTTCTTCTTCTTCTTCTTCTTCTTCTTTCTTCTTCTTCTTCTCTTCTTCTTCTTCTTCTTCTTCTTCTTCTTCTTCTTCTTCTTCTTCTTCTTCTTCTTCTTCTTCTTCTTCTTCTTCTTCTTCTTCTTCTTCTTCTTCTTCTTCTTCTTCTTCTTCTTCTTCTTCTTCTTCTTCTTCTTCTCTTCTTCTTCTTCTTCTTCTTCTTCTTCTTCTTCTTCTTCTTCTTCTTCTTCTTCTTCTTCTTCTTCTTCTTCTTCTTCTTCTTCTTCTTCTTCTTCTTCTTCTTCTTCTTCTTCTTCTTCTTCTTCTTCTTCTTCTTCTTCTTCTTCTTCTTCTTCTTCTTTTCTTCTTCTTCTTCTTCTTCTTCTTCTTCTTCTTCTTCTTCTTCTTCTTCTTCTTCTTCTTCTTCTTCTTCTTCTTCTTCTTCTTCTTCTTCTTCTTCTTCTTCTTCTTCTTCTTCTTCTTCTTCTTCTTCTTCTCTTCTTCTTCTTCTTCTTCTTCTTCTTCTTCTTCTTCTTCTTCTTCTTCTTCTTCTTCTTCTTCTTCTTCTTCTTCTTCTTCTTCTTCTTCTTCTTCTTCTTCTTCTTCTTCTTCTTCTTCTTCTTCTTCTTCTTCTTCTTCTTCTTCTTCTTCTTCTTCTTCTTCTTCTTCTTCTTCTTCTTCTTCTTCTTCTTCTTCTTCTTCTTCTTCTTCTTCTTCTTCTTCTTCTTCTTCTTCTTCTTCTTCTTCTTCTCGGGACCAACCCCCCTATTTTTCACCCAGTGAACATTGACGAAAAGTCACAAAAATTTGCACACCTCGAAAAATCGTGCCTCTCTACATTCTGGCTATTTCCCTTTTCTAAAATAAAAAAAAATGGCGCATCAGCGCCCCCAAATGTACCAAAAATGCTGATCGTAGAATCATGAAATTTGGCGCAGAGGTAGATGGTGACAAGAGAAGTAAAAAATATTATTACGGCAACGCCGTCCCCCGAACCAAATGTCGGCCATATTGCTTCAAAAATGGCTAAACATGACTTCGGAGTCTTTCCAAACGTACTTTTACGAACTCCTCCCAGGGCGTTGGCCCTAAAAAGCTGAAATTTGGTGAAAATGCTACTGAGGAGTGGGACATCAAAAGTTATCCAAATTACATTGATACCTCTCACGGTCTCTGTGCGGCGAAGCCGCAAACTGTAGCTAGAATTTCAGAAATCTCCCATATTTAAAATTTCTGCCGTTTGCGCAGATAAAGTCCGAATTGCGTCAAATTAGAATCAGTTGTTAAACTCTTTGCCCTAAACCCACTTGAAGTGAAATAAATTCATTTGGCGCCACAGCGCCCCCTACAGATTTTATATGGAGGTTAAATGTTTAGTTTTGCGAAATTATATGAAATTTGACACACAACTCAATTTTAGCATCCCCATCAAAAAAGTCAATGAGAGCCATGTCATAATTGTTATGGCGTTGCCGTAACGATGACCGAAACCTTCCATGTTATTCCAATGGGGAAATCGCCAGAACATGTTTACACTTTATACTTTCACAAACTCCTCTTAGGGCGTTAGCCCTATTAACCTGAAATTTGGTGAGACTCATCTTCAGGGGTGGACCATCAAAAGTGATCCACATTTTTATTCAAAGAGTCACGGTGTCTGTGCGGCAAAGCCGCACATTGTGCCAAGAATTCAAAATAAAATTGCTTTTTGATGGTAAAACAAAGGGGAGAAGATGTGACAGCGTCACAGATTCAGCAGTAGGCGCAATAAAAGGACAATTGGGGCGCGTTAGCGCCCCCTCCTCTTGCGGCGTGGCGGCGGCGTGGCGAGGGCCGATCATTGCCGCTTGCGGCTATATTTTACATTATGTTTATATTCTAACGGAGTAAACCTGAAGTAAAAAGCATTTATATCTGGCTATTTCACATTCAATTTTATTTATCAATCAGAAAGTTTGATCATTTCATCAGATACTGACCAGACATTTTGAATGAGAAACAATTAAGGATTTTACTGTTGTAATTTGTGTCCATAATTGTAACAAATAACTGTTGAATTGTGATGTTTCTTCTCACAATAATTGTAACACAACTCTGACCTGTCGACCAGGACGTTCTCTCCAGATGAGCGGCTCCTCCTCTGCCTGGATGAACTGTGGGAGTAAGATCTTCACTGTGGTTCTGAGGATTCTACTTTGAGGTTTCTTGAGTTAAGGACAGGGAACGCTGGGACAGTTATCCATTAGCTAAATTCCTGTGAACATTGTTTAATCTGATTCTCTATTTCACTGTCGTCCATCGAGGGAACAGCTTTTGTGATTTTGGAGTTACAAAATAAATTGAATTGAATTAACGCTATAATTTGAAGAGAACTAAAGCAAAGAAGTCGAACTAAAGCAAAGAAGTCAGAAGAAGGCTATTTGAAGGCTAAATAAAACTAATGTGGCAGTTTTAACAAAGAGAGCCTCACTGTTAATGGACACATGATTGCAGCAGTGAAGGATTAAGTCAGTGGAGAGCAGAAATAACCCTGTCATTGGTTATAATGGGACAATTACACATAATTCATCAGCACAATTTAGCACTTAAGGATCCTGGTTATGAGGTGTTTGCACAATACAGATGTCATTCTCACTGACAGAGAGCCCCAAAGCTGTGCTTGGGATTTTATGACACAAATGTAGTGTTATTATCTGAAGAAGTTCAACATGACTTTACTTCCAGACTATGTTCAGACAGAAAACAAAAGAAAAAGAAAAAACTGTATGCCCTTTATAATTAAAATGATGATTCTCATAAAACTTAGATGTGCCCTGTGTAACTTTTCAGGTGGAGGGTCTGCCTTAAATTAAAAAATAACAACTTTACAAAGAAAGGAGTGGCCCAGTCCAGAAACTCTGAACTTTGTGTGTCTGGGATTCCAGAGGCCATGAAGAAACAACCTGTGCTCAGAGAGATGAGAAAAGAGCAAATGCGTTGAAGCTTGTGTTTTATCCGTAGATATAGCCTACTTTATTTAGACTTTCACATGAAGTTTTATAAATGATATATATGGTGTAGTTTATGTTTAGCAATGTAACAGACTTACATTAATGGCATTCTCTCAAACATTCAAAGCAGTAACATTTATTTGGAGATTACCAGGACCTGGCTAGTTACATAGTGCACCCTTTTGTTTGAAATTGAATATAGAACAGGGGTATTCAAAGTAGGGTCCCTGGGCCAAACTTTAGAAGGTGACATTTGGTCAGCCCGCGTTAGAAGCATCAATATAGACTGTATGTAATTATAAGAAATGCTAAACCAATGTAGTCCTCTAAAGAGCACAACACATACATGCAACTGTAGCATTGCAGGCCATGGCCCAATATAACATACATTTTCACCCTCAGAGGGACCAAGCCCGATATAGAACATTAGCTTCTTTTAATAATGTAAACCAGTTATTTCTACTGTGCCAGCATAAAATGTGCAAAGTGCAACAATCTCTGCACATGTTATCATCACAATCACACACCTAAAACACACACTTAAACAGGTGAGGGGACTGAAGTGTCTTGGCCAAAAGCACAACAATAGTATCTGGACCCTCCAGGACAACTCTGAGCCTCCTGAGTCACTGCCACGGTTCAGTTTTCACAGTTAGGTGGTCTGTAACAACAATACTGTAGCTCTAACAGTTCAATCGCACATTGCCCCATTAAACCTTGTCTCGATTGTTCCACTAATATTCCTGCAGAGCCATTAGAGTCTAAAAAACATCAGGCACTTTCTGTTGGCAGCGTTTTGTGCTGCTCATCGCTGAAAACATTAGCAGTAGAAATGTAAAGGACACAAACTCTGATTTGCTC
Organism: Eucyclogobius newberryi; assembly: GCF_026437365.1. Classification (NCBI taxonomy): domain Eukaryota; kingdom Metazoa; phylum Chordata; class Actinopteri; order Gobiiformes; family Gobiidae; genus Eucyclogobius; species Eucyclogobius newberryi. The sequence goes on from NW_027315768.1 coordinate 27,537,006, forward strand.
AAAGATGAAGCACAAATACACCTCTCCTCCACAAACGTTACCTTGAGATTACAACGCAGAAAATGTGCATTAAAATGAGGAATCAATCAGACGCCCTGACAAATATTATCGGGTCTTGGCAGAAAAAGACGCCATTGCTTTGATCCTCGCGCCCTCCACGGAAATAAATCATGGCTGCGCTGGACAAGGCACAAGCAGAGTGGATTTCAAACAATGCATTGGAGGGGAATGTGCAGGAGCGCAGTGCAACTGAGGCAATGAGAACAAGAACTGTTTAGTTAGTTTTATTGCAATTCACGCTACTTTTATACATATTTTCTTTATTTTGCTATAACACTCAACTACAATTTGGCTTCTTCATCTCCACACCTACATGATTATTTGTCAGTCTTCCTGGAATACATCATGTTTTAAGAAGAGGTGTGCTTTATTGGGATATTTAAACACGTCAGGGTTTCACATTGTGTTCAGAGTAAACAGCAATATTGATCTAAAATGTTCAAAACTGCAAAACTCATTTTCACTGTTTTATTTTTGTTGTAAAAGTATCACATAAGAAATCATAAGAAAATCGATTACATTTTGAATAAGGTCAAAAAGGTCAAACGTATTTACCCTGATTTTATTCAACTATCGTATTGTTAAATCTAGTGATCTTGATAAAAAAAAGTCTCAAGATGGATTTTAGTTCAAACTTAATGTCGGGACAAATCTGCAGGACGTCACCATGAGCTGGCAAAAAATAAACCCTTCACAAGCAACACAAGGAAAACGCCTTTGTACTTTTCAGTGCAGTTTAAAGTACAATAGTAAGAGTCAAAAATACAGATTTGGAGTAAAAGGACAAAAAAAAAGTATGTAAAATGTACTTACCAGTAAATAAAGTACAGCGATCTAAAAAATTGTACTTCTAGTTTTTTACTTTCCACTACTTTTTAACCCCCCTGCGAGCTCTATGTGGTTGAAAATGCAGTTGGAATAGAAAAGAGCATTTCACATACAGCTTGATGCAGCAAAACCACTTTTGGCACAAACAAACATGAGACATTCATAATAAAAAAATATATGTGTATTTGGCAACGGAAATGTGACAGATGGATTCTACAGATACAAATACGGGCACAATAACCTAATGCCGAGATTATTGTGAAGACAATGTGAATTCAAACGTTAAATCAAAATTAATTCTATCTTATTTAACTTTTCATTCAAAATTGTACCATTGATAATAAGCCTGTCATTTTATGTAATTGAAATCCTAGGTCCAGCCACTGCACTGCCCTCAGTCAGAAGATTTGAGAAGTGTGAGAAAGCCACGGGGACTGAGGGGAGAAGTGAGACGGGAGAAAGGAGGTGGAGAGATGAGAGAGAAACGAGGGAGAAGAGAGGAAAAACTGGCAGATACAGTCAGACCGACACAGAGATGAGAGAGGTGAGTGAGGTGAGGAGTAGAGGAGAGAGCGAGAGAACAGGGAGGAGAGAGCAGAGGGTGTGGGAGGAGAGAGAGAAGCAGGTGAGTGAAGGTCGTGTGAGGCAGCACTTACTCCAGTTCAAACCTGTGGAAAAGATGGACAGGTGATCGCCTCTCTATCGCCCTCTGGTGGCCTCGAAAACATGGAAAATGGCCAAACGGACGCGCGAGACGTTGATGTAAATGTAGCGTAAATGCTAAAAACGCTGCTAACTTGCACAGTAATCATAGTTTTGCAAACGATGGACAGGTGATCTTCTCTCTATCGCCCTCTGGTGGCCTCGAAAACATGGGAAATGGCGCGCGAGACGTTGATGTAAATGTAGCGTAAATGCTAAAAACGCCGCTAATTTACATTGTAATTGTAGTTTTGCAAATAAAGCAAGTCGCTGTGGAGACAAGCTCAGATCTAGAAAGGCAATCAGATATTTTGAGCAGCGAAAACAATGCGAGTTGGAGGTCGTTGGTAAGTAAAAGTCAATCGCGCTGATTTGTCAGGTCGTTAGGCGATGCATGTGTAATGTAATAAATATATAATAATAAAACGGAAAAGACACTTAATTTGTACCTTTAAGAAAGAAAGAACAAATGAATGAAGGAGAAATACTTTTTTTTTTTCTGTAGTTTGATCATCTGTAGCCAGGAAATGGACTGGTAAGCCTGGGAGAATATTGATGGCTCCACCTGACCAGTCTGTGCTGTGGTTTTAACCATAAAAATGAGTTCTGTGAGGATCCCTTCAGGCACATTGTCAGCTCGCAGTCACACATTCTGACAACCCACACCCCCAGAGACCACAGCCTAATGGAGCAGAGCCTCTATCCATAAAGTGTCTCAAAACTGTTCAACATTACGGGCTAATCTCTATTCATTATTGACAGACTATTAGATACAGACGCACATGACCTGGCCTGAGAGCTGTATTTTTTTCCGCATTATCTGGTCTGCACCACTGTTCAAATTGTGCTTATTATTTAGATTCTTTTATGTAAATATGAATTAAATAAAGTGACAAAAAGAATAGCAAAAAACATCAATTTTACCTAAATCTAAATGTTTAATGTTGGCCAATTTGAGCATGTACATACATATTTTTGTCAATCCAGACTGCTGTTCTTGTGCTAATATTGCTGTCAAATATTATTTCCTGCTGTTTACTTTGAAAATTTGCTCAAACTACTTTAAACCTTGATCAGAACTCTCCAAGTGTTGCAATAGTTATTAAAGGTTGAACTGGAGGTTGAATGTCCCAAAATATTCTCCCTGTTCTTCGCCCTGTGGTGGACGCTAATGGGAAATCTCTACAATTATTTCTGACCGTTTGTGATTGTGTGTGTTTAGGGATTAGAATTTCTGTTGTGTTGGATTAAATTAAGAAAGGAGGCTCTATTTTTGTGATTCAAGGGCAGAACAAGGTGCGATGGAGAGAAACTACTGCAGACCTGTTCATATCAGACATAAACTATCACCGTAAATGACAACAGTTAATCAGGTTTAAATCATACTGTATTTAGTGTTTTCTAGTGTAACTTTAGCTCACGAGAGTGCAAAAATATAAACCTTTATAAGTTCTGAAGGGGCAATTAATGTAAAAAATAATGAATACCAATAAAAGTTTAATATGATGATATTTATGTTATATTTATGGAAGATTGGCCAGAATGTAGTGAAAAGTGTCACGGTACTAGGTTACTCAGTGGAAAATACAGATAATTAAATGGATTTGGTCAAAGGTTGGTCAGTAAAAAGCATAACTAAAACTATAAAGCTTCTACCTTACGTTACCTTGAAATCACAAGCTTCAATCAATCTCAGGTTTATTTACTGTCTCCTCACCTCTTCATGCCAGGTTTATAGTTACAGTGTCAAGGATTAACACCTCAGAACTCACAATGACGAGTCCCTGATGGCGCTGTGGCAGTTGGCTCACTAATCAGGGCAAGGGCACCTCATTCTAGGTCATTTTGACAGTCAGTTTTATGCAAAAAGACTGGCACACACAGCTCTAACTTACAGTAACATTCACGCTTTGAAATATTTACTGTACAAGTTTTATCATGAGTTATTCATATAATAAAGGTTTCTCAAGATTTAGATGGGTTTGGTGCTTGTTTTAGGGTTTTATGAGCAAAAACCTATTTCTCTGTTCCTCATTGTGCTTTATAAGTGGTCAGAACTTAACCTAAACATGTCAGAACTACCCGGAACACAATCATTTTGAGGGAATGTAAAGTTGTAAAGAGTATGAAGAAGTTTAAATAGACATATAGTGCATCCAGAGAATTAACTTTTTCACAACGTTCATTCATGTTGTCATTATAGGCTATTGTTTGTAGAATTCTGAGGCAAAATCCTATTTGGAATAAGGCTGTAACTTAACAAAATGTGGAAAAAGTGAAGCTCTGTGAATACATGGATGGACAGTATAGTGGATGCTTATTATGGTTTGAACACTTCTCAGATCAACATGGTCATTCTGTCCTTGAGCGAGACCCTTTGTATGGCATTAACAAACAATAATCTAACTATAGCATTTATTTATAACATGTTTATATTGCCCAAAAAACACTGGAAAAAAACTACTACTTCTAACATGATCTGATGACGTTAGACTAGACTGATTAGACTGCGCTTTAGAGGAGTAATTTACTCTATTGGGACTTAAATTTGAGTAAAGATATTCCTTTTTCCAAGATTTGTTGTTTATAACAACCAATAAAGAAATTAAAATTGTTTTATTTATCTTTGGACAACAAACCAACGGCAAATCTTTAGTATTTTTATGATATTGCTTGTCTCCATTGAGATTGATACGTTTAATGCCATACTGAGGAACGTTCCAGGCAAAGCAATAACATCTCCACGGAGACGAGCACACGCACATTTAAACAGTGTGAAAATGTCTACACGTTTTTGAATACAGCCAGAATGACACATTGGATGAAAACTTTAGGCAAAACTTCAATGAACCCTAAAACACACGACTTCTGTGCTTTTCCTCCTCACCCCTGGGCACGTGTTAGCAGAGGTCTAACTTAAACTCACCTGCCCCCGACTCAGTATCGAGCGAATCAGATTTTAATTGACAGCGGCGTGCACGTTCGGGCCGCTCGGTCAGACTGTTTGTGACTAATTAAACAGCTCTTCATTTTGGGTGTGCGCCGCAATAAAAAGAATCGGCCTGAAATGTGGAGACCCCGCGGCACAACGCGCTTCACTGATGACTGGTGCTGCAGGAAGTTAGCGGCACTGCCAATTAAAGCTTTCACATCAGCGTGAGATACATTAAATACACTGTGGGGTTTGGCCATTATCGAGTGCCACTGCAGAGAGGGCTGAATGCAAGAGCAGCAGAGGTAAACAAATGTGTAGAATCAGCTCCTATTACAGCCCTGTGTCTTGTGTCGTGGGGTTTTACCTGCGTGACAGACATGCATAATAAATACAGCAGGTGTTACTGGTGAATAAACATAAACTGCTTTTATTCTGGCCGTAATGAGTCTCCATCTTGTGTTGTAGCTCAAGGTCACTGTTTATTAATAGTAAAAGCCCTAATGCTACTGTAAACAGCAGTGTGAGGATGTTGAGATTTTACTATTTAACTATGATTGTTGTCAGAAGAAACATCACAATTTTGCGATTTCTCTTGCCTGACCCGCCAGCCCCGCCCACATTCTGTTTGAATGCGTTAGGGTCTGGAATCGGAGTCAGAGCCAATGAAATCGGAGGTCATCCATTTACCTGTCCAATCCCAGGCGGAGGTTTTACGCGTCACACTGAGATACGGAAGTAGCTCTTCACCCCCGTTCCAAAACATTCAAGACGGCGGACCCGGCTCGTGACCCGGCTCGTGACCCGGCTCGTGACCCGGCTCGTGACCGAGTGTTTGCTTCTGCTCTCGCTTCGGTTTAAACATCAGGAAAGTCCGCTCTACTCGCCGTGATGAACGTGCGTTAGATGCGGTTATACGAAGGGCGTCATCGCGATTCAGGAGACTTTTTCTGCGTTCGGGGATGGAGAACGCGGGACACGCCTTGTTGACACGGGCTACGTAATATCCGGTTAAGCGTGTCGCGGTTTTTGCGTCACTTCTGGGTTTATGTGATTGGTTCTGTCTCTGCTCTAAACTCCGCCCTAGAAGTTGAACCGCAGCGGTCGAGCCCCAGATCCACACACAGTTTTGATAAGTTGTTCGCCAAAACGTGCTGGGAACGGCTGGTCAGGCAACGATTTCTCACGGTTGTTTGCCCTTTGACCAAACAACAGTGAAATCCTTCATTTGGTTTATAGCTTTACAAAACTCAACTAATAAAAAAAACAGATAAAAAAGCACTTTATGTTTGGACTTTTTAGGAGTATTGAACTGAAATGACTTATTGTTGCTGCCTACGATTTTTCACAATTATCATATTGTTCTTCATTCAATTATTATAATCTTTTGTTTTTATATATATTTGATGACATTATGATCGGAATAGTCATGAATATTAATAATCACGATGAACTGAATAATATGAACGGCTGTGTGAAGTTTTCAAAAGTGATGGTAAAAACATTTTTGCTTCTGTCTTTGGGGATTTCTTTGTAGGAGGTGAAGCCGGTGAAGCAGTCTCAGATGTGGCTGATCTTTCCTGTTGCACTGTTTGTTCTCACATGAAGCAAACATTTAAATAAGTACATTTTGCTTAGTGTTAGTGACGTAACTAAATATATGCACCAAAAATATGCTAATTTTGAGTCAATTTGGTTCAAGTACTAATTTATCTGGAAGCATTCAGACTACAGTTACTTTCCTAACATCAAAGGAATATAATGTGATACTTAAAACTGCACAGAATTAGAGAGAAAAACAATATATAACTCTGCTTTTTTGGTGAGTGCCTGTGCAATTTTTCCTTCTTTAATCATTGTAAAACATATGCATTTCAAACAGTGTAACACACTTTTTTTGTTTTAATTATGTCGCATTTTTACACTTTAAAGGCGGTATGGACGATTTTTGGGCGATTTGAGAACGCAGGTGGAAGTAAACATGCCACTCCCCCGTGTGGACTGATACAACACACACGTGCGTTTGTTTATTAGCGCGATGGATCGCATCACATCGCTCGTCTCCCGTAGATTTCTGTCCACTTCTGCGTCAGCTCGAACTGTCTTTCTCCGTCTTCATTTTGCCCCGTACACTGAGGGAACTATATTATGATAGATCCATGCGCTTAGGCACGCGGAAACGTGGGGATGAGCCACACGCGGCTGCAGGTGAGCGGTAGGTGCGTTTTATGATTGATACGTGGCAGGACAAATGATTTATCCACGCCACGAGGAAATATGATAAAAAAAAATTGCTGAAAAAAATCGTCCATACCACCTTTAATTTCATGCAACTCAATGTGAAGGTATTTTAAATATTCAGAATAAACTACTGGGCTTCAACCATGAGACGAAATACATTACAAAATACATTTTAATGCGGTATTCAGTATTCTGAAACAAAATACAGACCAGTATTCCTCCCACACTGCTTTTGCTTTAACTGCTTCATTCAAAGCTCGACAGAACAATCGGCCTTCAAATAGATTCAGTTTCCCCCCCAAATCATCACTGAATAGCCCTGTACTCATTTTGTTTTTACATGTTTTTATTTCAGTCTCTTTTTTGCCGAAAAGGTTGTGTGGTGGGATATAAATGTTGATGTGAAGAAACAGTTGAAAAATGCTAGTCTCTTTTATTCCTTGATTCTGTGAAATCTTGTCCAAACTCTGTCTTGCAGCCTTGAACTTTCTCTAACCTGTTTATAGCTCACTAAAACAACACTGTTATACTCCCCTCTTCCTACAGTGCGAAAGGCTCATCATCTTTGAATGTCTGGAGTGACATTTTCTTGATTTGTTGCCATTCTGGGGTAATTTTCCACATAATAATGTTCTAACAACTATTGCTTCCTCTAAGCTGTCAAATATTTTCGAGGCTTTAAGATATGCCTTTATTAGTCTACACAGTGGGGAATTGCAGTGTTACAACGCACAAGAAGGTACAGAAGTAAAGAGAGCAGATACAGATGTTAAAAACCCTTATATTCTTAATATTCTTAAAGAAAGATCCTTAATAATTCACCATTGATGAGTAGGATCTCTGTCATCAACAAGTAAGATTATCTTGTGTTTTATATACATCCATGCAATATATATACTCTAATGATATAAGTGTATACTGAACGTAATCATGTCAAATTGCAGCACTCAAATGGCTTCTCTTCCTTCACTGAACAAGCTGCCTCAAAGCCACAGCAAAGAAGTCCAGGAAATGAGATGAGAAATGCAAGAGCTAAATGTATGTAGACACTATACATGAATGTAGGTTTTACACAAGTATAACGTGTAGTCTGTTACAGTACAAGATGCAAGATCCACATATTGCATTGAGGACCAAACAAGAGGCCGTTTTTGAAATGTCATAATGCACTTAGATCTCATGAAACGTTATGAAATGCAAATATGCACAGTCTTGCTTATTTGCAGAAAGAACTTATTCAAGTTCAAAGGGACTTGGGAATAAATGCGCGAGGTATGTAATGTTTACAATATAAATGTGTATAAATGTGTTAAAATGGTGTAATCTGTCATTATTCTGTTTCACTTACTGTCCCAGATACTTCTCCAAAGAATGTGATACAAGAGGGAAAGATCTGCTGAACACTATGTTAAATCCAGGAGCTGCGAGTGTTGTTTGCATGTCAAAAAGCAGAAAATAAAACACATTTGGTGAAAACATGTTTGTGTCTGTTTCGAAAAATTGTAAAGGCAAAAGTAATGTACGTCCTCTGGACAAGCGCCGCTTAGAATTATTATTCTTTAGGCTTTATTCTTTAGACTTTATTCTTGTAGTCTCACTCCATTTTTGTAGTTCCTCCTCTTTATTTTCCTGCCTCTGGACAGGCCAAGAATAAAGTCTCTTTATTTAATCATGAATAAACGTGATTATTTTACATGATCACGTTCAGTATACACTTATATAATTAGAGTATATATATTGCATCGATGTATATAAAACACAAGATAATCTTACCTGTTGTTGACAGAGATCCCAAACTACTAAAGAATAAAGCCTAAAGAATAAAGCCTAAAGAATAAAGTCTCTCTCTCTCTCTCTCTCTCTCTCTCTCTCTCTCTCTCTCTCTCTCTCTCTCTCTCTCTCTCTCTCTCGCTCGACTGGCTTCGTAACAAAAGTCTAAAGAATTCCGCAGACACTCATAATGCCCAAATTCATTTAAATGGGGAAAACTAATACTTTTGAAAATTCAACAATTCTGCAAAAAGTACAAGTTGTTCAAATGTCAAAAGTAACAGCACATGTACTACTGCGAAAGCGATCGTAATGAGGTATAACATGTTGAAATCGGTTGAAACGTTAAGGAGTTGAAACTGGCTAAATGGAAAATCATGGAGAATATAATAATAAAAAATACGTGAAATATACGTGAAATACAAGAACATATAGCGCCTGCGTGACATCATGCAGACACTCAAATATATACTTATGCAAACCAAGTCTTCAGTGTCCTCATCTGACTGCTTCTATGTGACGAGAACAAGATTGCCAATTAAAACAGCCAAACTAATTGAAACTGAGTGGTTTGATCTGTCAACCACAACTTGCTTTTGAATGGAGTTTTATGGTCAAGAAAAGCAATGTAATGTACAGATCTACCCGCTTGATATAGGGTGAAGGAAATATTGAAGGCTATTTTGTGCTCCATTGTAATGGGAAGATGTCATGTAGTACTTGTTAAAGTGAATCAATGCAAAGCATTTCTTCGTTGCTAAGAGCATATGTTTGTTGTATGAAGCAGATGAAATGTCAGTGGTGTAGCAGAGCATTCTTCATTGTAAAAAAAAAAGCATCTCTTAAATTCTACATTTCGTGTGAAATGTGACCTCTCCTTTTTCTTTATCTGCTCCGCACGACCAGGCTCTGCCCCGAGTGGAGGGTCAGGCTGAAGCCTCAGTGGACACTCGAGTGGAGGGTCAGGCTGAAGCCTCAGTGGACAGTCGAGTGGAGGGTCAGGCTGAAGCCTCAGTGGACAGTCGAGTGGAGGGTCAGGCTGAAGCCCCAGTGGACAGTCGAGTGGAGGGTCAGGCTGAAGCCTCAGTGGACACTCGAGTGGAGGGTCAGGCTGAAGCCTCAGTGGACAGTCGAGTGGAGGGTCAGGCTGAAGCCCCAGTGGACAGTCGAGTGGAGGGTCACGCTGAAGCCTCAGTGGACACTCGAGTGGAGGGTCAGGCTGAAGCCTCAGTGGACAGTCGAGTGGAGGGTCAGGCTGAAGCCCCAGTGGACAGTCGAGTGGAGGGTCAGGCTGAAGCCTCAGTGGACAGTCGAGTGGAGGGTCAGGCTGAAGGCCTCAGTGGACAGTCGAGTGGAGGGTCAGGCTGAAGCCCCAGTGGACAGTCGAGTGGAGGGTCAGGCTGAAGCCCCAGTGGACAGTCGAGTGGAGGGTCACGCTGAAGCCCCAGTGGACAGTCGAGTGGAGGGTCACGCTGAAGCCTCAGTGGACAGTCGAGTGGAGGGTCAGACTGAAGCCCCAGTGGACAGTCGAGTGGAGGGTCAGGCTGAAGCCTCAGTGGACAGTCGAGTGGAGGGTCAGGCTGAAGCCTCAGTGGACAGTCGAGTGGAGGGTCAGGCTGAAGCCTCAGTGGACAGTCGAGTGGAGGGTCACGCTGAAGCCCCAGTGGGCAGTCGAGTGGAGGGTCAGGCTGAAGCCTCAGTGGACACTCGAGTGGAGGGTCAGGCTGAAGCCTCAGTGGACAGTCGAGTGGAGGGTCAGGCTGAAGCCCCAGTGGACAGTCGAGTGGAGGGTCACGCTGAAGCCTCAGTGGACACTCGAGTGGAGGGTCAGGCTGAAGCCTCAGTGGACAGTCGAGTGGAGGGTCAGGCTGAAGCCCCAGTGGACAGTCGAGTGGAGGGTCAGGCTGAAGCCTCAGTGGACAGTCGAGTGGAGGGTCAGGCTGAAGCCTCAGTGGACAGTCGAGTGGAGGGTCAGGCTGAAGCCCCAGTGGACAGTCGAGTGGAGGGTCAGGCTGAAGCCTCAGTGGACAGTCGAGTGGAGGGTCAGGCTGAAGCCCCAGTGGACAGTCGAGTGGAGGGTCAGGCTGAAGCCTCAGTGGACACTCGAGTGGAGGGTCAGGCTGAAGCCTCAGTGGACAGTCGAGTGGAGGGTCAGGCTGAAGCCCCAGTGGACACTCGAGTGGAGGGTCAGGCTGAAGCCTCAGTGGACAGTCGAGTGGAGGGTCAGGCTGAAGCCCCAGTGGACAGTCGAGTGGAGGGTCAGGCTGAAGCCTCAGTGGACAGTCGAGTGGAGGGTCAGGCTGAAGCCTCAGTGGACAGTCGAGTGGAGGGTCAGGCTGAAGCCCCAGTGGACAGTCGAGTGGAGGGTCAGGCTGAAGCCTCAGTGGACACTCGAGTGGAGGGTCAGGCTGAAGCCTCAGTGGACAGTCGAGTGGAGGGTCAGGCTGAAGCCCCAGTGGACAGTCGAGTGGAGGGTCACGCTGAAGCCTCAGTGGACACTCGAGTGGAGGGTCAGGCTGAAGCCTCAGTGGACAGTCGAGTGGAGGGTCAGGCTGAAGCCCCAGTGGACAGTCGAGTGGAGGGTCAGGCTGAAGCCTCAGTGGACAGTCTCGGCTCAATGTCCTCTTGTCCTCCTCAAGGTCTCAGATGTTCTTCCATGACCATGCCCAGCAGGAGCACCTCCACAGTTTGATCTCTCTAAATGTTCATGATTTATAAATCAAAAC